>NC_048227.1:107839231-107954902 GCF_002007445.2 Ailuropoda melanoleuca | reverse complement strand
CAGCCACGCTGAGACAGCCCGTCTGTCAGTGCGGAGAACAGAGAGCCGCTCCAACGCCAGGTCTGGCTTGTACTGCTTTGCTCGGGCTGTCGGAACACATTACCCCGCCGGTGGCTCACAGCACAGGCGCTCATTCTCCCCCAGAGCTGGAGGCCAGAGCCCCACAGTCACGGCGTCAGCAGGCTGTGCTCTTTCTGACGGCTGCCTCGGCCAGCTTCTGGTGGCTCCAAGCGTTTCCTGGCTGTGGCCACGTGCCTCCAGCCTCTGCCTCCACCTTCGCGTGGCCTCCCCCGTGACTAAGTTCTCTCTTCTTACCAGACGCCAGTCACTGGATTAGGGCCACCCTGATCTAGCATGGCTTCATCGAACCACATCTGCTGAGACCCCGTTGCCCGAGAAGGTCCCAGCCGCAGGTGACAGGCGGACCTGACTTGGGCTCGGGACACCCTCCAGCCCAGAACGCAACACCCACGCCAGGTTCCAGTCAGCCCCGTGCACACGCACACACCTGGGCGCCGTGGTTTCTCACCTCCTAACTGAGCTTTCGGTGCCCACGTCTTGAAGAGGATAAAAATATGTTGCCTAGTCCTTCTTTGGGCCTGCCTCAGTTTCCCAAGTCCCCCTCAAAGCCGACAGCCTACTTTGAGAGGAAAATGAGCAGTAGGGGTGATGATGCGAGGATGCTATGTGAGCGGGTGTGTTTCCTTGTTTTCAGATCTGATGCGTCTTCAGCCGACTGTCTGTAAGGACTAATAGTCTCTCAAGAGGGTGTTTGTTGGAAAGTAGAATATGACCATCTCAACTGATGATAGCCTTACTTTCCATCTCTTTAAAAACTCATTCGTGTCTAGACAATTATTATCAAATCCTTGGGAGCCTCCGACACGAGCTTTTTAAAAAAAATCTCCCCAGGGATCTAACCGCTGACCTAAAGCTTTGGGTTTCCTGGTTCAAAGCTTTGTTACATTCTTTATGCAGATCCAACCTGTTACTTTTTAAAAAGTAACAATTTCAAAGAAATTTGAAGGGGACCGTCTCAGTGAGCAGGCGTATATTCATCACTTAGATTCTGCCACGGACGCTTTGCCGTGTTCGTTCTGCCGTCTGTCCACTTACGCATCCCTCTGTCCCTCCGCTGAGCCAGCTATTGTTGACCCATTTCAAGATAAACTGCCGACACCTGCGTACTTGCCCATAAGAACTTCGTCATCTGCATCATTACATGTGTCTGCAGGTTTCACTGTAGGTGTCATATTTGCCGTCAGTGAAATGCGGATCTGAAGTGTCCGTTACGTGGGCGTTGGCAGCGCACACACTTCTCTAACCCTGACCCCATCAATGCAGGGAACGAGACCATCGACCCAGAGGTTCCCGGGCCTGTCTCGGTTAATCCCTGCCCCATTACTGTGCTGATTTTTTCCCCTCACACGGGAGACTGGCCTGTTCTATAACTGGACAAACTTGACAAAATCGGAGCCAAACAGTCTCTACTTCCTGTGGCTGCCGTAACAAACTATCACAAATTCAGCTGCTGGAACAATGCAACTTTATCTTGCAAGCGCAGGAGCTGCTGACCCCGTGGGGTTTGGAGTGAACCGCCCTCCCCACACATGGATGTGCTCTTGTTCACGAACCCAGAAGCTCTCTGAACCCCATCCTTTGTTCTTATGGAGGCTGCATTACACAAGCATGATTGATTCCATCACTGGCCACTGGCGATGAATTCAGCCTCCAGCCCCTTCCTTCCCCAAGCTTGGGGGTGGGGCTGAAAGTTCCAGCTCTCTAATCCTACGGTTGGTTCCCCTGGTGACCAGCGCCACCCTTATGTCATCAGGGGGCTTTCTAAAAGTCACCTCATTACATATGCTCAGGGTATGTTATGAACAACAGAAGACACACATTTCACCTTTATCGCTCTGAAACTATTTCAGGAACCAAAGACAAAATCAAATATAACAAAATGTGCCCCTGTTGCTCTCATCACTGAGGAAATCACAAGGGCTTTGGGAGCTGTGAGCCTGGAACTGAAGACCAAAATTTCTATTTATTATGTCACTGAAATTACACTCTCGTCCTCCGTCGCCAAAGCCAGCCGTGGCCTCTCTGGCCTCACTGTGCACCACTGTGACTTCTTTTCTTCCCTCTTCAGCTCTTAAGGAAAGTGACGACAATGGTGGGGCACCTGGGTGATTCAGGATAACTTCCCTATTGAGGGTGAGCTGATTGGCACCCTGAATGCCTCCTCACCATGTAAACTAACAGTCCGGGGTCTGGGGATCAGTTCTCTCAAGCCTTTAGGAGGCGCCATCCTGTCTACCACGTCTTCGCAGCAGTCCTGAGATTCAGCTGTGTTGTTTGTGTTGGGTAGTGGAGCGGGGAGTCTACTGTACAAAATTACTGGCTAGTTTATCCACTCTGTTGGTGGGCAGCTGGGATTCTCCCCATTTGGGCTATTATGAATAAAGCTGTTTTGATCATTGTTGTTCACGTCTTTCGATGAGATGTGTGTTATTTCCCTCGAGTGAATACATAGGAATGGAACTGCTGGATCAGAGAGTAGGTGTACATTTCATTTTTTGAAAGAAAATGCAGGCCTTTTCCCCAAAGTGGTTATTTCATTTATCCTCCCAACAATAACGTGTAAGAGTTTTGGTTGCTCCGCATCCTTGCAAACATTTGGCGGTATTGATCTTTTTAATTGTGGCAATTCCAGTAAGTTGGTGTTAGTAGCTCATGGGGTTCTACTTTGCATTTCCCTGATGACTAATACCGTTAAGCACTTTCTCTTGTGCTCAACAGCTAATAATAGCTGTTCCTGTATTTTATTTTATGAAGGGGCTCATCAAATCTTTTGCCCATTTTTAGAGGATTGTTTTTTTTATTGAGTTGTAGTAGTTCACATATTCTGCAAACCGGTTCTTAGATACAGGTTTTCCAATTTTTTAAAAAAGTTGAATTTGCCTAGTTGTTTCCTTAATGCTGTGTTTTGGTGAGAAGTTTTTATTTGAATATAATCTATTTTTTTCTTCTATGGTTATTTCCTTCTGTGACTTATTTAAGAAACATCTGACTACTCTTAAGTCAAAAGATTTTCTTTTACATTTTCTTCTGGAAGTTTTATGGTTTTCATTGTGATCTATTGCAAATCACTTTTCATATATGGTATGACAAGGAGTCAAGTTTCCTTTTCCTACAAAATGGAAATCCAGTTATTTCAACACCATTTGTCAAAAGGATTATCCCTTCCTCTGGGGATTGTTTTGGCATTTTTAATGAAAATTGGGAGAATATATAAATAAAGGTCTATTTTTGGGGTCTCCATTCTGTTCCATCCATTTTTCAGTCCTTTTGCCCATATCATACTCTTGATTACTGGAGATTTATGGCAAATCTTAAAGTCAGGAAGTTTAGGTCCTCCTACTTGGTTTTTCTCTAAAGGGATTTCTTTGGATATTCTAGGTTCTTCAAATTTCTATATAAATTTTAGAATCTACTTACCAATTTTTATTTTAAAAATCTGCTGATATTTTGATTGTGATTGAGTTACTGAGCTAAATATACAGATCAATTTGAGAAGAAATGACATCTAAACAATAGTGAGTCTTCCAATCAGTGAGGATGATATATCTCTCTATTTTCTTAGGTTTTCTTTAATTTTTCTTTACAGTGTTTTATAGTTTTTGGTGTAGAGTCTTATAGATCTTTTGCTAAATTTGTTCTTAAATATTTTGTTTTTGATGGTATTGTAAGTGGACTTGTTTTAAATTTAATTTTCCAATTATTTGCTACAAATACAAATTTTGTTTATTAACATGATAATTTAGCACTATTTTAAATTCATTTATTAGTTACAGTTATTTCATAGATTCTTTAGGATTTTCTATACATGCAATTGTGTCATCGGCAAATAGAGACAGTTTTCTTCTTTTGTACAGTTATGTCTTTCATTTCTTTATCTTGCCCGTTGTGAGTTCTAGAATCACCAGGACAGTGCTGAATAAAAGTGATGAGATAAGGTATCCTTGTCTTATTTTTTGCTCCTGAGAAGAAAGTATTTAATAATTTACCATTAAGGATGACATTAGCTATAGATCTTTCATCAGATGGAAGATGCTCTCATCCATTTCTGAGGGTTTTTTTTTTCCTTTAATCATAAATGGATATTGAACTTTGTCAAATGCTTCTTCAGAACCTATTAAAACAATCATGTGAGTTTTCTTCTTTTTTTCTATTAACTTGGAAATTACCTTTTTTTACTTTTTGTTTACTCACAGGGTGGTTGATTTTGATCAAGGTTAAACCAATCTTGAATTTCTTAGAGAAACCCAACTTAAGTATATATTCTTCTTTTCATACATGTTTAATTTATATTTGCTAGTATTTTGTTAAGAATAAGTGTGTTCGTGAGGGTTATTGATCCGTACGTTTCTTTCTATTTTTTGTTTTTGTTAATGTTTTTGTCAGATTGGATTCATGAAGTAATTGAGGTGTTTATCCCTCCTTTCTTTTCTTTTTTCTTTTTTAAAGATTTTATTTATTCATTAGAGAGAGAGAGAGAGTGTACAAGCAGGGGGAGAGGCAGAGGGAGCGGGAAAAGCAGACTCACCGCTGAGCAGGGAGCCCTTGGCAGGCTCCATCCCTAGACCTGGAGATCATGACCCAAGCCGAAGGTACAGGCCCAACCATTTTGGCCACACATGTGCCCCCCCTTCCTTTATTTTCTGGAAGAATTTAGGCGACACTTATACTACTTTTTTCCTACAATATTTGAATTCAACACTAAAAATATATGGACCAAACATCAAAAGTCTTTTTGATGTTAATTCAATGACTTTAACAGATATAGGATTATTTAGATTTTCTGTTATCTGTGCCAATTTTGAAAGTTTTGTAGTTTTTCACCTACAGAAATCCCATTGGATCTTTTTTCTCATAACTTTGGTTTTTCTCCTCATTTCATTCATGCTTTCTTCTACTTTCTCAAACATATGGTACATATTTATAATTGCAGTTTTAATATCTTTTTCTGTTATTTCTATCATCTCTGTCATTTCTTTTCTTTCTTTTTTCTTTTTTTTAGAGAGGGACATGGCAGGGGAGGGGCAGAGGGAGAGAGACAGTCTTCAGCAGGCTGTGTGCCCAGCATGGAGCCCGACACAGGGCTCGATCCAACAACCCTAAGATCCTGACCTGAGTCGTTATCAAGAGAGAGACGCCCAACGGATTGAGCCACATAGGCGCCCCTCACCTCTGTCATTTCTGAGTTTGTTTCTTTGATGATTTTTCTACTGATTATGGGTCATATTTTCCTGTTTTTTAAAAAATTCAAAACATTTTTTAATTGAAGTGTAGTTGACATATAATATTACTTTCAGGTGTACAACATAGTGATTTAACAATTCTGTATGTTATGAAATGCTCACCACAGTAAGTATACTTACCATCTGTCACCATATGTTATTATAATATTATTGGCTATATTCTCCATGGTGCACTTTTCATTCCTATAACTTATTTGTTTTATAACTGGAAGGTTGTACCCCTTTATCCCTTTCACCTATTTTGCCCATCCCCCCATCTTCCTCCCCCATGAATTCTCTGTGTTTATGAATTTTATATACTTATGAGTCTGTTTCTGTTGTTATTGAATTATTTGTATTGTATCTTGTTTCTTTGTGTGGCTAAAAATTTTTGATAGGATCTTGGACATTTTAAATTCAACATTGTTGGGTGCTGAATTTTGTTGNGTTTTATAACTGGAAGGTTGTACCCCTTTATCCCTTTCACCTATTTTGCCCATCCCCCCATCTTCCTCCCCCGTGAATTCTCTGTGTTTATGAATTTTATATACTTATGAGTCTGTTTCTGTTGTTATTTAATTATTTGTATTGTATCTTGTTTCTTTGTGTGGCTAAAATTTTTTGATAGGATCTTGGACATTTTAAATTCAACATTGTTGGGTGCTGAATTTTGTTTTTCAGTATTGTTGAGTGTTGTTTGGGGAGGCAGTTTAGTTACTTGTAATTAGTCTAATCTCTTCAAAGCTTGCTTTAAAACCCTGTTACAGGGGCACCTGGGTGGCTCAGTCATTGGGCATCTGCCTTCAGCTCAGGTCATGATCCCAGGGTCCTGGGATTGAGCCCCGCATCGGGCTCCCTGCTCAGCGGTAAGTCTGGTTCTCCCTCTCCCACTCCCCCTGCTGGTGTTCCCTCTCTTGCTATGTCTCTCTCTGTCTAATAAATAAATAAAATCTTAAAAACAAAACAAAACAAAACAAAACCTGTTACATGGGTTCAGGACAGCCTTGTCTAGGGACAATTTATTCCTATTACCAAGGCAGAAATCTTTTGAGGACTTTACTGATGCTCATGTAATAGGAGGTCTTTCTACTCAGGCTGGGGAAAGCATGACCTCTTCTCAGCCCCACGTGAGTGCCATGGATTGTGCTCCCTGCTCCTTCACTGTGGCTCTTTCTCTGGCCTCTGGTGTGCCTCCCGTACACATGGACAGATAAATGTCAGCCACATCTTCAAGGGTCCATCTCTTCATATTTCTGGAGCTCCATCTTCATTGGTTTTAAAACCAGAAATTTGAATCTTCCCAAATCCTAAGTTCTTCCCAAACCCCAAATTCTGTCTCCTCCATTAAGGGGGACGACTGAGCTCTGTTTTATCTCTGCTTCCTGCTCTGTAACCTACAAACTCTTTCCAGCCAAAAATGTGGGGAAGTCTTGGGGCTCACCTTATCTCATCCCCTTCTCTCAAATAAATGGTTGATGGGATCTCTGTCCTGAACTGAAATTGAAAATGTCAAGCATCTCATCAAAATTGGCAGCCGTGCAAAGAAACAAGAAAATGTGACTCATGGCCATTGTTCCACATGTTTTGAAAAAATATTTATGTATCTTTTTGGTTTAGATAGGAGGGAAAATGCAGCCTCCGTTACTCCATCCTGGCTGAACAGAAGTCTCTGTGGGTTTTGATCACAGTTTTCAGCCCTAACATACTGTTACTATGGCTGAAAGTCATAAAACAAGAAACTCACCATGTGGCATTTCTTTCTCCCAAATTGTGTCTCCCTTCCAAAATCTGCTTGTTTTTGTTTACTCTCAGAGCCTCTGGGTAGTTGTTTTTGTATTTTGTATGTAGTCCATGGTTATTCTATTCAAGAGGGTCGGTCTGTTGAGAGGTGAAAACAAACTTTATCTTTTCTTAAGAAATGCAATTTACTCAATCTTTAATATATCCCCATCAATACTGCCAGCCAATGTGAAAACATCCTCTCACCCTCTGGCTCACGGTTTGGTTCTTCCTAGGCTGGACCCAGTCTATGTCTAAACCGTGAGCCTTCTCCCCCACCAGCTGATCAGCTGGTATCTGTTTCCTGACCTTCGCTAGCCTTAGACCCCTTGGCACATAGTACCACCTGAAAGGAGCTTTGGCCATTCTGTGATGGAAGCAGCTGTTAAGTTATAATATAACAATAATTCATATTATTAATTCATTAAGTTCCCAGGCATTCTGTGGGTGTTAGAGAAAAATTTGAAAATCAAGGTTTCTGTTCTCAGATCATTTGATTCTAGATCAGAAGAATGAATAGGTGGCATAAAGCGTCAGGGAACACGTGTGAAAAAAGTATCACACACTTAGGTATCGTTATAAGGCTCCAAGTGAGCTCCAAGGGAAGCATTGTACAAATCAGCCTCGGGGAGCGGGGGCACTGCATACGGCTGTGCAGGCATGGGACGGTGCTGGCGGCACCCCTGATGTTACAGCCCCTCCCCCCAGTATACTAGTACATGCCCCACAGTCCGCCACAGCCTTGGAAGAATGCAGAAAAGCCTCAGGAGATAATTTTGAAGGACTTGACGTATGAATACGCATTTGCCAGCAATGATAGAATAAATTAATATTTGGATGGCCGATTGTGATATATAAAACCTGTCCCTCCACGCCCAGATGACATGCCCATTCACAAGGCAGCTCCCAGCACATGGAGGCTGACCACTGAGGACCCTGCTCTTTCAGCCCAGGAAGACTCATTCCCCCTTATTCCAGATGTTCCATGTGCTTAGCTCCCTCACTTTCTAACCCACAGACCAGCTTTNAGCACATGGAGGCTGACCACTGAGGACCCTGCTCTTTCAACCCAGGAAGACTCATTCCCCCTTATTCCAGATGTTCCATGTGCTTAGCTCCCTCACTTTCTAACCCACAGACCGGCTTTTGGGGACTTCTGACTCCTTCAGTTTGGCCGCCCTTCCTTCCTGGATTTGGGGTTCACACCATCGTGGTTTGAGCTTCTTGTAGCACAAGTGGGACATACTCCTTCCACCTGTCCGGGGAGCTCAGAACGTTCTGTCACCACCGTGGGGCTGTGGCATCCAGACACGTGGGTGTTAGTGCTATTGATTACAATACCGATACTCTGATTTCTGGGCGCAGACTGAAGCTCAGAGAAGGGAGACCATCAACCCAGGCCACAGGATAATTGAATCATGGGGTTGGGGTGTGGATTTTGGGTGTCGGGCTTGGACGTTGTGGTCTTTCTAACCCACACCCATATTCTTCCCATAAGTTGATTTAACGCCTTCTTTTTATTCACACCCAGGCCATGTATCACCTGCTGAGTCCTGCTCAAATGCTGACCATGGCGTTTCCCCATCTCCCTGAGTCCCTGTTTTGTGAGTATCCTGCACAAGCTTGAGCTTCCCCCAATCTGGCCCCAACGCATCTAGCTTTCGTGTTTTGTTTAGTTTTGTTTTCAATCCACTTGAAAATTTTCCTCAAGGCTGTATGGTAATGTACATTTCTGTCCTCTCAAAGAGCGCTGTGAAAGTCAGGACACACTTGTATCGTTAACCCGATCATCTTGAGCTGCCTGTCTGGGATCCTTTTCCACACCGACAACTGCCTCCTTGTTTCTTGGAACATTTAGCTCAGATGGCAACCGTTAAGTCACCACCAGTAACATAAGCATAAACAAGTCTATAATTTACCCAATTACTAATTTCTCAATTTTTGAAAATAATTTTTGGACAGATGGTTCATTAAAATGTAGTAGAAAACATCAAAAGTGTTACAGACACATAATGAAATATATAGATAATGCTTCGATGTCATGTTTGAAAAGACTTCCTCTCCCCAGTTAGGGAAAAAGGCAGAAGTTTTTGTTTCTAAGCAAAAAGGAAAGGGAAAATTTCATAATTATGTTCATGTTAATTAAGTTTTGGGTTTGTCCCTGTATTTCAAACCTTATAATAACACAAGTTATGTAAAAGTGATCATTTGTAAAACTTTACTGTCCTCTCAGGATATTAAGAACAGTCTTTAAATTTTATGTAGACAAATCTATTTGTTCTTTTGTGATTTATTCCCTTTTTTATGCTTAAAAAGTTATTCCCCAACCAAGTCAGATAAATATTCAGCTATGTTTTCTTTTTGTTGTTATGACTTCATTTTTTACAATGAAGGTTTTAATTATCCCAAATTAGCTTTGTGTATTTGGGAAGTGAGACTTTAAGCTGTTTCTTCCCCCTGAAGGGCCAGTTTCTCCGCGGTAGTCATTAACCCATCTATCTCTTTGTAACTGCTGTTCAGTCTTTCTCTACTGTGTTTTAAGTCTATATACATTTTCTGCAGTTACTCTGTGGAGGACTCGCTCCCATTGATTTATGTGCATATTTTTGTCTCTCTGCTGCCCTGCTTTCATCAGTGTGCCTTTCAAGTGTAAGTTATAGCTGATATAACATATTCTTCCTGTTATTCTTTTTATTCTTTCTTTGGTTAGTTTTAAACTCTTTTTTTCTTTTCTTTTTTTTTTTTTAAGATTTTATTCATTTATTAGAGAGAGAGGGAGAGAGAGCAGAAGCAGGGGGAGGGGCAAAGGGAGAGGGAGAAACAGACTCCCTGCTGAGTGAGGAGCCCGAGATGGGACTCGATCCTAGCACCCTGAGATTGTGACCTGAGCTGAAGACAGACACTTAACCGACTGAGCCACCCAGGCGCCCCAGACTCTTATTCTCATAAGTTATAAATCACAGTTGGATTTTGACTGTAGTCACAATAACATTAAAATCAATTTGTGTGGAATACATGCTTACACCTTTCAGTTTTCCTGGCCAGGAACACAGCATATTCTTTAATCTAGCCGTGTCAGTAAGTCAGTCCTTTCACTACTCCTATATTTGCCTTCATGAAAATAGGCCACCATGGAAAGTATGTTGGAGTCACAAAGATCTTTTGGTCACTATAAAATCACCCATATAAGCAAAGCTCACTTTTCCCATTTGTAAGATGAACCTTGTAAAGATTTTTATATTAAAAATTATTTTATTGTAGTATATAACAAGTCACAGAAATGTTCCTGAGTTCAGGCCAGTATATACCCAAGTACACACCCAGTACAGACGCCAATACACATCTGGGTACACACCCAGTACACACCCAGTACATACCTAGTACACACCCAGTACAAGCCAGTACACACCCAGTACACACCCAGTACACACCGAGTACAAGCCAGTACACACCCAACATGCCCAGTACACACCCAGTACACACCCAAGCACACGCCCAGCACACCCTCAGGCCCCTACACTTGCTGTCTGCCTGGACTGCTTGCGCCCAGGTGTCCGCATGACCGTGACTGAGCTCTCTCACCACCTCCAAGTGTTTGCAGGACTTTTCTCCCTGCAGGGGAGAATGCCACTAGGCCTGGCATTCCCTGTCCTCCTTCCCAATCGTCATGGGCTTACTACATGGGACTGACTCTTTGTTTCTTGTTGGTCTCCTCCAACCGCAACGTGATCTCGACAGGGATTTTTGTCTTCTTGGTCCAGATTTTTCTACCCAGGCCATATGGAAAGGCACCTGGGCACAGAAACAAGCACTAACAAACTGTATGATAATCGAGGGCCTAGAGACGTACTGTTACTAGTTTGTATCCTGTCAGTAACGATGAACAAGGCCTATCTTGCTCCTGCCCCGAGCAGCTTTGCCCGCCGATCTTACTCATGACTGAGGAAGTCAGACAGATGAGGAAGGAAAAGCTTGGGTGGAGGGATAGGGGCTGATGAAAAGAGGCTGCAGTCCCACCCCGCTTCTAGAGGGCACTGGGACTCTGGTGGGCGTCCTGGGGAAGCAGCCTCCCCGCCGCCCTCCCTGCCCTCCCTCTGCCCTGGGGCCCAAGGCTCTGCCGGTTCCCGTGAGTGTGAGTGTGGCCCCCGTGGTGCGTGTTAGCCACGGGAGCAGGCCTTGCGGCCCATACCCACGCCCCCGGGGCCCGCTGACTTTGTGCTGGTCGGGGAGGGAGAACCACGGGCTCACACGGGTCACACGGGCCTCAGTGGGGACGTCCTGGCCAGACCCTGGCAGACCCCTCCATCCCTCACCCGCACCACTTCCGTGTCCCCCGGATGGTCTGCTGGGGACTCAGTGACGGCCGATCCAGAGGTCGGGAGAAATGATCTTCCCTCACCTCGGGCTTTTCGAGTTCGCTTAGCAAACATTCCTGAGAGCGAGCAAAGACTCACGTGCACGAGGGACCGGCACGCGGCAATGCGGAGGACATCGCACGAGCTCCCATCCGAAAACATCTATTTTTACTGGGGAAGAGAAAAGTCGAGCCGAGCTTTCTCAGCTGACGGAAGCGCCACCTCAAAACTGCGGTAATCAGCCGTGGGGAAGAAACACATATTCCAAACACAAGACAAAAGGCTGCTTTTAAAGAAAATCAAGCCAGATCACAAAAACGCTGGATGAAGTAAACAAGTGAGAGGCTGTTTGGCTTGGTTTAAATAGCTAAGACTTCAGTGTTTTTATACGAAAGGAATCCAGGTCTGTGAAAACACCTCATGAAGTGAAATCCCTGGAGAAATTGGGGATTGCTCTCAGGCCACTGTTCGGGGCCCCAGGTGGGTCAGCTTAGGCCTGCAAAGACAGGGGATGTCGATTTGAATGGCCACGTCGATTTTAACCTCATTGTGGACGTTGTACGTGGGGGACCGAAGAGAACAGCTGGGAAAACAGCACAAGGGCATTTGAGCTTCTGCAGCTCCGCACGAATTTTCTTATTCAGCAAGTCCTCAAAGCCTGACCACTATGGGGTCACGTGCATGGCACAGCTGACCTCCCGGGGTTCACGAGGAAAACCTCACTGAGGTGACTCCCTCCTGGGTAGAAAACTCAGCCCATGAGCACAGCTGCGCAGGAACAGTCATGTTTCTTTAAATCTAGTGAATTCTGAGACCAACTCCCAATCACCGCAGACCCCCAGTTGTGCAGTGACGATGTAACCGGACTGGGGTCTGTGCTGGGCACCCACTCTCCCGTCCTGCTCCTTCCAGGTCCATCTCCTATTCTGGGCGTCTGTGTCCATCACAGGGAACCCGTGTGGAGGCAGGAGGTGCAGAAGGGCCTGGCTGGGAGCTCAGGGGGGTGGGTAGCAGTGGGTGAGGGGCGCACTGAGGACAAACGGGGGCTCCGCATGCCGTGAATCCCTGACACCCACTCTTGCTTAGACCGAGAGCATCACCCTCACTGGCTGGCTGCCCCGGCCGGACGCAGGAGTGCCATCTACCCTCTCTGGGGTCACAGGCCACAAGCCTCCCATCACAGGGTGGGAAGAGGGGCCATAAAGATTTAATGTGTTTGTGTAAAGAAACGTGTTTGGTTATGCAGATGACTATATATTTTTTGGGTGTCTTTAGTTTTTGTCCACAGTTCCTGAAAACACTCAGAACCCTAAGGCAATATGGGTGTCTTGTTATTAATGAAGGTGACCTCTGGACCCACCCAAGGGCACGGCTGGTTGCCTGGAAGAGGGCATCATTCTTCTCCATGTGACTGGAGGGCTGGAACTTTCCATCCCACGTCAAGCCCTACCTCCAACCCCACTCCAGAGAGGAGCTGGAGCGTGAATCAGCCGATGGCCAGTGACTTAGTCAATCACAACTGTGCAATGAACCCTCCCTAAAAACTCAAGAGGACTGGTTTGGGGTCCTTTTTTTCTGGACAGCTTCCATGCTCGGGGAAGCAGAGCATTTCCACAGGCCGCCGAGCCACGCGTCGAGCTCCGTGAGGACATAAGCTCCCTCGCACAGGTCCCCACCCTCCACCTCTCTTCATCTGGCTGCCGATTCGCCTCCTTTAATCACATCCCTTAATGAGCTGGCAAACCCGAGTTTCCCTGAGCCGCCCTAGCGC
This sequence comes from Ailuropoda melanoleuca, assembly GCF_002007445.2. Taxonomy (NCBI): domain Eukaryota; kingdom Metazoa; phylum Chordata; class Mammalia; order Carnivora; family Ursidae; genus Ailuropoda; species Ailuropoda melanoleuca. The sequence goes on along the minus strand of NC_048227.1, from coordinate 107,941,697 downwards.
ATTCATGGAACCTAGGAACAAGGTCCTGAAAACCCCAACCTGTATCCTGTGGGTCAGAAGTACAGGTAACAGCCTGGGCCTTGCACCTGCACACCCCAGTCTGCAGTGGGGGTGGGGCGGTCTTGTAGGACTGAGCCCTCCCCTGTGGAATCTGGTGCTGGTAAACAGTGCCAGAACCGGCTTGATTCTCAGACTCCCTCATGCTGTCTGAGAGGGGCTTGGTGGTGTGTGTTGGGGGGCAGGGATTGGGTCCAGGAACTCGAAGAGGAGGGGTCCCTTGGGGACTTGGGGGGAAGAACAGAATGGACTTTTCCCAAGACTTTTTATCCTTACAAGAGTTACACACGACTTCCTTCCCAAAATTAGTCTGAGAATTCAAGGTTAGGTTAAATTCTTCTTTTTTTTTTTTTTAAGATATTTATTTATTTATTTAGCATGAGTGTGCATGCATGAGCACGGGGAGAGGCAGAGGGGGAGGAAGAGGGAAAGAGAATGTCAAGCAGACTCCCCCACTCAGCACGGAGCCTGATGTGGGGCTTGATCTCACAATCCAGAGTTCATGATCTGAGCTGAAACCAAGAGCTGGACACTTAACTGACTAAAATTATTCTTAAGAAATAGCCCAGGAAGTCAAAAGAAGCATTTGCTTTTAAAAAAATGCCTTCCTGTGATGATTCCTTTACCAGTATTCTCATTAATATAGTCAATATTGATCTTACAGATTTTACAGTTAACATTAGGACAAAAAATCATCATTCTTCTATCCTTACACCACTTTGGCAAAATCTATAATCAAAGCACTCCGATCAATGCACAGATCCCATTGGTCCTGCACATTTTTTATTATCTACGTCTACCATGCCTGACCCTCTGCAGCCTGAAATACTCCTTTGTTTAGCAAAGACTTGGCCAAAGACTACATATGAACCAAGCGCTTTGCTTGACTGCAGAGACGTCAGGGACAAGAGCGGACAAGGCATCCTGCCCTTGTGGAATGAAGGATGGAGGAGTCACTTGCTGGCAAGCTGTTCTGCTTGGATGATGCATGAACCAGGTCAAAGGGGAGAGAGCCCTGGACAAATCTGCAACCTTCACTTTTCCCAGGAAATTACCGTGTCACATGTGTGTATATGCACACACACAATGTTGTTGATACCTTGTCAAATTCCCTTAGCAACTAATCAGTTACCATTTAGTAAGCACTAAGCTTGTTCAGCTCTGCATTGGGTGCTTCGGTGAAGGCCGCATTGCTTGTCTTCTGGTATTGTCAGCGTCTTGCTTCCTGTTCGTAAACACCGCCCCTCCTTTTCTTTTATGATAGAGAATTCCACACCACTCTCATTATTATTCTGTAACTGTGAATATTATAACATACTCCAACACTTTGACCAGGAGCAGATGTTTGATTCCATACGTTATTTGGAAGATTTCTGTAAATACTGTGGTTTTTAGTGATTCTTTATATTCTAAGTAAGTAACATGCATGGTTTTAAGAATTCATCAAGTCCTATTCATACACATGCTTAATTTTCTAAGGTCAGTACAAATTACGACTGGTTCCAGTTCTTTCCAAAGCCTAATACTGAGTCGAGGACGGAATAGTTTTCTGAGTTTTACTGTTTATAGCCTTTCATCATTTTAATGGCTAAGTTTGTTGCGTTTATCCTTTCTTAACCTGATAAGCGATGGTCATTTCTTTCTTGTTATAGAGACTCAATCGTTATTAAAAAACTTCAGTAAATGATGATAATCGTAGTAAATGATCTGTATGCTGTCAGCCATGGGAAGGAAGGGAAATCAGAGCACATCTCCAGCACTGTTCCCCGAGTCATTGACCAGGCTGCGTTCCCGACACCCTCCCCTGCCCTCAAAGCCAGAATCCGTGTCCACATTTCCGCTGCGTTCACGCTGCTTCCTTCAAGAGGCACGGAACGTGTTCGACTGACAGTAACATTAATGCTTGTGTTTCCAAAAGGAGCTTGAGTCGGTCCAACGGGGAGCGCTTTAAAAACAAAAAATCTAAGAATATATTTTCCTTTAAAAGTCTCTCCTGAAGGCATGGGGACTCGTGTGAATTCCCACAGAAAGGCCCGCGCGCCGAGCTCACGTCTTTCCAATGAGGTGTAGCTTCGGGAAGGCGGCGAAGGCAGTGTCTTGTAGACGATGGTTTGTTCATGGTGTCAGTTGAAGGGCTGTACGATCAGCCTTATGAGAGCTGACATAGATTTTGGAACAAATATGTTTGGCTTGAGGCCACATTAATTTAATTTAAATAAATTCCTGGGAATCACTTAATTGACAATTACTGCAGAGGACGCCGAATTAGAGAGTGCAGCTTTCGTCTTAGCATCTCTGCAGGACAGCGCTTTAGAAGACTCCTGACTGGGAAGGCTGGTGAATGTCACACAGGCTTTTTTAAAAATTTTTTTAAAGGATTATGCTAACTTCTGGGAAGTATTATTTGTGGGCAAAACAGATGAGTGAGCTGAAGAGGTAAACATAGCTATTTTATCACGTTTACTTCTTTCCATGTTGTGTGTGTATGTGTGTGTGTGTGTGTGTGTGTATGTGTGTGTGTTCTTTCTGATCTCCGGTGTGAGGTTCATGTGACCAAATGCGAAAGTCTTTGCCAGAGTTGCGTGTGTGTCCCTGAGTGAGATACCGTTAGGACTCACACCGAGACCCGGGGCCCAGCTGCCAACGGTGCAGAAATCACGGGTCACGTTGACCTTCCTCACCAGTGAGATAAAAAATTAGTTGGGAGGATTGTAGATAAAATCTCCTTCTTTAAAATTTTCTCTTAGCTTATAATTTACTTTTCATAGTGAAAAGACGCTGTTTACTCTGTACTCAGCCTTTTTTTTCTTCCTTGTGAATAATTTCCTTTTGGAAAAAAGCTGCTGTTATGGTTCCGAACGTCACGACTTTGTTTTGTTGTAAATGGGGCTTTGGGTATTTCCCATGAGAAGAGCTGATTTGGATTCCAGTTACCTTGTCTCTCTGGACAAACTGCAGAATGTTAGTATGTAAAGTGGTTTCTGGAAGCCTGTGAGTTGCCAGCTAAAATGATGTGCCCTGGCTCGTCCCCATGGAAGGAAGATGCAAACAAGGGTCTCATGCACCAGTTTTCTTTGGGCCTCTGGTTCTTGATCGTTGTAGAACTGTAGCATTCTTGTGCTTTCTACTTTATGGTTGTATTCTGCCCTCATTCCGCAGTGTGCGTTTGCTTGGGCCACCGTAACAAAGTATCACAGACTGGCTTACGCAACAGAAACTTACCGCCTCGGGTCCTGGAGGCTGCAGGTCCGGGATGCGGGCATCGCCAGGGCCACAATCCCTCTGAAGGAGCTGGGAAGATCCCAGCCTCCCTCCCAGCTCCTGGCGGTTCCCTGGCTTTTAGCAGCAGAACTCGCGTCTCCCATGGTNCAGACTGGCTTACGCAACAGAAACTTACCGCCTCGGGTCCTGGAGGCTGCAGGTCCGGGATGCGGGCATCGCCAGGGCCACAATCCCTCTGAAGGAGCTGGGAAGATCCCAGCCTCCCTCCCAGCTCCTGGCGGTTCCCTGGCTTTTAGCAGCAGAACTCGCGTCTCCCGTGGTGTTCTCCCTGTGCCCATCTGTGTCCACAGTCCCCTCCTCTAAGGACACCAGCTGCAGTGGCTTAGGGCCCATGACTCCAGTATGATCTCAACTTAACTAATTATGACTACTGTGAACATCAGGGACAGAAAATCCCACTAAAGCGGAGTGGGGAGGTTGGGTAGGGGTGCTCTCACGACCTATGATTCACACTGGGAGTCCACTGCAGACCCCACAGGAAGAGCTAACCCTGGATAGACTTGACCTTGCAGGCGGACACTCCTATCCCAGCCAGAGGAAGAGACACTTTCCCCATCCTGCAACAGCTCAGCCAAGGAGAAGCCACCAGACTTCCAACTCCCAATGGACTTTCTATGACAGCCCTATGGGTGACTCCTTTGCTCCTTACAGAGCCTCCTGCCTCTCTTGGCCCTCCTGACTCCCTGAGGCTTCGACATAGCTTGTCTGACCTAGACTGTAACTCCTCTCTTATTCCCCAATAAGTCCATNACAGAAAATCCCACTAAAGCGGAGTGGGGAGGTTGGGTAGGGGTGCTCTCACGACCTATGATTCACACTGGGAGTCCACTGCAGACCCCACAGGAAGAGCTAACCCTGGATAGACTTGACCTTGCAGGCGGACACTCCTATCCCAGCCAGAGGAAGAGACACTTTCCCCATCCTGCAACAGCTCAGCCAAGGAGAAGCCACCAGACTTCCAACTCCCAATGGACTTTCTATGACAGCCCTCCGGGTGACTCCTTTGCTCCTTACAGAGCCTCCTGCCTCTCTTGGCCCTCCTGACTCCCTGCGGCTTCGACACAGCTTGTCTGACCTAGACTGTAACTCCTCTCTTATTCCCCAATAAGTCCGTCTTTTGCTGGTGAAATAACTGGTAGATTTTTTTTTAAGGTTAACACTACAAAGACCCTATTTCCAAATAAAGTCATATTCTGAGGTGCTAGGGGCTAGGACTTCAACATGTGAATCTGGGGATGGGGGGAGGGGACGTCACAATTTAGCCCGTAACTATGGAGAACATGCCTTTTGTTAAAATTGAGTTGGTTTTGAGGGTTTTGGAGGAGGATTTTGTGAAACTCTGGAGATTTGAAATATCAAGGCCGGTGATCATGCCCCTAGAAATTAGTAATTCTCTTCATTTTACCAAATCCTTCGAACCTATCAACTTACAAAATGCAACAGCCTGAGTTAAACCACTGGGTCAGTTAAACATGCCCATCACAGTGTGGAGGACTTATCATCTTAAGCACCAGACCCTCGGAGTTAGCAGGGGCCCCTGCCCTCAGATCCTGACACACGCTTTTATGCGGCATTGTGGATGGGATGGACTTCAAACTAGTTGGGTCTTACTGGCAGAATGGGGCCAGAACCAGATTCCCCATCCCACTTTGGTGCTCGGGAGGCTTTAGCCTTCCTTCCGTTATCGGAAACCCAGAGGGTGAAGGGGCTCTCTACCACCCTCCTCTCCTTCCTTCCAGGGCAGGCGACATACCCAGTTCTCCTGTTTTCATGTACTCGGGAGAGTAATTTTTACTGGGGGCCAGGTTTCAGGGAGCGTGGTGCCCGTTCACATCTCATTTTGAAAGAGGACTCTGGCTGCCTCCATTTTGACCTTAAACTTTCCAGTTGGGTTCTTCTTTCCAGTTGCTCTTGGCTCAGAGAGAAGACCCTGCGGGCAAAGCTTCCTCTGATGGGAAATAAAACTACCCCTCAAGAATAAGGACTACCCCGAGCAAGCAAGACCACGACCGTGACCATTGGACCTTCACTGCCCGCCTGCGTGTACCCGCCCACCTTTGCCCCATTATCCTTATATAAACCTGGAAATGTTTTCCACCTTTTGGAGACAGTCTTTGAGACACTAGTCCGCTGTCTTCCTGGCAGTGGCCTCACTGAAACAAATTCCTTTCGTGTTTTACCACCGCTTCTTTNCAGCGCTTTAGAAGACTCCTGACTGGGAAGGCTGGTGAATGTCACACAGGCTTTTTTTAAAATTTTTTTAAAGGATTATGCTAACTTCTGGGAAGTATTATTTGTGGGCAAAACAGATGAGTGAGCTGAAGAGGTAAACATAGCTATTTTATCACGTTTACTTCTTTCCATGTTGTGTGTGTATGTGTGTGTGTGTGTGTGTGTGTATGTGTGTGTGTTCTTTCTGATCTCCGGTGTGAGGTTCATGTGACCAAATGCGAAAGTCTTTGCCAGAGTTGCGTGTGTGTCCCTGAGTGAGATACCGTTAGGACTCACACCGAGACCCGGGGCCCAGCTGCCAACGGTGCAGAAATCACGGGTCACGTTGACCTTCCTCACCAGTGAGATAAAAAATTAGTTGGGAGGATTGTAGATAAAATCTCCTTCTTTAAAATTTTCTCTTAGCTTATAATTTACTTTTCATAGTGAAAAGACGCTGTTTACTCTGTACTCAGCCTTTTTTTTCTTCCTTGTGAATAATTTCTTTTGGAAAAAAGCTGCTGTTATGGTTCCGAACGTCACGACTTTGTTTTGTTGTAAATGGGGCTTTGGGTATTTCCCATGAGAAGGGCTGATTTGGATTCCAGTTACCTTGTCTCTCTGGACAAACTGCAGAATGTTAGTATGTAAAGTGGTTTCTGGAAGCCTGTGAGTTGCCAGCTAAAATGATGTGCCCTGGCTCGTCCCCATGGAAGGAAGATGCAAACAAGGGTCTCATGCACCAGTTTTCTTTGGGCCTCTGGTTCTTGATCGTTGTAGAACTGTAGCATTCTTGTGCTTTCTACTTTATGGTTGTATTCTGCCCTCATTCCGCAGTGTGCGTTTGCTTGGGCCACCGTAACAAAGTATCACAGACTGGCTTACGCAACAGAAACTTACCGCCTCGGGTCCTGGAGGCTGCAGGTCCGGGATGCGGGCATCGCCAGGGCCACAATCCCTCTGAAGGAGCTGGGAAGATCCCAGCCTCCCTCCCAGCTCCTGGCGGTTCCCTGGCTTTTAGCAGCAGAACTCGCGTCTCCCGTGGTGTTCTCCCTGTGCCCATCTGTGTCCACAGTCCCCTCCTCTAAGGACACCAGCTGCAGTGGCTTAGGGCCCATGACTCCAGTATGATCTCAACTTAACTAATTATGACTACTGTGAACATCAGGGACAGAAAATCCCACTAAAGCGGAGTGGGGAGGTTGGGTAGGGGTGCTCTCACGACCTATGATTCACACTGGGAGTCCACTGCAGACCCCACAGGAAGAGCTAACCCTGGATAGACTTGACCTTGCAGGCGGACACTCCTATCCCAGCCAGAGGAAGAGACACTTTCCCCATCCTGCAACAGCTCAGCCAAGGAGAAGCCACCAGACTTCCAACTCCCAATGGACTTTCTATGACAGCCCTCCGGGTGACTCCTTTGCTCCTTACAGAGCCTCCTGCCTCTCTTGGCCCTCCTGACTCCCTGCGGCTTCGACACAGCTTGTCTGACCTAGACTGTAACTCCTCTCTTATTCCCCAATAAGTCCGTCTTTTGCTGGTGAAATAACTGGTAGATTTTTTTTTAAGGTTAACACTACAAAGACCCTATTTCCAAATAAAGTCATATTCTGAGGTGCTAGGGGCTAGGACTTCAACATGTGAATCTGGGGATGGGGGGAGGGGACGTCACAATTTAGCCCGTAACTATGGAGAACATGCCTTTTGTTAAAATTGAGTTGGTTTTGAGGGTTTTGGAGGAGGATTTTGTGAAACTCTGGAGATTTGAAATATCAAGGCCGGTGATCATGCCCCTAGAAATTAGTAATTCTCTTCATTTTACCAAATCCTTCAAACCTATCAACTTACAAAATGCAACAGCCTGAGTTAAACCACTGGGTCAGTTAAACATGCCCATCACAGTGTGGAGGACTTATCATCTTAAGCACCAGACCCTCGGAGTTAGCAGGGGCCCCTGCCCTCAGATCCTGACACACGCTTTTATGCGGCATTGTGGATGGGATGGACTTCAAACTAGTTGGGTCTTACTGGCAGAATGGGGCCAGAACCAGATTCCCCATCCCACTTTGGTGCTCGGGAGGCTTTAGCCTTCCTTCCGTTATCGGAAACCCAGAGGGTGAAGGGGCTCTCTACCACCCTCCTCTCCTTCCTTCCAGGGCAGGCGACATACCCAGTTCTCCTGTTTTCATGTACTCGGGAGAGTAATTTTTACTGGGGGCCAGGTTTCAGGGAGCGTGGTGCCCGTTCACATCTCATTTTGAAAGAGGACTCTGGCTGCCTCCATTTTGACCTTAAACTTTCCAGTTGGGTTCTTCTTTCCAGTTGCTCTTGGCTCAGAGAGAAGACCCTGCGGGCAAAGCTTCCTCTGATGGGAAATAAAACTACCCCTCAAGAATAAGGACTACCCCGAGCAAGCAAGACCACGACCGTGACCATTGGACCTTCACTGTCCGCCTGCGTGTACCCGCCCACCTTTGCCCCATTATCCTTATATAAACCTGGAAATGTTTTCCACCTTTTGGAGACAGTCTTTGAGACACTAGTCCGCTGTCTTCCTGGCAGTGGCCTCACTGAAACAAATTCCTTTCGTGTTTTACCACCGCTTCTTTCTCTGCCTTTGGTTTTGTCAGGAGTGAGTGGCCAGAGCTGGTCTGTTTGAGACACCGCCCCCCCCCCGGTGCTCGTGCTCCCCTGCCTCCCCACTACACTTTCACTGTGATTTTGTGGCCAGGGACTCTTGGAATACTCCTTACTCCGGGTAGTTTGTGTGGCTCGCTTCACAGAGACCCACTTCAGCAAGTACGCTTCGACAGCCATTTCTTCTTGGAAACTGATGCTTGTGGATGGGTTCCCGGAAATCAGCTGTTGGAGGCGTTATTCTGTTGAAAATGTTTGAGTTTTCTTGGGATTTGAATGAAAGCTCTGACCCCATCGCACATGATTTCTTGAATCCTTTATCTGAAGCTCTATCCTTGACGGTATTCACACAGAACCATTGTCTCCTTTCTGAAAAACTGTCTTTCTCTTCTCTAATTGTTCATGACTCCCAGCACCCTGAGAACTTTTCAGGTGTGGCTGATACTTTCCTGGGTTGATATGTATTTTTGAAAGTTGTCTTTTCTCTTTTACTTTATTTTTTGGTCTTGCAGGTAGTCTGCGTTCATGGTCTTCTCTCTTCTCTGTCGGGCACACCTGGGGCTGCGTCTAGACAGGTTGTCCCAGGGGAGGGCCACAGGCTATAAAATGAGTTGGGGGGGGGGGCGCCTGGGTGGCTTATTTGTGAAGCGTCTGCCTTCGGCTCAGGTCATGATCCCAGGGTCCTGGGATGGGTCCTGGGAAGGGTCCTGGGAAGGGTCCTGGGAAGGAGCCCCGCATCGGGCTCCCTGCTCGGTGGGGAGTCTGCTTCTCCCTCCTTGTGCTCTCTGTCTGTCAAATAAATATAAAATCTTAAAAAAAAAATAAGTGCAGAGGTTACTCACCGAGGTGAGTGATTGTTTTTAAATAATCATCTTGGATGCTTCAGAAGGCAATGATGCAGGGTGGTGAAGCACGGAAATGTGATTCCAGAGCCGGGATTACATCACATCTCCTCTGGCTGTCTCCACAATCCTTCAGCGCTCCTGGCTTCTTTGCCTCACCTGTGGAATGGCGGAACCATGTTTAGTGCCTTTGTGAGTGCCACACCTGCAAAGTTTAAAAAGAGACATCATGCTGAATTGTGAACCATATTTTCAGCAATTCCTAAAGATATGCCTTTAATAATAGCTCTTTGTGTCTGATGACAGCTGATTCTGGTAAGGTTCCAGCACATCCGCTGGAGGCTGGGCTCCTGGGGGGGGGGGTTGTCATCCTCCTCAGCGGGAGGCTGGGGGCTTGGCTGGACCTCACAGGAGGTCCCAACCAACGTCCTTCTCCATATTCCTTCCCCAAACAAAAGGATGATGTTTCACTTCAGTGGGCCTACCTCTGAGTGCTTGTGGAAAATTCCAGAAAGTGAAAGTTTTATAAGCACCCAATAAGGAATTCAATTTCACTCCCTCCCCACTGCCTTTAGAAGCTCCATGTTCTCAGTCATTCAGGTGAAACGATCTTGACATCTCACCAGCACTATTTTTTATGTCAATGATTTCCCTATCTTTATTACATAAATATCCTTTCATTTTATGTTATTAATCTGTGACCTCTTACACTATGCCCCCGATTACCTTATTATAGTGAACACATTGAAACCCTTCATTCTGCTCTATCAGTGAATGCTCGCTTTGAAAACAACATTGTTATTATTTTTATTTTGAATGGAATTAATTTTCAAGATCTTACTGGCCTGATTTTGTAGATAGATAAAGTGCCTCATGATTCAACACTAAGAATGGATTGGAGCCTCTCCCCTTAATTTTGACTCTATTTGCTCTGAAATGGGAAGGATCTAGGATTTGGGCTAGTTTGCTTCCCCCCCCCCTTGGTAATCAACTGCATTTCTTAGCGATTTTACAAAGATGGAAAAGACAAAGGGATTGATAATTTTTGGAAGCAGTGAGCCATTTTTCTTAGATATTTTTCTCAAAGATAAAGGAATTTGCTGTAGAAATGAATAGAGGTATTTGACTTTTAACACTATTTCCCGAAAGAGGGGATCAAACATCAGATTAGTAGTTAGAAGTCTGGGAGATGAATCTTTTATTCTGAGAGAGAAATGGAGTAAACAGAAGACAAAGAGACAGAGAAGGAACCGAGGATGGAAAAGTCCCCTTGAGACGCCACAGGTCCTGATCCCTCTGGAGAGAAACTGGGATCACCAGTCCTTCATTTCCGGTATTGTCCTGTGGGTGGGTGCCTTTGGGCAAGTTTCTTCTCTATGAGCCTCAGGATTTTCTCATCTGTGTAATTGGATTGTTAAATCCACATTAGACGGAAATTAAATGAGAAAAGGTGCACGATGCACATAACATTCTTGCTGGAACTTGCTAAACGATTGACCCTACATTGTTTGAATTAATATTTCCCCCCAATCCCTGTCCTGACTTGGACAGGTGCCNAGGAAGCAAGAGGCCCTGCCGGGTCACGATTTTCTTCAATATTCGAGCCGGAAAAGCAGTTCCTCTGCACTTGGCTTCCTGCCTCATCCCCTCCTGTCGGGCTAATGGGGGTCTCCTAGGGCTTAGGGAGTGGTTGGTGAAGGAAGGGGTGTGTGTGTGTGTGTGTGTGTGTGTGTGTGTGTGTGTGTGTGTGCGTGTGCCGCGCCGGGAGAGAGAAGGGCAGAGTCTGCCGCAGGGCCCCCTCCTCGCCTCCCCTCTTCCCAGCCCTTGGTTGCTATGCAGTTTCTATGGCAGCAGCATCCTCAGACCCAACTTGCACCCATCATTTAGAGCCAATTAAGGTAAAATAGTGGGGGGAGGGAAGGAGGGAGTGGCAATGGAAGGGGGAGGGGCGAGGCCGGGAATCCGCTCGCAGGCTGCAAGTGCAGGTTCGCGGTTGGGTCTCGGCTCTGCTCGTCCGCCCAGCGCAGCGGCAGGAGCAGCGGGAGCGGCAGGAGCAGCAGCCGGCGCCGGGCCCGCAGCCGACTCACCCCGCAGCCATACTGCAGAGACCCCTGGCCCCCTCCCCACCGCCGGGACCCTCTCCGGCGCCGCCTGCCCCTGCCCGGGCGCCGACTCCCTGTCTGTCCCCTCTCGGCACTGTTCCGTGCCTCCGCTTCTTTTCTCCTCACCACCAGTACTTGATCAGACGGAGAGGAAAGTTTTAAAAAATGCCGATTGCACAGTTGCTGGAGCTATGGAAAAAGATCGAGGTGGAGCCCATGGAAATAGAGGTGAGTACCACGGAGAGAGCAGGCATGCTGCAGGAGCCTAACTGTGGCGCGCGGAATGCCTCCTAGAATGGACTCGTATTTGTTGGGGACTTTATGTGACAGAAACTTGAATTTTTAGTGTGTGCAGAGCTGTGCATGTCGTGTCCCACGGGATGCGTGCGTGCGCGTACATGTAAACATTATGTATATAGGTGCCCCCCCCCACGCAGGGCGTTGTGTGGGGTGTAAATTAAATAAGATGAATGAAAGCTAACGCGCTGAAGAAAGAAATTGTTGCTTTTACACCAAACTTCAGGGTGCTTTCTGAGCAATGTGTGTATCCTGAAGTCTTCACGGGCTTCCAAACGGATCTGCATCCGTTGATTTTCCTTCAACAAGTGGCTTTACCTTGTAAGAACTCCATTTGCTACAGTTGAGGATGAAACCAGAGGCAGACCGGTGATGACTTCTTCAGAAACAGAAGGCACGAAGATAATGCAATCTAAATAGGGTGTGCGTTCCAGTAAAGAAGAGCTGTTACAAATAAAGAGAAAAGATAATGAAATGAACGTGTCGATGGCCCCTCCCCAGGGCTGGTTGGTGGGCATCACCTCTGACACTGTTTAACTACATGCTTCCCCAGGGACCTGGAACTTTCTGGAAGTCTGGTCCGTGGAATTTGATTTGCTTAATTTGAATTACAGATGATCAACATATATTTTTCCATGAAGAGTATGTTCCTCAAGTTATGCATTATGAGACCACCCCTCCTCCATTATTAGCCCACCTACTGAATTATTAGACGTACCTGTGCTGTGTCTCCAGCCACTCAAGTTGCTTTCCCAAATGGCAAATTCTAATAACTTACTAAATGGTTACAAAATCCAAGCTTTAATTTTTGTCTTATCTCTTATCCCAGCATCATGTCTGTAAATCCAATGCTTCTTTTAAATGTTACTTATGTTTATATGTACAGACTCTATGTTGAGACATTCACATAACAATTTTAAACTGAATGGGGGATTCTGTTTTGGAGGAGAATTTACTTCATATTTTATATTTAGTACTTTTTGGGGGGGGCCAGACTAACTTAATGCTTGGGCTGCACACTGGTGTTCAGCAGAGATGTTGGGGCACGGCATACATAGGAGCCTATCTTTTGATGGACAACGTGCCGTTGCTGCCAATGACATGGACCTAAGTCTAGAGAGGTGACACCCCAGCTCTTTACTGCCATTGACTATTCTGTTTGCACAGGATATCATTCCTGGCACCCAAGACGGTGCCTTAGAAAGAGCCTCTCACGTACGAGGTTGCTAATGCGGGGTTTATTTTTTTTCTTTTGAGAGAGATTTCGTTTTTAAAAAAAACTGAATGAGTGAATTGAATTAATAATGATTAGCCAGAAGTTCTTTTCTTACTTCCTGGTGCTTTCTGAAGCCCTCTTGGTAATCTGAACTACGTCTGTGGTGGAGAGCCAGCTGCCAGGCCCCCCACAGCTGGGCCCCACGAAGGAAGCCCTTCTGCCAGGGCTGGGGGAGGATTTGGCTGGAGGCCGAGAGAGGAGGGCAGCAGTGGGGAAGCGAAGGGGCCTTGCAGGATTGCTTGTGGGGCTCCAGACTTCACATCACTGCCACTGACCAAGGCTCTAAGGAGCAGCTGGTGTCGTAAATATCCCTGAGATCAATCAAAAATGGACTGGCAATGTATATATTCATGTTATTTAGAAAATATGTCATAGACAGCACTGCCTGGCCACCCCGTTTAGATGGTAAATTTTTAAAGTCTTTGAGATTGATGTACATGCAACAACAAATCATGAAAATTGGATAAAGTAGATGGTCCTGAAGCAAAAGAAATTTTCTTCAGCCTTCCTGGGTCCACGTTTGAGGACCGTATACCCTCTGCAGTGTGCTTTATGAAGACAGAGCATCCAATAGGATTAGATTGGAACTATTGCTTTGGAATCCAGAAAATCTGAGCTTTTAACCTGGAAAGGTTAAATGTGAAGCCTTGGTCCCGAGGTCCTTCAGGCCAGGGGAGTCCCGTGGGTCCGCTCCAGTGTGAAATCCGTCTGCTCTGGGGCGGAGGCTCATTTTACTTTCCAGTTTTGCACATGTTTTAGGTTGTATGATATTAAACTATCTCACATGTCAAGATATTAGGCAAAACACATGGAATACATTTGGCCTCTGAACTCCAAATTAAATATTGTAAAATCCTTGCATGGAAAGCTTCCCATGCTCTTGCTAGGGCGCTAGTGATTCTGTGAGTGGCTTTTGCACAAATTTAACACGACTGATGCCTGGTTTTCTGGTGAGTTACTTTTGCACAAATTTAACACGACTAATGACTGGTTTTCCGGTGCAACCAGCACTCTGGGATTCCAGTTTTACTCCAACTTAGAAGTCGCTCTGCCCTTGCCTTGTTTTCTCGGACTGGCCTGGGTTGGGTCTGAGGCTCACTGTACCGGAGACGCTGTTATCTTCACACAAACCAGCTTTGCCTCAGCACATAGACTGGGGGAAATTCTTTTTTTTTTTTTTTTTTAAAACAAGCTGTGGCCAGTTTTATTTAAGAAAAATTTTGCGTGATTTAATTTTCACCAGTCTGTTCTGGAATGCTTCTGATGATATCAGAATCACCTGGATCAATGATAGCCAGTGTGGGGGCGCCTGGGTCGCACAGCGGTTAAGCGCCTGCCTTCGGCTCAGGGCGTGATCCCGGCGTTATGGGATCGAGCCCCACATCAGGCTCCTCCACTATGAGCCTGCTTCTTCCTCTCCCACTCCCCCTGCTTGTGTTCCCTCTCTCGCTGGCTGTCTCTATCTCTGTCGAATAAATAAATAAAAAATCTTTTTAAAAAATGATAGCCAGTGTGCATACTCTGTGGTATTTGTGCTCAATTCAATATTATTGCCACTGTAGTGATGGACACCAGTTTTGGCCAACATGGCGTAGTATTCTATTTCAGATTTCCTCAAGGCTGGGCAGTTGTTGGCAAGCATGACCAGTTTCGCTTTGCCATGTCTGATCATTTTCAGAGTCTGCTTGTACCCCAGCACGTACTTCCCACTTTTCATAACGAGCTGGAGCCTAGAGTTGATCAACTCCAGCGATTTTTTCGTTTTCTTTGTGGCCACCATCTTCCTGCCTTAGATGCGGGACAGCCCCAACCAAGAGCAGCCGTCAAAATGGACAGGAGAGGGAAAGGCTGGGGGAGATTCATTTGACTGTCGAGGGAAAGTATTTGTGGTTTTCTAAATTGTTTTGAGATATTTCGGGAGGTATATTTGACCGGTTAATGAGGTGTATTGACAAGGAAACGTATGCTAATTAAAAACTGGGCCCTCCAAAAAAATCCCTGAAGAATCTGGCCTTAAAAAGAAGCCTACGTCTGATGTTTTAGCGGGACTCTCACTCATTGCTTTCAGCAGGCTTCTCTTGGCCAAGGGCATGCCTGGGGCGGGGGGCGGGGGGCAGGAGGGTGAGAAAACGGGAGACAGTTTGGGTAAGGTAGGGCGGAAACTTGCCCACAGGGGCTACCTGACCCATTTATCCCCTTTTTGTGTTCTTTTAAAGGAATAAGCATGACATTCCTTTCTGGGATGTCATCATGCATTAAGGTTAGAAAGGAAAAGCTCCTCTTTTTAAAACAATGCAGGTCAAATAGGACTCCCTGACATCTCACGGTCTAGCTTGTCCGTTGCTGGTTATCTTATGGCTGCTAGGTGAGCAGACCGCCTGGAAGTGAGGGATCAGCCAGCTTGGGGTGCGTGGCGGACAGTGCTGCCTGTGCTGCCCGCTGGCTGGCGCTCCTCCCCTGAGCTCTCTCTGCATCTCTTGGCAGTAGATGCTGTTACGTTCTGGACGTATATCGGGGAACTGAGGCCCAGGTTAAGCAGTTTGGTTTAAGTCACGATGCAGTAAGCGAGACTCAGACCCAGACCCTCCTGGTGAAGGCTTATCCTACAGAAGCACTCTGCTTTACGTGTTTATGGACCGGGCAGTTGACTCTGTCCTAGTTAAGTCGTTCTCTTATCGTCAGCTGAGACTGTGATTTTATTCCGTTCGAAGAAGAATGGTTGCAAACGCCTTCCTGTTTCCGTCTGTTAGTCGTTGAGCCCCACGCGAATCCATAGCCCCCGCCTTGCTGGTCAGGGAGTTATGTCAATCACCTGCTCCTCCTTTCCCTTGCGGCCTGAGTTGTACACGCATGGCTGATGGAGCACTTTACAGTTGTGGATGTGAACACTTGGTGCTTTACTCACCGCCTGTT
Organism: Ailuropoda melanoleuca; assembly: GCF_002007445.2. Taxonomy (NCBI): domain Eukaryota; kingdom Metazoa; phylum Chordata; class Mammalia; order Carnivora; family Ursidae; genus Ailuropoda; species Ailuropoda melanoleuca. Next base: position 107,926,077 of record NC_048227.1, on the reverse strand, counting down.
ACAGAAAGAGCCACTTCCTGCAGAAGCTTCACATGGTTACAAGTAGATGCAGGTGAGAAGGGGCCTTGGCTTAGTTGCCCTGCTCTGCTGCACTGGTAGGGAGTAGTTCGTTTGCTCTCTGTATTGATTACCTGTATGATGCTCTTTACAAGAGTGTTGCCATGCTAACGCTGTTCAATGTGTATCTTTGTTGTCAGACCACCGAGGAGGATCTTAACCTGGACTCGGAGCCCACCGTCGAAGATACCGTGGAAGAAGTAATTATACATGTTTTATTACAGCCTGATTGTTTGGGGAGAAGGTGGGGTGGAGGGAGGAATGGAAGTTTGAAATTAATAGCCCGTGAGCGGTTATTTTAGTGAAATATATGTGTGCAAACATACACCGACACAAACACATGTATGCACACATGTGTGCTGTGTGTCTATGAGTCCATAAATTTCCCTCCAAAGGGATGCATGAAACATAGGAAGAAAAATCACAAACCAAGGTTCAAGGCGTAGTCTTTGGGCGTGGACTTTGCAGAGGGAGATGACATATTTCACCAGTAAGGACAGGCGTGTGGAATAACCAGCGGGGCACGGAAGTGATGCATAATTTCACCTGCTGGGGGTAGGCACTGCGGCCTCTGCACACGTGTGGGGCTGTGCTCTCCGAGCCCCGCAAGCAGAGTGGGGAAGTGGTCCCTCCGAGGGAGCAGATCAGGAGGGGAGGCTGGGAGGAGAGACCGGATTGTGGGGAGGACACCCTGCGGGGTGTGGAGTGGGAAAGAGCCAAGAGCATTAGCTGTCGATGGCTGTGTCGGCCTGGTTGCCACGCTGCCTGGGGGCATGTGCCTGACCCGGGTGGCAGGAAACTGGGTTTGCCCTCAGGGAGTGGAAAGGTCCAGACTGCCCCCCCTGCCCCAGTGGTCGTGGGGAGGTTATGGTACCAGCAAGCTCGCTCTGAGGGGCCTTGGATAGGAAAGTGCTACATTCCAAAGTTGACTCACAGCCAAGGGAAGGGATTCTATTGAGACAGTCGCATCCCGGCTGCTTGTGAGGAAGTGCCCTCCAAGGCAGCTGTAGCTGGGGGAGGTTGACGAGGCAATTAAGAAGCTCTCATTTCCTGAGTTGCTCAGTGATGCACCACTTGGAACCATAAAAGTTGTAAGATGTGCAATTCTGTTGACTTTTGAAAACAGCTGGGAAGGTACGATAGCTGGGAGGGGTGGATCAGTGAACATTGCTGGCTTTACAAGATGGTCTGTTCGGATGCTAAAAACTGTCACGTCTGTGGAAATGCATGCCCGCCAATCTGCAGTTGCAGCCTGGTGCCACCGGATCTTATGATCGCATGACCTAATATGTTGGTTAAATAAGGAGTAAGGGCACCAAGCTACCTCATCTCTAGCTGGCGGCCTTTCCGCTCCACGTGTTTGCTGCTGCGCTGGGCTCTGGAAGTGTGCAGCCCGGCTCTGCTCCTGGCTTGGCAAGGAGCTTCCAGCCTTCTTCAACAGAACGTGCCCTGCTGTGTGCCTGCCTTCCCTGGGAGAGTAGGTGTAGCCCTGTTTTTGCCATCCCACGGAGGTGAAAGGCTAAATGGACTTTTGAGCTGGAGACTGACTTCCCTGAGAGGACAGACTGCCCAGTAGCAGGAGTGAACAAGGAAGGAGTGCCCTCCTTGCAAACCAACAAGATCGAACGCCCAGGGTCTCAGGGAAACCAAGCCACGCCTGACCTGCCACTTTTATTCACACTTTGCTAGGTATTTGTGGGAATTTTGCTCAGCAGAAACGTTCGGTGTGTTTCTTGCAGGCAGATTAATGTGGCGCATTAGCAGTTAGGGTCAGGAGCTGGATGGTACTGAGCTCCTACAACTGTGCCAACTCTTCCTTCTGGCAGATTGTGAGAGCCATGATTGTGTCACAGGACATGCTCAAAAGTGCTTATGCAATTAACAGAGAATCTTTTATTTTTTAAAAAGATTATTTGAGAGAGAGAGAGTGAGGGCATGAACATGGACAGGGGGAGCGGCAGAGAGAGAAGCAGACTCCCCACTGAACAGGGCTCCATCCCAGGTCCCTGAGATCATGACCTGAGCTGGAGGCAGACGCTTCACTGACTGAGCCACCCAGGCGCCTCCAGCAGAGACTCTTTTAACTCATTCACAGTATTTATTTCCTAAGATCTCCTAGTCTCAAGGTGTCTTATCCTTAACGTTTTGGATGGAAACGCAGATGATGATTTGTTGCAGTAAAATCCTTCGACCTCTTTAAAGTTCTTTTGATAATAGGAGGTGAGACATGGTAAATTATTACTATTTCCTGATGGTAGAAAATGGATTTAACTTTGACTCTTAATGAACTAAGGAAGAAAGTTCCAAACACATTTTAGGAGCATTTTGTAGGACGTCATGTTGATATGTGACAGGTTCATGGTGTTTGTGGGGACGCTGAGACATAACAGGACCGTGGGCTGCTTCCGGAGGTTTCTGACAGACGACGCTGGAAGAAACATGCAGGTCCAGCTGCAGCAGACTGACGTTTCTGTCTGAGGGTTGGTGAGAAGCAAGCGCTTCCTTGTGTGTCCTCTTTGGCCTTCAGAGCAGAGCTGCGGGGTCTCCTGTAACTGAAGGATTTATGGCTCAGACACGCGAGGAAAGTCAGAGCAGAAAATTTCACACCTTTGACCAGTCTGACGTGTATGATGATGAAAAATCCTATTTAGGAAAAAAACATTCGAATCAACAACAGTTCATTCATTCATTCATTTAAGAATAGTTATTACAACCTGTGGGCAGAACATGGCGCCCAACACGGAAGGATGACAAGGAAAGTGGGTGTGTCCTGGAGGCCCGAGGGAGAGGACAGGGGAGAGGACGCGGGAGCCGCTGCAGCCTTGTCGCCAATCTGATACGGCTCCTCTGTGTGGAACCATATTCATAGGATATATTTTAAAGCCTAGAACACACTTGGGACATCTTCTGTATAAATATCTCAATGTGTGGTTCACATCATGGCTCTGTCCATGGAAGCACATCTGAATAAAGATCACAAGTGAGACAGGAAGTTGGTGTTGGTGCCACGTGAAGAGAAAGGCTTCCTCCCCGCCAGGATGTCGGTGCTGGGGCAGGGAGTTTGTGTCCTGAGTCCAGAAGGGTGGCTCTTGGTCAAATTTCACTTGACAGAAAAAACAACAAACTCCAAACAACAACAACAAAGACCTCAGCCGACTGCATCAGGAAATGTTTCTTCAGCTGTGTCTTCCAGGGGTTCTTGGGAGGGACTCGCAGTCGTGGCAGGGAAACCCGGGAGCAGAGAGCTGACCCGTGAATGTGTGGGAGGCGCCTGCTTTGTGAGGTGTGCGCTCCTGTTCTGTCTCCTTTTGCGGGTTACGTGTTGCAAAGCTGGGTGGAAGGTGAGGATTTAGGACCCTACCAGAGTCCACAGTTGACTGCAGAAGCGCATCCTTCCCTTGCGCACACACTGCAGGGTTAATCCACCGAGACTGAGCCTGGGTGTCTGAGAAGCCCCTTGGGGCCGGCCTCACCACACGGGAGCCCCGTCATTGGTCTCTGGGGGCAATGGCATAGTGTGGGGAGGCGGGAAGGAGAGGGCCCCTTCCAGAGTGCGGAAGCCAGGCCTCTAAGCCCCGCTCGGCCCGACTCCGCGTCCCGGCACCTCAGTTACCCTTCCATCTCTGTGTCACAGGCACAGGTGTTGTTTTAGGCAAGTTCCTAATTTCACAGAACAACCTGTGAAAAATACTGGAATTCGGTGTATCCATTTTTAAAGTGATTAGATATCAGGGTCATGTTTATTAATAAAGACCATTTTCTTGTCTGGTTGGCTTCAGAAATCAAGTCCAGATAAGTTATTCTCCACATTAGTGTGGTTTTACTTCAATTGCTCAAGACGACTGGGGTGTTTCCCTCTCCCCGCTGAGCTTCTCCTCCGGGTTCTGATAGCAGAGATTCTGACATCTGTAAGGCAGAACAGTGTGTGTGTGTGTGTGTGGGGGGGTGTCACCTGTGGAGATCAGCTACCACTTGGCGGAGAGCTCTGTGGGGGGCCGGGGGGGTGGCTACCGGTGGAGGGAAGACAACTCCTGTGGCCTGTGAGGATGCTTGAAGATGTCATCCCCGCTGCCCGGCCCCTGGCCTCTCCTCAGGAGTCAGGTGGACCAGTGGGCAGTTATTTGGGGAAGTATGTTCTGTGACTTCTGAGCATCTGTCAGCGTGACCTCTCCAGTGACCAGCAGCCTGACTTCCAAACAGCTACTGTTTGGACCCTTGATTTCTCTGCTCAGGGGAGGGAGGTTCAGAGCAAGGCCATGGCAGAGATTTGAGGGAGCGTGAAAAACCCTTCATGCTTGAGGGAAAGAATGACACTTCCCAGGTGTTATCAGAACACTAATGTCACGGACAGTGGGATGTCACCCAGGTGGGGGCTGAGCCACCCGGATCACTTGTAGATTCCAGCAGATCATCTCTTCCCTGTCTCGCCCTGGGGATCTAGAGAGTTCCATTGTTCCTTTAAAAAAAGAAAGAAGAAACAATCCAAACTGGTTTGAATAGAAATGAGACAAGAAGAATAATGAAGCCTCAGAACTAATAAAGCGATTAAGAGCAGAGCAATTACAGTTTAAAGCCATAGTTAGCAGCTTGGAACGGAGAGGGACGGTCTTTGAGCCCTGCTCATTTTCTTCCTGCCTGTCAGGCGCTCATCACGTCTGCTGGAGCTGGCGTCACCCACATTGACTCCACACCGTCAGCCCGTTTACATTCGTATTTCTTACCGTTTTTCTGTCCAGCAAAACACAGGCATCCTTTCGGCCCTTACAGAGATTCCGGAGAAGGTCCTGCAACCAGAACGTTTTGGAGGGTCGTGTGGCTGAGCCGGGGAGGAACCCATCTGTGTTTAAACACGCCGAGGGATCGGCAGCGGGAATACTGACTTCACGACGCAGGAGCGTTTAGTGAGGAAGTAAAGGCCAAGGTGCCATTTCGTCGCGAGAACGGGTGCAGCCCATCATCGGAGGTGTGGGCGGCAGCTCTCCGCGGGCATCCCCACGAGGCAAGAAGTCGGGCTCTTCCCATGTGCCCACCCTGCGGCGCGGTCATCCCGTTATCGCTTAGGTGTCCCCACCCGTCACCGCTGGCCACAGGAGGACGGCTTCAGCTGGTTCCCGAGGCTGAGAGCCTCATCTTTCTGCTTCTGTAACATATCCAGTAGCCAGCACGTTTCCGAGGGCGCTTTCTCTCTGGCGATGGAAGGACGGCTCCGTCAGTGCCGACAGGAACATTCTCCAAACCCTGCGCGCCCCCCTTGGACCCTATCCTGCTGTCTTAGAACACCCCATCCGGCGACAATGTGCTCCCATATTTGGGCAAGCAGAGCAAATTGCTCGCTTTCTTCTGTGTCCGGGCTGGAGCCTGTGTGAACGAGCAAGTGGCCCGCGTGGGCCTTGTGGCAGCCGCGGGGGCAGGACGGCCACGGATGTGGCCCGGGTGCGGTGATTTCATGGCTGGCCACGTAGAGAAGACGCTGCTCTTCCCAGGCAGAGGGTGCTTACCAATCCCATCACGGCCAGGGATAACCCACGTCCCGAAGCAAGTGCCCAATCAACGCTGCACTTCAGTCCAGAGCACCGGGCTGGAAAAGCCCTGAGATCAAGTTTGGGTGTCTTCTAGGGCCGCCTGTTTGAAGCCCCACGGAAGGACAGCGCACCGGTCCCGCCAGAGAGGAAACCCAATGACTTGATGAGATAAGAACGCTGCCTTTTAACTCAAATCTGATTTCCATCACCTTCCATCCTCGCGAAGCCGCAGAGAAGTGGGGGGAGGTCCATTCCTGTCCCTCTGTTTTTCAGGTGGTGGAATTGAGGCGTCAAAAATGCTGTGATTTGCTAAGTATAACGCAGCACCGACAAATTAGGGAATTTCAAACCGAAGCTATTCATGCTGGCGTACTTTCTCTTCCTAGAATCACTGCTCCCCCCGGGGTAGCTGTTGGTGGCTGATGGCGTTTGGCTAATGGAATCAGGGCCCAGGTCAGACTCTGTGGCTTGTCTTCTCCTCTTGGATTAAAGCAAGGTGACAGGTGCCTCCCCGGCCCCGCTGGCCCCTTTCTGTGCCCACACTGGAGGCCTCGGGCAGCGTCCCTGTGGCCACATCTGCACTTCCCGTGGCTGTGAGGAACTCACGGGCTCCACACTGTCACACTGGGATTCTCTCTCCTTTCCTCTTTTCAAAATTCTCTCTCCCACCCTCTTCAAAGTGGGAAAACACAGAATCGTTTTCTCTGTGTACCAAAAAATCCAAGAATTACAAAGGTACCTTATATTCTATTAACCTCAAATGGATAATTTGAATAATTATGGTAAGAGAGGATCCTTGTATCCTCCATAGTAATGCTCTCTGTTGGGTAAAATTCAAAGTATCAGGTAGAAAATTGTGTAGTGTATGACTGTTCAGAAATTTTGAGGTAATGAAAGAGTAAAACAACAGAACCATATTCTTGTAACATAGATGCAGCTGTGAGTGGGGTGTGGAGACATAGACTTTGCAATTTATGTGAGTCAGAAACCTCTCTAGGGAATCATTCAGACATATTTTTCTCCAAGATGTAGTGCCAAAACACCCCTCAGTGCCAAATGCATGTTGAATAAGCAGCCGGCCGGCGTCGGCAGCGTCTCTGCCCTGGCCGGGCTTCCCTGGGTGCCGGTGGGGGCTCAGGTCCCTCGGCCCTACCCTGATTGCCACCCACCCCGGAAGGAAGGGAGCAAACAGTGGGCGCAACTTATATGCAAAGAACTCAGAGTCTCTGTGCAGACATAGTTTGGGGAGCGTCTATTGTCTATTTTAGGCTTGACAGAAGCATGAGTAAGATCTGTTCTTCAAGAAATCATCATCTTTGAGGATTCACACACATAAATGCCTGTTTCCAGAGTAATAGGATAAATACCAGAGGGTGATTTCTAGCTCCATCTTGAAATAACGAGGGTCTGTGGTGCTATGGGGGATCACAGGCCCCAGGCGCACGCCAGGCGGGAGCCAGCCCACCCCTCCCCCCACCTCCTCCCACTCTCCCTCCTCCTAATTCTCCCGGCAAATGTCTGAGTGAGCGCTGTGTGCCTGGCACTGTGCCAGGCTCTGGGGACTCAGTGACTCAGATAAAAGAGACAGACAGGAGTCTCTGTCGCATAGACCTTCCATCTGAGTGTTCTTGTAAATAAGCAACTAAATGAGACCGTTCCATACAACGGCTAGTGGTGTAGGGGAGCAGTGGGGATGGAGAGTGAGGGGGCCATGTCAGCAGAGTGGTGGGTAGAGAAGCCCCCTCCGAGCAGGCGGGGTTCGGGTTGGGACTTGAATGAGGGGACAGACCAGCTAAGGAACCTGGGGAAGACAGTTCCAGGCACAGGGTGGGTGCGGTAGCCTGGGGAGCTTGGGAGCCCAGGGTGGAGAAGGCAGGGTGCAGGGTCGTGGGGACCAGGCTCAGGTCTCCAGTGTGACTCTGGATTTTCTGGGAAGTGGGAACCTCCCACGTAGCTCATGCGAGAAGAGTAGACTCCGGAAGCCTGGCCCAGGCGAGCGACGGGGTGCACTGCACGGCTGGCAGGTGTTTCTGTCGGCTTTGCGGGTACGGCATCCATTCCCAGGCTGCTGTGACGGCTCCACGGATGGGGCTCGGACAGCAGATATTTACGCCCATGGTACTGGAGCCTGGAGGGCTGACCTGGAGTGCCAGCCGTTGCTTCCTGCCGGGCTGGGAGGGAGAACCCGTTCCAGGCGCCTCTCGAGCCTGGCGTTGCTGGTCATCTCTGTGTTCCCTGGTTCGTGCACACGTGGCCGGGCCCCTGACTCTGTCCTCATGGGACATTCTCCCTGTGTCTTCACACAAGGAGTCCATCACGTTGGATTAGAGCCCACCCAACTTGATGACTTATTTTTTAGCTAATTAAGTCTGCAATGGCCCTCTTTTCAAATAAGGTCATGTTCCGATGTCCTGGGGTTTAGGACTTTCGAGGGCAAAGTTCAACCCATAACAATTACAATGTTTGGGAAACTCAGTTTTCTTGGTTTCATGGGTCTGGGGCTCAAAGTCTTTGCCACAGACCCTGCTTTTTAGGGCATGAACTAAAACCCATGAATGTATGCCAACTAATTTTGTAACAATTTCTTCTTCCACGCCAGCCAAGCAGTGTGTGGGGCTCCCTCTGACTTTGGGTGACCCCAAGCTCTGGTGGTGGGGGTGCCTTGTTTGGAATGAGAGAAGGTTTTCGGGTTGGTTTTACCTCAGACCCCTGTCCTCTGAGGGCACAGCCCTCCCCCTTGGTCAGTCCCTGTCCCTCTTAGAGCGTGGTCATGGGGTATGATGCTTCCGTGGTGGCGGGAAGCGGGAATAAAACAGAAATCATGACACACGCTGTAGAAACTCTCACCTGCTCTCAGCCACGAGGCCCCCTCCCCGGGCCCTCTCCTGACTTCACTGCAGTGTGCTTCTGGGGGCCAGGGGCGGCCAGCGTGGCAGGGATGTCTCGTGTCGAAAGAACTTTTTGATTTTTACATTTTCTTGCTCTGCAGTTAGGCTCCTTTCTTGGGCTTTCATCTTGCCTCCTGTAGCCCCAGGAAACTGCGTCTTCTGCCCCTTCCTGACACCTGATGGGCCCCAAGGCTGCTCCCTCCCAGAGAGTGGGGCGGCCTCGATGGCCAGAAGCCTGCCTCAGGGGCTCGGGCTTGCAGACACCCCTAACAAGACAGTAAGGAGTGGGAATATTCAGCTTTTTTTTCAAATAAGGTGAGGCTATGTGCTCCATCCTTAGTGACCAGGGACGCGGCTCTCAGACTAGAAGACGTTTGGTAGCACCACGCGCGGCTGACGGACACCGAGGATCTGCGGGTCTGTACCTCTGTGTTACTGTTGCGCTGTCATGGAGCACGGACAAGTCAACCCAGAACCCAGCCTTTGCCCGGCCCTGGCCTAGGCTGTGCTGTGCCACTGCCTGTTTCTGGGGTCCGGGCCACCCCGCAGAGCATCCCTGGGCAGCCCCAGCCGTGCTGGGTTCCAGAGGAGGAAGAGAGGGCGGAGGCTGGGCTGCTCCCTGACAGTGCACACTCGCTGGGAAGTCTGACAGTCCCGTGGAGGGTCTGGTAAAGCCGCAGACCTGGTCCAGCAGGTCTCGGGGGGCTGAGAGTCTGCATTTCTAATCAGCCTTTTCCCCAGGGGTGTGGTGCTTCTTGTCCGCCGGCCACACCTTGAGTCCCCAAAGCAGGGAACCCTCCGAACAAGGGCAGGATACTCACAGTTAGAAAAGTGCTTTCTAGAAGCAGTGCGGTAGACTGGGCCGTGTTTGAGAACGCTGTTTGACTTCCAAATCTGGTTTTCCTCCAAGCAACTGGCATTATTAGGTCATCGATTTGTCCTGTTGCTGGTATCCATAGTCGTTGGTCCGTCTCAAATACTTTGCTGTGTATTTGGATAATACTAATTTTATTCACTAATTCAACTCATGATCTATTGGGAAGGTAGATATTTGTCCTTTTCTATTTTAGTTATTACTATTTTTAGTAATAGTTTGAGTTTATGATCTTATGATCCACAGTTACTGGGCTCAGCTCAGGTGTCGGCAGGCCTGCGTTCCTTGTGGAAACTCCAGGGAAGGTCCCGCTTTCTTATCTCTGTCCACATCCTGGGCTGCTGGCCATGTCCACCTTCGAAGCTGCCAACACAGTGTTTCGTCTTTGCTCTGACGTCTGCTTAGGCCCTCACATCTCCCTCTGACTGTGGTCCTTCTGCCTCCCTCTTATGAGAACCCTGGTGAGTGGCAAGTGTTTTTAAATTGGCAAACTGGGCTACTCACACGTCTCCATTGTAAGAAGCAAGTCCATTTAGTTTTACATTTAGAAAATAATATAAAGTAACTAAACCCCCATATATGGCACATTTCCCCATTCCTCCTCATTCCCTCCCCTTTTTACTCTCCTTAAAGGTTGCTCTATGAGTAGTAAATATTTATTCACTTACCTAGGAAATATTTCTTGAGCAGCTGTCCTGCAAAGGACAATCTGGGAGACGTAGTGGTGAATGATCCATGTCCCTTGGCTTCAGGGTTTCTGTTGGATAGAAGAACTGGTAATTCCAGTACAAGGCACACCTTGATAAATTCATAAGAACAATGCAGAAAGTCGCTTTAAACAAAGCTACCAAGTTGGTAGGGAAAACACAAAGAAAGAAACAAGGCAAAGCCCACTATGGTTCAGCTCTCAGGGAGCCCAAACAGCAGTTGTATTGGTTTCTGATTGCTGCAGTGACCACACCCGTAAATTCTGGAGGTCAGAAGTGCTAGAATCTAGGTGTTGGCAGGGCTGCGTTCCATTCCAGAACAGCTTCCTTGCTTTTTCCAGCCTCTAGAGGTGTCTGAATTCCTCGGCTCACCCCGCGCTCTGCTTCTATCCTCCTATCTGCTGACTCTGACCCTTCTGCCTCCTCTCAGAAGGACCCTTTGATGACATCAAACCCATCCGCATAATTCAGGATAGTCTCCCCATCTCAAGATCCTTAACTTAAGGGGTGCCTGGGTGGCTCAGTCGTTAAGCGTCTGCCTTTGGCTCAGGTCATGGTCCCAGGGTCCTGGGATCGAGCCCTGCATCAGGCTCCCTGCTCCACTGGGAGCCTGCTTCTTCCTCTCCCACTCCCCCTGCTTGTGTTCCCTCTCTCGCTGGCTGTCTCTCTCTCCCTGTCAAATAAATAAATAAATAAAATATTAAAAAAAAAAAAGATCCTTAACTTAAACTTGGAAGGTAACCTATTCACAGGCTCCCGGGCTCTCTGGGCGCTGTTACTCACAGCAGGTGTGTCTGTCGGACAGCTCGTCTGGTCTCTCCACAAGACTGAAGCAAAAGATCAGGAAGGACAATTGCATATCACAGGGACAAAAGAGACATAATTAAATGTAATGTATACTTCCAGGCTGGGTCCTGATTTGAAGAAACCAACTGTAAAACATATTTCTTGGGACAACTGGAGGATTACGAATGTGGAATAGATCATATTTTTGTAGATTATTTTTGTTAGTATTTTTTGCTAAAGTATTTTTAGGTAAAGTATATGAACCATACATTTCACTGCTAAATATTTCATTTTTTTTTCTCAAACTTAACATTTTCCTACGTAAGCACAATGCCTGTTATGACTGACAGGTGGATACTTTCATTCTGCCTTCCCCCAAACCTTTAGATTAGGAAGGTCAAAAGGATCTCACTTTATAAGTTAAGGGCTACCTACCCTTCTGTCCATGTTATTTTACTTCCATGAAAATCAATTACAGCTAAATCGTACCTCTGTTGGATAGGGCATTGATTTCTAGCTATTAATTTTAACAAAGAGCATTAGCTGCTGACCCCTTCATATGAAGCTTTTAAACACCAAAGTACTCCGTTCATGACTCAGACATACCTTGTTTACCATACAGGGATTTGGGGTTTGTGACCTAGAGCCTTGGTCAATGAGTACTTGCTTATGAATGGAGTCAACATAATTTTTGTGTGCCTTGAAAGCAGGAGTTAAAAAGAGGTCTTAAAGTTAATTGTGAATTAGGACAAATTCTGCTTCTTGATTGTTTTTTTTTTTTCATGTGAAAACTTTATTTACTTCTGAAGGGAAAAATAATCAGATAAGTTATTGGTTCAAAGCAAGCAAGCAGAGAGCATCAAAAAAGGCTTTGGTGCTCTGGTTCTGCTTAGGGTGCAGAAAGTCATAAAGAAAATGTTCTTGGGAAAGAGAAATAGCCAGGTGAGCTACAAAGTCGTAACTTTCCTTGAACCCACCAGAGAGCAAGGCAACCAGGGCGCTTTATCCTAAAGGATGATGAGCCCCTTCGAGGAGGGCTGGGACATGATCTACTTCCCCTGTGGCAGAGAACAGGCAGAAGATACAGCCACAGAAGTGGGTAAAAACAAAACAGCTAAGTGTGGGCTTCTGCACCAGTTTAGAACTTGGGGGCCTCAGGCATATGGGAGCCCACACTCCCTTGCATCTCCTCTCCATGGGCCTTTCTTGGAGGTATGTGAGAAAGATCGGGGCCAGGGCATGGCTTGGGGGAGACTTGAACCCAGCTCCTAGCACTTCTCTCACAGGATGGAAAGGTCTACACTACTGGGAGGAGCCTCATACTCCCTTCAATGTTCAGGACCCTGGAGGGACCCTGTCTTTGGAGCAGCTAAAAGCTAGCTGCTGTGAGAGGGTGAGAGGGTCAGGAATCCCTCCCTGCTCCCTATACTTCTAGATATTATCAATAAGAATTGGAAATTGAAATTAAAGTTATATGCAAAACATGCAAAGACTGTAACACATAGGGATAAATCTAACAAAATCTATGCAAGGTTTATATACTGAAAACTATAAAACACTGCTGGGAAAAGAACACTGCTGAAAGATTAAGGAAGACTTAAATTAGTAAGGAGACATACTATATTCATGGACAAGAAGACTCAATATTATTAAGGTGTTTATTTTCCAAACCGATTTTGCTAGTCTATGCAATGCCAACTGTAGTCCCAGCAGATTTTTTTCCCTTTATTTTTTAGAGCAGTTTTAAGATCACAGAAAATTGAGCAGAAAGCACAGAGATTTCCCAGGTAGTCCATGGCCACACATGCACAGCCTCCCCCACTATCACTGTCTCCCTCTGGAGTGGTACATTTGTTACAATAGATGAACATTCATGGACATGTCTCAGTCACCTAAGGCCAAAGTTTGCATGAAGGTTCGAGTGTGGTGCTGTCTGGACAATGCATGATGACGTCTACCCATCGTTAGGATAGCTTACAAAGTAGTGTCACTGCCCTGAAAATCCTCTGTCCTCCTTTGAATCCATTTCAATTTCTTAGCTCTGTGACCTTTGCTTTGGGTTCATCACCTGTTAGTGTGGCTAAGATTTGTGTCTACTTCATAGTTGTGAGATTAAATGAGGAAATACTGTGTGAGAGTTTGGCTAACTGCCTGCACACAGTGAGCACTCTGTAAAGGCTTACTATTAGGATGATCTGCATTGTCATGGAAGAAAAACCTCACTAAGCATCTTAATTAGGCTAATTAAGTTGTCTTACATAAAAGAGCAAGCTGTTTTCAAGTAAGTTGGCAAGTTCTATTTACAATGAAACATTTTAATGGGGGCATTATAAATAAATTCTGTTCTTTAAGGCATCATGGACAACACTTTGGCTCCACAGTGCTTTTCCAGCTTCTAGTTCCTTTATGTGTGCTTGAAAGTAATAAGTATATATTTAGAAAATAGGATATATGGTTCATGGTTTTCATTTATTTAGACTGTCATTTATTTATTTATTTATTTATTTATTTAAAGATTTTATTTATTTGAGAGAGAGAGAGAGCAAGCTGGGGGAGGGCAGAGGGAGAGAGAGAATCAGACTCCCTGCTGAGCAGGGAGCCCGACATGGGGCTCCATCCCAGGACCCTGAGATCATGACCTGAGCCAGAGTTGGTCTTTTTTTTTTTTTTTTAATTTTGGCAGAAGTGGGGAAGGAGTGATGGTTGTTAGAAACAGAAAAGAGGGGCGCCTGGGGGGCACAGCGGTTAAGCGTCTGCCTTCGGCTCAGGGCGTGATCCCGGCATTATGGGATCGAGCCCCACATCAGGCTCCTCCGCTATGAGCCTGCTTCTTCCTCTCCCACTCCCCCTGCTTGTGTTCCCTCTCTCGCTGGCTGTCTCTACCTCCGTTGAATAAATAAATAAAACCTTTAAAAAAAAAAAAGAAACACAAAAGAAGTTTAAGGGTAAATTGGAGCAGGAGGTGTGGTCCTCACTTCTCCTGGCCAGGCCTAGAAAGTCCACCTGCTTCTTTAGAAACGCACAGGGGTCGTGACGTCTACAGATCCAACGTAGCTGAGGAAGGATCCTGAGGGAACGCGTCTGTGGTGGTGCTTCGGATTCTGGCTGCTTGGAATTGGGATTCTGAGGTGAAGACCTGCCTTCCTTTGAGGGAGTTTCACAGGAGTGCTTTCGGGGTCCATACTCCTGGGGAGTGCGGGGAGAGACTGGGCAGAAGGAGCAGTTGTGCACATATGTTGCCAATCCTAATCAAGAGGGCAGGGACCAGGTCGTTATAGCCCATCACTGGTACCCGCCAGTAGGGGGCGAGCTCTTAGGTGAAGGAGATCTTCTAGCTGAGGGCAGTGCCTTGCAGGGATTTGATTCCCCAGCCCCTTGAAGGACTGTGCTCTCTTGCAGGGGTGGGGCTGGCGAGCTGGGAGGCATACCCCAGTGTCTGCAGTCAGACTCTTGGCAATGCTATGGTTCCAAGGAAGCCCTTCATCATAGAAGTAACACCCCAACTGCATGGCATGGTCCAGCTCCAAGGAAGAGAGAGCATCTGGCTAGAGGCATTCAGTGGTCAGGGCTCTAGTGTGATGGGAAGAGCCAGGAAAAGGTTTTAGTCTAGAAGGGAGGGGGAAAGAAGAAAGAATGTCCTGAATTTCAAGTAAAAGGTCATAAAAATCAACATGGGAGTCAGGATGGAAGGTCATGGCTATGGGATTCCCACCCCTATCCTGGAGAAGGGAGTTAAGGCAGCAGCACAAATACCAGACCTGCTTTCAGGGTCGAGAAGGGAGGGAGCCAATACCAGGTCGAGGGAATGTGTCAGATCCCGCAACGTAAGCACACCTTTGAGAAAACATAGTGGTGTGAATTCAGCACACTGTGCCTCTAAGACAACTGTCCTTGCTTCATTGCCTTGCAGAAAGACGTCTTTGAACTTGGTATAGCTTCTTTCTCGCACACATATTGAGAGAGAGGTTTTATACTCTGGATCAGTGATGTCATTCTTTGGGGGAGATTCTTCAAAATTTGTGGGAAAATACACATCAAATTTACCATCTTAACCATTTTTAAGAGTATAGTTCAGTGGCTGTAAGTTCATCCACACTGTGGCGCCACCATCACCACTAACCATCCAGGAGACATTTTTTATTTTGCAAAACTGAAGTGCTGTACCCATAAGCAATAACTCTCCATGTCCCCTTCCTTCAGTCTCTCCCCTCCCCCCATAGAAATAGACACCCTCTGCTTTCTGTCTCCATGATTTTGACTACTCTACGTGCCTCATATAAGTGGGATCGTACAGGATTAGACTTTTGTGGCGGGCTCATTTCACTGAGTGTAACGTCCTCAAGGTCCATCATGTCGCATGTAGCAAGCGTCGGAACGGCCTTCCTTTCTAAGGCTAAGTAGGATTCCGTTGTGTGTAAAAACATATTTTGTTTATCTATTCACCTGCCAATGGACACTCTTGTTGCTTGCATTTTGGGCTATTGTGAATAATGTGTCTTTGAACAAATATTTGTTTGAATTTCTGCTTTCACTTTTAGTATATGGCCAGAAGTAGAACTGCTGGGTCATATGGAATGCCTATGTTTCATTTCATGAGGACACTCCACAGCAGCTGTCCTGTTTCATATTCCCACCAAAGGTTCCAATGTCTCCGCACCCTTGGTGACATTTGTTATTTTCAGGGTTTTGTTTTTGTTTTTGTTTTTGACAGTAGCTTTCCTAACGGGTGTGAAGTGGCATCTCATGGGCTTTGGTCCGCGTTTCCATAGTGGTCAGTGATGTTGGGCATCTTTTCATGTGCTCATTGGCCATTCAGATATCTTTTTTGGAGAAATATCTGTGCAAGTCCTTTGCCCGTTTTTGATCAGATTATTGTTGCTGTTGTTGAGTTGTGGGGATTCTTTAAACATTCTGGATATTAACCTCTTACCCGATGTAGGATTTGCAGATATTTCTCCCATCCAGTGGGTTGCCTTTTCACTCTGTTGATTGTGGCCTTTGGTCCTCCGAAGCTTTCCATTTTTATGTAGTCCAATATATGTATTTTTCCTTTGTTGCTGTTCTTTTGGTGTCTATCCAAGAAGACATTGCCAAATCTAACGTTATAAAGCTCTTCCCTGTTTTCTCCTCAGGGTTTTATACTTTAAGGTTTTATATTTAGGTCTTTGATTTTTGGTCAGTGTTTGCGTAATATGGTGTAAAATAAGACATCAACTTCTTCCTTTTGTGTGTGTGTCCAATTCTTGATCTTCCTTCCAGGAACAAGGGCTCAGGGACCCTGTGGTGTTAGCACAGAGCTGGGGACACAGTGGGGTCTGGATCCCTGCTCTCTGGGCTCATTGTATGCCGCAGGACTTAATGCTTCAGACATGATGAACGTGGGGATTATTGTTGTAGTCCTCATGTCCTACAACTTTTCTCAGAAGACACAGAGAACTTTATATCAATTTTTAGATTACAACTATAAACTGCATATCAACTTAGAGTTGATTTGGAGGAGGAAGAGAAAGCTGTGGGAAAATGTTTTCTATGCTCCAGTGATTCCAGCCGGTTTGTAAAATTTACATCTGTTTTTCTCGGTAAAACTTAAAATACCCACCAACCTAGAAAATTTGCCAAAAAAGAACATTTATTTATGTCTTAAGTGTTATTTAATGACTCGTTGTATTTGTCTTGATTCATTCTTTTAGGTTAATCCCATTTTTCTTTAGTTTCTATGCAAGATTATTGATGAGAAAGGCAGGATGCTCGGGTGACAGTCGGGTCAGGGCCCTGGTCATTGCTGCTGGGAGATCTCATTTGCAGGGTCCAGAGTCTTCCCCACGGCACCCCTGCTCCAGGGTGAAGCCCAGCCGAGCCCTGGGTCTCTTTGTTCATGGCATTATCTAAAAACAAGAGTTAGAGATCCTGCCTGTTGGAAGTGGTGGCTGCCATGCAGACCCAGCTCCCTGGATGCCGCTGTCCCAGTCCGTTCAGTCTGTTCCCTCCCTGCCTCCCCGCTGGCCAGCAGGTGCACACGCTCTTTCTGTGGCCCCACCTGGAACCCTGCCCTTTCCATTCATTTGGAGAACCTGCCGCTATTCTCACTTTGAAATGAATGCCTGACCACAAGGTCAGCTGAGTTCTTAAAGGATTTTAAAGGCCCTCTTTCTTCATTTGTGGGGAAACACCACTTGAAATGCAGCCACGTGTTTGGAACCTGAAACATGCTCACTTCCTGTTAGGGGCCCCACGGGGAGGGAAGCTCGCGGCCCAACAAGCACTTCAGGGTATGAGGTTGGGGTCAGCAGGCCCGTGGGGGCCAGGCAGCAGAGGACCCTAAAGCATGACGCTTAGGCATTTAGCTGTCTTAATGGGACAGGTCTGAACACACACATACACACACACACACACACACACAGAAAGATTGACTTGGAGCCAGATTAAAGATTCAATTACACTTCAGCTGTCATTAGGAAATGTGTCCCTGGAGCATTTTATAACGTGAAAATCCCAAATGCTAGCTGCTGACATAGCACAGTGCTCCCAGGCTGGACAGACGTCCGGGGGTATGCGTCCAAAAGTGGGCTGTCCTGTACTCAGTGGCTGCGGGGCAGAGAGCTGCCCTGTTTCCCGTGTCGCTTTTGGTGGGGATGGCCAGTGCTCATCATGAGTCCGCACCCTGCTCTCCTTGACTTATTTATTCATGTATTTGTTTTCTATAGACATTCTTACTCACCACACCTGGAGTATAGGTGCCAGAGTTTCTCCTGGATATGTTGACATGTGTGTATGGGTACATGTGTATACACGTACGTGACTATGCATGTGCCCACAGTACAGGCATACATGTGACTGTGCACGTGTGTTCACATACACACCTACCACACACACACCTACTACACACCTACCACATACACACCGACTACACACACACACCTACACACACCCACTACACACACACACCTACTACTAACACACTCCTACTACGCACACACCTACCACACACACCTACCGCACACACACCCACTACACACACACCTACTACTAACACACTCCTACCACACACACACCTACTACATACACACACACCTACCACACACACACCTATTACACACACACACCTACACACACCCACTACACACACACTACTACTAACACAATCCTACTATGCACACACCTACCACACACACCTACCGCACACACACCTATACACACACCTACTACACACACCTACTACACACACACCTACTACATACACACCTACTACACACGCACATGTGCCACACACGCACACGTACCACACACACACACCTACTACACACACGTGCTACACACACATACACCTACTGCACGCACACACCTACACACACACCCCTTCCTGGAGTTGTTGAAAGGAATTCACACAGAGAGTCTGCAAGTTCAGTTTTAGGGGAGAGTGACATGCTCTTTTCTAAATCAGTTTTTGTACAAGGTAAGGTCTTCCTTCTCCGCTGGAATGATGGCTTGGGTCACGACCGCCCCATCCGGAGGGGCCACGTGCTTGTGACTCCACGTTCAATCCAGGTATCTGTCAGCAGGTTGCCGCTCAGCAGGACAGGGCCTTGGGGGGTTTTCCTTCAACAGTTTTTGTCTTAGGAGGAGGGCACATATGAGCATGCTTGACGTCTGAAAGTTTGCTTCTTTCCCCACCTGACAACTTGATTGCCTCTTGAGACATAGTTTGACTTTGATTGCTGAGTACTTCCCATGGAGTAACCCAAGACGTGTTCTGTTTAAAATTTTGTAGTAGACGGAGTCCATTTATATCCACTTTAAGACATTACTGTCATCTTCCCATTCAGTTCAGTTCAGTCCTTTTCAAAGGTTAACACCATGTGCCTGCTAAGGAGACCCGGGCCCTTCAGGAACCTGGTGATGGGGTGTGAGTGGTTATGAGGGCAATGCTGTGGAAGACAAGCGGGATTCTTCTGTTACGGAAGAATTCTTACCTTATTTAAAAATCTCCGTGAAAGCCTTTTAATCATCTGCCATCCATATTTGGAAGAGGCATATGTATCGACAGCAGTACTTTTTAAAAGGTACTGCATGTGCCCTTCCAGGCTTGGTGCTATGTAGACGTAAATGGTACAACTGCTATGCTTTTGTGTGAAGTCTCTCCTTTTACTTGTGGAAGGAATCAGTTCAGATGAAAACTCGAGCAACCGCAGACAAACCCAGGACCTCTCTCCATGGTACTAAAACCCTCCTCACGTAGGCACAGAGTTCTGTGGTCATTCCCTGCCTAGTCAACCAGCAGTTCTCTTGGATTTTTCTTTTTATTGTCTTTTCCTCTCCAATTCTGCTGCCACGGATCTCTCCCAGGCCCCCCGCGCCTTCCTGAAATGCTGATCCTTTTGGCTGAGGGCCTGGGTAACAAGGGAGAAGGGATGGGGTGGAGCATCCAAGCCCCTGGCAGCCCCGTGAGAATTTCTCCTTTCATGCCCTGGACTGTTTCCCCAATTAATTGGTATCTGTAGATCTGAAGTTACAGGCGGGATGATATAATTTTGGTGGAGTGGATTAGTTTGGACTTAGGTTTCAGCAGCATTTGAATCCTGAGGGTGTTACTGTATGTAAGCAGCTGTAAGTCTGGTGTAAGTCTGGATAGGCTAAAAGCTGTAACAAACTATCCCAGCAGCACAGCAGTTTGAAGAAGTAAGTGTTCACGGCTTCCCACATCACATCCGGGGAAGTGGTTGTGGGCAGCCTTCCCACGCTGTGAGCTGGGTCTGGGCTCCCTGGGGCGCCGCCCTGTCATGCCCTGGTGCACCCACCAGCCCCACTGGGGCCCCCACATCAGTCAGAGGGGAAATGGTGGACATGATCAGTTTTCTGGATTATATGGAATTATGATTGCAGAATAATCTTTAAACTCGCTTTCATGCGATATTTAAAAAAAAAGATTTTATTTGAGAGAGAGAGAGAGAGAGAGAGAGAGAGAGAGGGCATGCAAGCAGGGGGAGCAGTAGAGGGAGAGGGAGAAGCAGAATCCCTGCTCAGCAGGGAGCCTGATGCAGGGCTCGATCCCAGGACCCTGGGATCATGACCTGAGCCGAAGGCAGACGCTTCACCACTGAGCCCCCTGGGTGCCCCATGTTTCATGTGACTTTTGGTCCGTTTCTTTAGTCATGCACACCAAACAGTGCTATCCTTGGGGTTTCTCTTCTCTCCTTTGTCGTCCCACAGAGTAGCATCTCGTAGATGCCGGCGTAAGATATTTCTAGCTTTGGAGGATTCGTGAGAAAGCATAGCGTGTATTGCCGAGATACTCTGCTGCAGCTTCGGTGAATAATAATGAGCAGTTTAGAAGAAAGACTCTTGTCTTTGCTCTACTGTGCCTTAACATGGAAGGGCTCATATGATTTCTAGATTACGTTTTAAAAATATTGTCTCTTTGTTCTTTCCTGATTAATATAGCCAACACTTAAAAAGGGTTCTTGATTATAATTGGTTTTATAGGTAGTCTTTTTAAAAAGCATAATGTCTTCTCTGTGGTGTCTCAGTAAGATGATCTCGTACAAAAAAAATTTAGGCATAAAACCATACATATTTTTGAGAAGCATTAAATACATTTTATGTTGTTTATTGCAAAATGTATGTATATCAGTAACATGGAGTTGATCAGTAACAGTCAACCAATCAAAAACTACTTACTTAGTGTCTGCCATGTGCCAGAGAGAATACGAGGGATCAGGCATCGCTGAGCTTTGAGGTTCAAGACAGTCTGACCTTGGTGTCTGACGTAAATATGCTGGAGGAAGGTGAAGGCTAAGTCTAGTCTCTGTCCAACGGTGTTACTCCATAGTGTGTTCTAGATTACATTCTAATTTTAATGTACTTCCTTTAGGAAAAAACCAGGAATGCCCGGAGTTTTCTTCACAGGGAAGGTAGATGTTGCTAGTACCGTATGCACGGGTTGACTTGTGTCCCCTCACAGGGTATGTTGTAGTCCTCTGAACATGACCCCATTTGGAAATAGAGACTTCACAGATAGAAGCAAGTGGAGAGGAGGTCCGTGGGGTAGGCTCTCGTCAACTGCGACAGCCCTACGAATGGAGGAGGAGAGGAGGGTGGGCACACGGGGAGACAGCATGAGCTGAGGTCGGCAGAGGCCGGGCGCTGTGTCTGTCGGCTCAGGGCAGGTGCGCTCGCCGGCAGCAGCAGCAGGAGCTGGAAGAGACAAGGGAGGGTTCTCCCCTGCAGGTTTCTGAGGGAGAACGGCCCTGCCAGCACCTTGATTTTGAACTTCGCTCCTACAAAACTGCGAGACGAGGATGTGCGTGGTTTGAAGCTCCCGGGTTGTGGTGCTTTGTTATGATGGCCCTGGGATGCTGACAGAGAGTATTGAAACGGAGCTTGGAAAACAAGTGACAAAATATAGAATGGATCTCCTTTAATGTTGTTAGAGTCAAACAAGATCAAATCTGGAGTTTGAACAGAATCACTTTATAGATTCAGGTGGTTCTAGGAAGCCCATCGTGAGGTAACGACCTGAGGTTTGTCTAGGAGGAGCGTGAGTGGGGGAGGGGCCCCTTCATCAGGACGCCTGGTCCCTCATTCCTGCTGTGGGACCTTCCCCTTCACCTCCACCCCTTGACTACAAACGGGATCCAGAGAACTTAGAGATGCAGGAGGGCCACGTGATTTACTGTGAGTTATTTGAAAATAAAGTCCATGAGACAATTTTTTTCTCTGAATGGTCTTAAAGTTACTAAAAACATTTTTTTTTATTTTAAATAAACTCTACACCCAACATGAGGCTCGAACTCACAACTCCGAAGTCATGAGTTGCATGCCCCACCAACTAAAGTTCCTACAGTTATTTTCAGTTAGAGTGGGAGTTTTCTGACTTTTAGAGGAGATCCTCTTTGTCTGGGCACAGTCTGTTTTGAACGGGATCGTTGAATTTATAACCCATCAAACTCCTTGGCGTGTGTCCCCATGAAGTCATGGTGAAGCTCAAAGATGGACAGCACGAGACGCTGTGAAAATGATCTGCTCATTCATGATCTGGCCTGAAAACCTGCAAATGAGTACGGTCATCTGAGGTCTTTTAAGTTCTTAGCTTAAAATTATTCATGAAACTAGGTGTGAAATTGCAGGAACAAGGCCCCGGACTTGCCTGAGAAGGCGCTAGAAGCGGACCATCTGTTTACAGCCGAGCGGGGCAGGAGGGGCGCGAAGGAGGGGGATCCCACTGTGTCACGTGCCGGGAGGGCAAGGTAAAGGACACCACCTCTCTGGACGAGAGTCTGTCCAGACTGGGAACCTGGGAAGCCTGTCCGAGGAAGTGGTGTTTACACCGGGAACTGACAGCAGGGCAGGGGGGCTGGGGGTGGCTTGCAAACATCGGGACGCCTGATACTTGCTGGGATCCCCCCAGGCTCCAAAATGGGATCAGAACAAGGTTGTATGGAAGTTCCCTCTGCAGAATTCAGGCTCCGCAGGGAACTGGCTACTATTGTTCACCTGCATCATTAACATTGTGAACGAGACCCTGAAATCCACCATGACTCTGGAATCACTAGAGAAAGAATCCATTATGTTCGATGTAATTTTCTTGTTAAGTAAATTTTATTTTTTGAGAGCTATTATTTCAGGAGTATATGCGGTAATTTGATTCAGAAGGACATGTGATTAACTAGGACTCTTCATCCCTTGACCGCACCATGGGAGCCCAAAGCAGACTGCACTCACATTTGCAAAAATGCTGCTTTAGCCCTTTTAAAAGGTCAAAGATGCCTTTTTTTTTAATCGAAGGATTAAAAAGAATTTTTATACATATACAGCTTTTTAAAAAATGAGTGAGTATTGATTCTAGCATGCTAAGACTGTTGTGCTTTTCAGGGGTCGAAGGTTCATGCAAACATTCCCCAGTATCAGCGACAGGTGCTGTGGGTTTCCATGTAGTGTTTGGAGGCATTCACAGAGGGCCTGCCTCTCCGTCACAGACTCATGCTGGGCCTGGGCTGTAGGCGCTCCCCGTCAGCAGCACCGGAATACAAGTAGAATACAAAAACGTCGGGACATTTCCACGGTGGTTTTGTGTCCATTTACAGTAAGAACAGTTATCGTGTAGATGCAGGTAACCGTTCTGTGTCCAGGAGCTGCTGGACTAGGGGAGGAGCCTCCTTTGCCCAGTTAGTGGGCCTGTGTGCGTGAGCGGAGACAGAAGAGGGCAGGGTGTGTGGGTCTGGCCCCACCGACCGTGGTGCAGCTTAGGCGCATCGTCAGAATTGACCGGGTGAAGACAGCGTTTAGGACAGGAGCACTGCGCCCACACGCCCTGTCCCCTGGAGCATGCTGGAGCCATGGGACAGTGGTCATGGTGACATCGTGCCCTCGATTCAGGTCTGTGTGTCACGTGGTGCACACAGTGTGAGGTCCCTCCCACCCCCAGCACGAATACTCCCCCTGCTCCTGGTCACACTGTGCCATTTGGAATGACTGGTTTACTTCACAACCAAGTTCATGTGTATTTGTGTTTGCAAATGTGTGGCTGTCCTAGGAGCCGCGGGTGCCGTCTGTCCGTTCTCGCTGCTCGAGATAGTTATGTTCTGTAAAGTTGCCACAAACACTGAATTGGCAAATACTGGACCACTGCCCCTTAAGGAGATGCAGGGTGAGGTCGCTGTGAGCCTCTGGTCACGACATTATCATCAGCGGACCAATTTGCAGACTCCTTTTGTTTGAGTGTCTGTCTAGCAACACCTGACTGAGCATATGCTGTTGAACGTGCTCTCAGTGACACAGGTGTGTCCCCCTCCCAGGGCACTCACATGTATTCTCAGGACCTCCTTGTCTCCCTGACTTCACTGTCATTGGAGCTTTGGCCCTGAGCAAGCTGTTCTGTCTGAAACGCCAGGCAGCCGCACGGGTCACAGGGTGCCTGCTCTGTCCAGCTGGCCCAGGGAAGACGGGTCCTGCTCTACTGGTGCGGAGTTGTTAGCGGTCTCAGCTGGCATGATGTTGTGTGCAGACACTTGGTGCACTGTGCTTGGTCATTATTATGTGTGTTGGTGATAAGCCACAGTGAGCGTCCCCACATGTGCCCCTGTATGGACCTGTGCACATGGATATGCAGTTAGCGGTGAGGTTTCTGGGTCATGGCTGTGCATGTTTTTGCGTGAATAAACATTGCCCGAACACTGTCTGGCAGGGCTGTGCCCGTCCACACCCCACAGCTGTGTGTGAAGTCCTGGGTCCCCCATTTCCACTGGCCCTTGGCGCTGTCCAGCGTTCTGACTTTGCCAGTCTGGCAAGTGTCCAGTGGTGTCCTGTTGCTGTTTTAATTTGGACCTAATTATTAACAACTTTATCTCTTCCTAGGCTTGGTATCCACTTGGGTTTTCTCTTCTGAGCATCACCTGTTCATAGTATTTGCCCATTTCTGTATTTGAATTCTTGTCTTTTTCTTTGGATTCGTAGCTGTCCTTATTTACTCCTCATGTTGATTTTAAAAATTACAAATGTCACTCTTAATATAGCTGCTATACAGTAACCTCGTTCTGAAGAAAACACAAAGCCTAAATTTGATGTTATCAAATCTATATTTTTTGTTTTGCCTTATGGTTTGAGCTTTGGGGATTTCTTCATTTAAACAAATTTCTCATTCTTGAGTCACAGTGCTATGCTCCTCTTATGCAGACATAGACTCACGCATCTTCTATGAACTTATGGCTTAATTTTCCAGTTGTGGTTCTTTGGCCCCCTGAGGCTCCTCCTGGCACACTGGGGCCCCAGGACTCTGTACCTGTCTTCACGCAGTGATCCAGATTCCCCAAAATCACCGTCTAGAAATCAGATTAAAGCGGACACCAAAGTGGGTCAGGCACACAGTGATGTATCTGGAGGGAGTTCAGCAAGCTTGCGTGGCTCTGACTCCTGAGAGGAGAGGACGGGAGAGGATAAGGATGGAGAGACCCCCCAGTCTGGGGGCCCCATTTTTTTGTTTTTTTAAAGATTCATTTGTCTATTAGAAAGAGGGTGCAGATGTACTTTTAAAAGCCTCACGAAGATGCCTCTGAATAAAGAATAGAGAACATGAGCGAGGAACTTGCTGTTCCCCATGGAGGGCATTCCTGGCAGAGGCAGGAGAGCGCTGCCCCTTTTGAGGCCTGGAGACACTGCGAGAAGGCCAGCGTGACTGGCAGAGAGGGAATGTGGGGAGAACGTTGAGGTGAGGTCACGAAGGTAATGGGGACTGGATTGCGTGGGGCCTCTTGGACCACTGTAGGGTCAGGGCAGCTGCTCAGTGAATGGAAACCACTGGCTTTGTGTGGTGTCTGCCCCATGTTCTCGCTGGGTCACCCTGGCTGCCGGGCTGGGAAGGGAGATGTCTGTAATCGTACACAAGAGGCCATGATTCCTTGGACCAGAGGGGTAGGTAGCTAAGGAAGTGGTAAGAAGAAGTCTTACTGCAGACATATGTGGAATTCAAGCCAACAGCATCTTCTGCAAGAGTGGGTGTGGGCGTAGGAGGAGTTCAGTGCAGAAAGCTGAGTGAAGAGGCGTTTTAGGGAGGAGGGAATGACCTGGGTGCTGAGCAAGGGAGGCGGCTGTCAGAGGATGGACCGCCACATCGAGCGCTGCAGAGTGCAGCTCTGGTGGGGGGGCTGAGTTCCAGAGAGCTGGGAGGAGGGAAGTTGGAGATGATGGTCAATCAGCAAAAGGGGCAAAGAAATGGAGGCAGGTAGTGGGAGGCTGTTCGGGGTTCCTATGATTCCCTAGCGGGCAGATCGAGTCTTGGGGAAGTGAGTGAACTTGCTCAGGGCCACGTGGCCAGAGCCACACTCAGGAGCCAGGGTCCTTGACCCCACCCACAGCCTCTGTGGGACCTTGTGCAGGTTTGCTCACTGTGAATGATGCATTCTTTTTATGTAGTTTTGGTTGTTTTTTGCAGGGATTTTTGCAAAGTGAACTTGTCTCAGACAAACTTACTTACCTGTCATTAAGCCCCTAAATTTGCAAGCCCACTAGTGTTTCTGCATGAAAGGTCAGAGCAGGTGATAAGACCTCCTATCAAATTGTCCCCCAGTCGTGTGCGCCTTGTTGTGCGCTAGGCCCACGGGTGACGGCTTCACACCAGTTTAAAATCCCGGAGCCACGGAGTTTAGCCAATTTCTCCTCTAAAGTTTTAATCTCTTCCTTGGGACTGCTCCTGCAGTTTGAGGGGGACCGGCATGGGTTATGTGCATTCACTGATGGCCACAGGCCTGGAGGGAGGTGGCCCTGTCGCCCCATGGGGGTCAGGCTTGGGCTGGGGCAGGAGAGGGGGCACCCACACCACACTCTGTCTGAGACCACAGCTGAGTCAGCTCTTCGAGAAGAACCGTGGACAGAACCAGGAAAAACATGAAGTTACTAGGGGAGATTTATGTACATTTCCATGAGCAGTAGCATGAAACTCCTTTTTAAATTGCAGCAAAGGGTCCAAGGTGCTGCTTCTTGAACATAATTGTCTCCACACATTTTTCTACGCCATAACCTATGCAGATTTGCACATCAAACAGTAGTCCTGAGAAAGGTGGATTAAGTCTGGGAAAAGCCAACGATTCTGAGGCTCTTCTCAGCCTGTGCTGTGCAGGCACGAGAGGCCTGAGGAGACCGCTGGGGTCTCTGCGCCGCTGACCCAACATCGGGGAATTTACAAGAGTGTAAACTGGCCGCATTGCAGCGGGAGCAGTGGGGGAAGGAGAATTTCTTTTTAGTAATAATATGTCAGGAGGGAGAGGGAAGAATTAAGTCTGCTGTCTTGGCTGCTGGACCTGGAGTGTGTTTTCTGTTGCAATAGAACTCAGACATGCTTTCTCTTTGATTAAAATCCAAATATCTAGGGATGTTTTATCTCGTAGCTTCAGGCCATGCTTCTGATTAGTGCAGGTGCCCAGGTCACTTGTGTTCAAAGGGAATAACTTGTTATCTCCCCACCGGGCTGCATAGAATGCTTTGTATCTTTGATAGAATTTAAAAACTTAATGGATAATAACAGTACAAGGGGTAAAACAAACACATTTATGTAGATAGAAATAAAAACATAGGTAATGCCCTGACCATTCACTGAACTCCGTGTTGTTATGGGCCTAGGGTCCTTATTTACCTTATAATAGAAACCTTTACTGTGAATTCCCACTTTATGAGCTAATCTATTTCTTTGTCTACATATTATTTTTATCACCTTTACTATTTCATATAGGGGTTGCTTAACTTTAAAAAACCACTTATGGAAATGAGCAAATGTAATCAACATTTAGAATCATCAGAGACTTTAGAAACTCGACAGAAATTTCCAGTGGAAAATTTTTTAGAGGCTCATGGTTTTGCAGTATTATCTGGGTTCCATGAGAGGAGTCTAAAAAATGACATCACATTTCAGATGCAATTTCACAGCAGCGCTACATTTAGCCTTCTGCTAACATCTTAAAAGCAATTTGCAGCCATTTCTGCTCATCCCCAAGAGAGTTTCCATTTTTGAATTTTGAAAAAAGATGGCTTTGAAAAATAGCTATGGAAAACGTAGGGGCAATTTTCTAGATTTTATGTACATTGAAGCATGGCCTGCTCCCCAGCTGTTGGCTCTCGGGCGGAACAGCCCAGGACACAGGCTGCAAGCCTCTCTTGGGGCTTCTAGTCCCAGAGGATCCCATGCGAGTCCCAGGTGAGGAGCGTGCTTGGGTGGAAACCTGAGTCTGTCAGTGAAGCATTTGTCTCTGGTGGTTTGGTTGCCCGGGTTTGTCCAGATAATCCCTACTCCGGGATTGCCGCCAGCCCAGTCTTCGTATTAACTGCTGGTTTGGTGCTCAGAACCTGGGGGTCGCTCAGTGTGTGGGTTCCCTTGGTGTCAACTGTCCCATGGGAGTAAGCTGCCGGTGTCCTGGCCAGCCCCCCTCGCCTCCACGGGGCCCTCAGCCGATTTCCACCTGTGCTCCGTCCTCCCGGGCGGGCTTCCTCCCGTCTCCCTGCAGTTCTCCATCAGTGTGGCCAGGTGAATGGGGCTTCAGGGCCCATAGCTGTGAGCCTGGGACCATCTTCTGTTGGCCCCAAAACCACCCACGTCTGCAGTAGAAAGGGCGTGTATTTCTCTGCATCCTGTTATGGGAATATTTGAGAGCCATGAGTGACAGTGAAACTCACAGCCACCAGCACCTGGTTCACTTAGCTGTGGATCTGAACACTTTGTCCTGTCTCAGCAGCACCTGCCGGCTTTCTTCTATGTCCACGTCACCAGTGGAAGCTTCGTTTCTCAAATGCCTCTGATTTTCTGTTTGAAGGATATTTAGTCAAAGTGCACAGTAATTTCTGCGTCTCTGTTTTTGGACATTCTTTTTTTTAAACCTCAGTGACTTTGTACAGAGTCTTAGGACCAGAGGGACAGATTTAATACCCAATATTTAAGGAGTATGGTTAAAAGAAATGACATAAAATCGATGTAGGTCTTGAAAAGTATTCTAATTGCTCTTATTTCATCATTTTATATACATTATTATCTACGGTTTATCACTTGGTCACAGAGATTATCATTTTGATAAACAGTGTAACTCAAACAGTTTAATACTATGGTTACATATGTGTATATTATTTTGTCTTTGTTAGTAAGGCCGCTGGTCTCCTTTTCTCTCTTTCTTAATAAGTGATGAGCTTGGACCCACTGGCTGAACTCTGATGTCATTTTATCCAGGGAACTGGCTGGTGCACGGGAGAGACCATCCAGTTCTTCAGGTCTCACTTTCCCTATTTGAAAATTGGGGTCTGGATGGATTCCTCTCGGAGGGACAGCCTGAAAACCAAAAGAGGCAGGCTGCCGGCACAGCGTAGCACCCAACGGAGCCAATGCCTGTGCTGTGGGACTGTCCCTATCTCCTTTGTCCAAATGTCCCCCTTTCCTGAGCACAGAGACCTTCCCAAGGGTGGGTGGTGGGGGGCAGGAAGGAGTAAATGCCCCTGCCTGCTCAATGCAAAAAAAAAAAAAAAAGAAAAGAAAAGAAAAAAGAAAAAAAAAAGAGAGAGATACAACACCTTCCAAAACCCTAAACTGGGTCTTATTTTCAAATCTTGTTTTAGATAGTCTGTTTTTCTGTTTTTTTTCCTTGCACGAATAAGTTAAGATAAAGAGTCACTACAACTAATTAAAAGTAATTCACTTCTCTTTTACTGTTTGCTGATGTCTGGGGAAACATTTTCAAGAACATTTTCCGTAATTTATCTGCAAATTTTTGAGATTACACACCTTTGAGGCCATTGAATAATTGTTTCTCCAAACCCTTTTTCTCTTACCAGTTATAAACTATTCACACAGCTAATAAGTAAAAAAAAAAAAATCGTTTAATTTGATTTCTCAAAATATTAAGTTTTTTGTAATTAAATATACTTATTAGTTTAAAATTATATGAATAAATGTACATAGAATACTCTAAATAAGCATACAATACGTTTAGTGTTAACAAGTTGAAAATAAGGGGCGCCTGGGTGGCACAGCGGTTAAGCGTCTGCCTTCGGCTCAGGGTGTGATCCCGGCGTTCCGGGATCGAGCCCCACATCAGGCTCTTCTGTTGTGAGCCTGCTTCTTCCTCTCTCACTCCCCGCTTGTGTTCCCTCTCTCGCTGGCTGTCTCTATCTCTGTCGAATAAATAAATAAAATCTTAAAAAAAAAAGTGGAAAATAAGGTGCATAAAATTAGATTTATTACAACCATATAAACCATTCTCTTCCCTTTACCTTCTGTCTCTCCCCTCCCTTTTTCTATCAAATGTCTTAAATTTCTTTAATAGTAGGCATGCAATTAAATTATTCCAGGACTGGTGACAACACTTTAGCAAAATCATTTACCGAAGTGCTAATGCCCTTAAATTGCTTTCCTCGGCTTCTGCTGTCCTCCTGGATGCTGGTCCCCGAGAGCCCAGAATCTCTTGGTTTCACTGTCCTTTCTGGTGTTCCTCAAACTCTGACAGTAACCCAGCTGCTTTTGTAGAGTGCAAGTTCTATTCCTTTTAGATACTTCCTGTTTATGTTATGAATAGTCTGCAATTTCAGAGCTAATCGAAGGCATGTTTCCAGCGCCTCTCACAAAATGTTATTTTCCTGGGGCGGATGATCAAGGGAAGGGCAGTGACTGGAATTTGAAGTGATCTCAGGTGGCAGGTGCCGGCTCCACAGACACGTGAAAGGCCGGCACTGCATTCCTACAGTTCCTATGTGCCTCCCCCAGGTGTTTCCGTCAGACATTTCAAGCAGCCCCCGCCCCAGGTTCAGCAGGTGCCAGGGATGGAGCTGGGCCGCCCCCATCCCTGCTCCGTCTCAGGGCAGATACTGCCACCAATTTGTCAAAATCACCTGAAACCTTTCTCCTGGATCCTGGCTGTGTCAGCCTAATTGCACCGGCATGAGCTCTCATCTCAAATGTGTAATTGACTCAAAACTCTTTTTCTAGAACTCCTAAGGAGTTGGCTTAATTGAAACAGTGATCTGTTTTCCAGGATCTAAATGAGCTCATGACATCAGCGACTGCGAGACGTGCTCGAAACCAAACAGGTCCCTGATTTTTACAGGGGACTCCATAGTCCCCGTGAACCCCTTGCTCAGCAACTCCCCCCCTCGCCCCCTCCCCACCCCAGACAGGCTGAGGGTCTCCTCTGCAGCGTGGAGAGGAGGAACCACCAGATCACACCTTTTAACATTTGTATCTAAAAGTAAGTTTTATTAGTTACCAAGGGAACATCTTCTGTCATTTTAAAAATGCAGATATTACAAAATAAAACTGTCCACTGCTTTGAAGCGCTCCCCCCGAGGTCTGAATGCATAGGGACTCCATCACCTTTTTAAAAACATGACAGTGCTTTTCTCTGAGCAGGCAAAAATTTTTTCTGACTCCTCTTCTCCTTGAATTTGGATTTCCATCTACCTACCCCTTTCAATATTATCTTAATGTGATATAGATGGATCTTGGCAAAAAAAAGTCTTTTATTCATCACCTATATTCTTGCAGTAGACATCTGTTCATAAGTTGATTTTTAGATTAATTATAACCACAAGACTCTAGGTGCTAAGTTTCTTTTGAATTACTGTTGTAATTATTATTGGTACACAGTTGCATAAAATGTTTCTTAAACTGGAAAATGATCAAATTTAACAAGTGCAATGACTGGGACTTCAGAGCAGCAGAGAGGACAGCCCCTCTGCGGGGTTATGCGTGCCAGGCACGGGGCCGCTGTGCCCTCGGAGCTGTCTGTCCTGCTTCTGAGCTGGGAAGCTCAGGTGTGAAAGGTGGAAATGAAGAAAGATTTGTTATAGCGTGACTTGGTCTTTCTGAGCTGTATGCCCAAGAGCGCCTTGTGATTGTTAGAGAAGATTATTTTGAAAGCTCTACCAGCTGAAAATTTGAATATGTTGCCCTTTGGATTTGTTGAAAGCAAAGATCTGGTGCCTGTGGGGTTTGCTAGAGAAGCCTGAGTGCGACTAGCTTGTAGGGTTTTAACCAGGAGCTCTGTATGGCCCCGAGGTGTCTGTCCCCCCGCCCCGAAAATGCAAATGCACAGAGGGAGATTCAGGGGTGAGAGGTGAGCCTTTGTTTTGGAAAGAGGAAGCCAGGCCTTGGAGAGGAAGGGGGAAGGGGAATTGGAGGGAGGAGTTCTTCCATCTCTTTTAGGAAGGAGTTGGGCATCTGGAAATTACAAATAATTGCTTTAAACATATTTATGCCCACGTGCCCCTGAGAAGGTCTTTGCACGTACGCGTACCCAGTCTGGGGAGCACTGAAGTGGGGGTCTCAGCCGGCTGCAGGGCCAGCGGATGGTAGGTCTGAGCACAGCCCCCGGGAGAGCCGGGCAGGTGACCCCTTGTGCTCAGGTTGGCAGAGGTCGTTCGGGGTCTAGTGGGAGAAGCCCAGTAACAACCTCTTTGGGCACCAAGGTTTCGGTGTTGTCCATATAAGCTCCTTTTGAGTACTAACTAGTAATACCGGACTTGTCTGCTTTAAGTAGTGAGGAGGTCAGACACACACTCCCAGGTGTGTTGTGCCAGGTGTCATGGTTTCGGCTTCTGCGTGGTGGCAGACGCGGCAGGTGGGAGGGGACATGTCACCCATCCTGCAGTGGGCTTTCTGCCTCCTGTACCAGCACGTGTGAGTGGAACAGGCCCAGTGGTGCAGCTCCATCACTCCAGAGAATTCTTGACTCAATCAGGCCTGTGACAGGTGCTCTGAAGAACCTGGCAGGCACGTTTCACCGTTCCACACTTACGGCCTGTTTCACTTACCATGAGACACAGACAGATACAGTGTGGCAGAGTCGAATTTTCCCGTCCCCCAGAATGCTGCTACGCCAACAGTTCTGTCTTTGCTCAGCTCACGACGTCTGCTTGACAAGGAGGCTGATGATTTAGACGTTATTTTCCTTCCGCTTCTTTTCACTGTGCAACGAACAAATTAGGGATTCTCTTTTCACTCTTGCCTGTGTTGTACCCCAGTATCCAGTGGGGCACCCCGTCCTGGTGCTTGCAGGTCCCAGTCTGCAGACCCTGGCTCTCCCGCTCCGTCCCTGGCACGGCCGCGAGGCAGGCGCTTGCCCGCCGTCACCGGGACGTGGTCAGCCGTTTCTGTGCTTCAGTCCTTCAAGGGCTTCTCCACACTGATATATATATTTATTTCTAAAATAGAATAATTCTATCATGCCACTGATTAGAAACACATCATGTGTTTAAGCGGCATCCACACCCTGTGTGAGCCCTACCCTGCCTAGGTCATCCTCCAAAATACACGGATGGGGTGACTCCCTCCGCTGGGACCCTGAGCCAGCCCGGGCAGGGAGACGGGGCCGCAGAGCCCGGAGCGGAGAAGCTTCTCTGTCCCCCCACGTTCTACTTCGGGGGCCTTGGAATCAAATTGACAAAAGGCATATTGGCAACAGGAGAGAAAGAGCTTACCTAGGCACACAGCAAGCTCACGTGACATTGCTCGGCGATGAGTAACTCCAAGGGGTAGTCAGAATTTGGGGTTTCCTTACCTGACTAAGTAGGGAAAGGGAGGAGCGAGGACGGCTCCTATGGGAGGAACAAATATGTTTCTTTGGGGAAGATAAATAGGTTTTTTAGGAGAAAGCGTGTGTAGCGTTTGTCGATACAGGCGTGAGTGGTCTCTCCATCTCTTCAGCGCCCAGAACCCCCCCCCCCCCGAGAGGGGATTCATGGTGGGTTTTCGCTCGGTCTCTCCCTGGGAACGGAGCTGCCCTGTAGATCAGATTCACGGCCGACCTCATCTCTCAGAAGTTTCTGCTTTGGGTCTGATAAGGGAAGGTGTGACAAGGCTCCTTCCTGTGTCTTTTGAATGTCAAAGGTCTTCAGCTTAAAACAGTCTTTATATGAACCCCGGGGTTCCCAGTGGGTCCCCATGCTGCTGGTCGCTGTGCCTGTCCTCTGCCTTCCTTGATTTCTAGGCCACAAGACGAGCCCAGCCGTGTCCCGGATCTGCCTTGTCCTGCACTCTTCCCTCTGCCTGGACACCGGCCCTGCTCCCTTCTGCTGGACCATTCAGGCTGGCCTGGAGCATGGGCTCTGGTGGAAACTCTCCCTGATTTCCCGTGGCTTGACACAACTCCCCTGCGGTGTCACACGCTGCACCTATGTGCACACCTGCTGTCTGTGAACGCTGAGATCTTCCACGGAGCCCTGGGCGCTTAGCTGGGTGTGGGGACCAGGATAGTCTCCGTCTGTGATGATCACCTGCCATGTGCAAGGAAAGGGGGTCCTGAAGCACTTGAGGAGGAGCCGGGGCAGGAAGGCACTGTGTTCCTCTGATGTGCTGCCCTCACAGGAAATAGGGCTCAGGGAAGGAGCCCTTGTGGTCAGTGGCTCTGTGATGCCCCACGGTCGTGTTCAGTCTCCTTTGGGACCGGTTTCAGTGTCCTGCAGGTAGAGGGTTTCAGAGTAAAAGCAACTGTATGTGTGTATGTTTTGTGTTTTTTTTTTTTTAAAGATTTTATTTATTTATTTGACACAGAGAGAGACAGGCAGCGAGAGAGGAAACACAAGCAGGGGGAGTGGGAGAGGAAGAAGCAGGCTCCCAGCGGAGGAGCCTGATGTGGGGCTCAATCCCAGGACCCTGGGATCACGCCCTGAGCCGAAGGCAGACGCTTAACGACTGCGCCACTCAGGTGCCCCTTTTGTGTTCTTTTAATTTAAAGACATTAACGATAACGTGGCTTTGCTAGAACAGCAAAGAAACAGGCACACACTTGGGATTTGCGGGTTCCCTTGGAGTACAGATGCCAGTCCATCCCAAGTGGGGTTGGCATCACGATCATAAGACACTGACAGGCCAAATAGGGTTTTTTTTTTTTTAATGAATACATGTAATGTATATTTCTTTTCTTCCTGAATTTAAAATAAATATATTGAGTTATAAAAAATGTGGAGAAACATAGAAAAGTATAAAGCAGACCTTTAAGATCACCTCCATGTAACGAAGCGGAGAACATCACTCGTACCACAGGGTGTATTTCGTCATCTCATGACCTTACTTCCTGGTCTATCTCTGCCCCCCCACCCCGAAGGCACACTTCACACCTGTTTCTTGACTAGAATCAGCGTCTCTGTTCTGTGTGTCTATCACCACCAGGTCTGCAGCTTACTAGGACTGAAGCACACATTTTTATGTTTTTTTAATTTCTTAAAGATTTATTCATTTATTTTAGAGAGAGTGAGCATGAGTAGTGGGGGAGGGCAGAGGGAGAGAGAGAATCTCAAGCAGACACCCAGCTGAGCGCAGAGTCCAATGTGGGCCTTGATCTCATGACCCTGAAAACATGGCCTGAACCAAAACCAAGAGTCGGATGACTGAGCTACCCAGGCGCCCCTATAATGTTTTCTTAACATTTTATAACTTTCCCCTAAAATTCTTAAGTATGTTTAACAACTGTAGAATTTTCCATCCTATACTTATACCATGTTTTTTTTGTACCAGTCTTTGCTGTTGAATATTTGGATAAGTGTTCAGTTTCTCACCATTATAAAAAGCACTATAATAAACATCTGCATACTTATGTCTTTATCTTTGGATAAACTCCTAGTTATTGGGTCAAAGACTTTAGATTTTTCTTTATAGAAACAGTTTGCATCTTGTGAGTCATGTGCGAAACAGTCTACTTGGGCCTCATTGGGAAGCACATTTTACTTCTGGGTTTGCGTGTCTACACGGATGTTGGCAAGCAGCACAGGCGACATGCACAGCGGATGAGCGTTCGGGGCTGGGCGCTGCTTACGCGACGCAGACGCCCGTGTCCCGCCCTCTGCTGAGGGGCCGTGAGCCCGGAGTGCGCTGCGGGAAGCCTGCGAGTGCTGCTTTGGGAAGCGAGAGGACTGGAAGCAAATGACAGCGGTCAGAAAACGCGCTTTGGCATCCGCTAAACCCCACTCCGCAGCACTAGCCATGTGACTTCGGGAAATTACTTCTCCGCCAGGCTCCGCTTCCTCAGCGGAACACAGAGCTGGCGCCTGGAGGAGTCACCGTGAGGACCTAGCGACCTAGCGCGGGAGTGGGAGCGCGTGCGGCTTGTGCCTGGTGGGGATGCTCCGCTGGCCTGTCCGCCGTCCTCGGGCATTTCCCGGCGCCTCGTCCCCAGAAGGTAACTACTTCGGCAGTGACAAACCCTCTAGTACATCGAACAGCAATCGCCCCGTAGACCAAAAGAGCAAATGATGTGTTTTTCCATGTAACCTCTGACCTGGCAGTGAGGAAACGGAACCGAGGTGACCTGCCCCAGCACGTAAAGAGCGGTGACCCACGGGGGCCCAGGGAGGCACCAGGTCCCTTCCTTGGCTTTCTGGTCCGGGAGAGACTTTTCCATCAGGTTGGAGGTGTGAGTATAAAGATGGTGGCGGGGAACTTCTAATTTCAGAATGAGAATTGCCTTTATGGATGAAAGGATTGTGCTGTCAGGGTCCAGACTAACAGAGGGCATGTGTGTATGTGCATGTGTGCATGTGTGAGGGTGTGCGTGTGTGTGCATGTGTGTGTGTGCAGGTCTGTGCGTGTGTACGTACACACACAGACGGCTGGCATGTATTGTCAGGGGATGGGCTCCAGTGCTCAGGGGCACTGGCCAACCTAAACCATGTACGGCAGGCTGCCAGGCGGTGCTGTAGTCTCAGGGCACCTGGAGGAGAAGCCCTTCCTTCCTGGGGAGCCTCAGTCTTTCCCCCGAAGGCTTTCCACTGAAGGATGCAGCTGTCCATAGGATGGAGGGCCATTTGCTTTACTCAAACGTCACTGATGTGAAGGTTAAGCGTGTCTAAACCTTCACAGCAACATCCAGACTGCTGTCTGGCCAGCACCTGTCCCCGTGGCCGGGCCGGGTTGACACACACAAGTTAACTGTCCTGGGAACCTAAGGCCTGTCATTGGCCAAGGTTGAGCAGACAGGTCCCGGGACAGGGGTCCCATGTTCCATCTGGGGCAGAGGAAAAGCACTCTGCTGAGTAAATCACAAATAATTAGAATCTGTGAAACTTTTATAAATGTGCCTGCCTGGCCTTGCACGCATCTGGTTAGTGTGTCACAGGGCTGAGCTTGGAAGGGGATGGTCCCCTCTCCCTGGAGCTAGTTGCCTCCCCACTGCGCATTAGGGGTCCAGGGAGCCCTGCCCGTGCTCAGTAGGCTTTAGGGAGGCTGGCCCAGCTCCCTGGGCCACAGAGTGAAGTCATGCTTCCTCCTGGGGCTCTAACTGAGCTACAGTCTTAGTACTGGGGCTTCTGAGCTGCTCCCGGGGCACAGCTGCGGCCGTTTCCCAGTCTCGTGCATGCGTGTGTGTCTCCGCCTCCTCCTCCACTCCTTCTCCTCCAGAACCTGCCAGGACTCCCCCGGCGGGCTGGAGTCTTGCCCCTAAAGGTGCAGTTCCTTCTCAGCCAGGGGTGATCCGGCACCCGGGGGGACGCTAGCCATGTGTGGAGATGGTTTTGGTTGTCATAACTGGGGTGGAGTTTCTCGGCATTGGAGACGAGGGGTGCTGCTGACCATCGCACAGAACGCAGGACAGCCCCCACGACAGAGGCACCCACCCTATGGGATGGTAGTACTGAGGCGGGGCCGCACGCTGGCTTGCGGGAAGAGCTGGCCCCTGCGACCTCTGAGCCTGCCCCTGAGCCTGCTGTTTCGTGTAGTTCTTCCCACCTTCTGGCTCATGGCTCAGCTCCGCACTGAATCCCCGGATGCCATGTCCACACTGGGTCTTCTCAGCCGGCTGATGGCTCCTGGGCCAAATGCCTACATGACCCCAGTGAGTGCATGGGCTTCCTGGGAGCCTTGCTTCCAGCTAAGGTCAAACAACACGCTCAAGTGATAGGGAGAGGCCTTTCATATTAATATGATCGTGGCAATCCTAAAATGCATCAAGTCGTGGATAATGAAGCATGAAATGAAACTAGTTTCTAGTTTCTCTGCAAGAGTCGTTGATAATGACCTGACTTGGTCCTAAATGCGTTCTGTGGATCTGTTTTCTCTTCCTTGTGATTTTCTTAGTAGCGTTTTCTCTTCTCTAGCTTATAGCATCATATAGCATAAATTATGTGTTAACTGGCTGTTATGTTACTGGTAAGCCTTCCGGTTAACAGTAGGCTAGTAGTAGTTAACTTTGGGGGAAATCCAAAGTTACGTGTAGATTTTCAACAACGTGGGGGTGGGTGCCCCAGCGTCCGCATCGTTCAAGGGTTAAATGTACACTTGTTTCACAGTCCGGTGTATAGATGTGTGTCTTCTCCACACCTGGGTGCTCCCCCTTCAGACTTCATACACTGATTTATTTTCCAAAGGCGTGGCCCTCACAATGGAGCCAAAGGGAAAGGCGTGAGATGGCCCGTGTTTCTGTGGGAGGAGAGCGCTGACCTTCTGTCTTGCGGTGCTATTTCTTTAGAGGGATCTTCTGGTCCTCGGACGCCGGGAGAGAGCTCCGTGCTCCAGGAGGGTTTGAGGACGAGGAGGTGATCCTCCAGCAGAGTGACACAGCACACCTGAGTGGTTGTGATTCGGTTACTTGGACTGTGACGGCCACACACAGAAGCATGCCCGGCTCGGTCTACATGACCCAGCCAGGCTATTTTGTAAGGCAGTGTTGAGGAAGGAGGCACCATGTATCCTGAGTCTCTAAGCTAAGTACACGTGTTCCACAGGTGTAGACGAAGACCGTAAATAGCATGGAAAGTGTCCCCTGAAACAACCCCAGTACAGACTTCAATGTCTGGAATCGGCACATATTTCAAGTTCAATTACTGCAATGGTTTGAAGTCTCAGTGGACATTTGAGCCGGTTTCCTGGCTCTTCTAGGTTGGCCCACAGAGGCACGTGGCTCCCTGGCTGTGTTCGTCCACTAGAGCTGCTGTACAAGTGCCACAGACGGGGCAGTGTTCCTCCCAGGCCCGGAGGCTGGACGTCTGCAGCCCGGGGTGGGCAGGCTTGCTCGATTCTTCTCTGCTGGGTCAGAGACAGCATCTCCTGCGCCCTCTGTGCACTCCTGTGTCCTCATCTCCTCTTACAAGGACACCAGTCCTGTTGGATCAGGGCCCATGACACGCATCACCCCATTTAACTCGATCACCTCCGTAAAGACCCTTCTCCAGGAGGGTCACACTCTGAGGTCGTGGGGGTTCCAGCTTCAACATGTGAATTTTTGAAGGGCACAGTTCAGTCCGGATCAGTCTGTACCTGTAAATAATGGGTATGTTTTTCATTTTTTTAACATGGATGGAATCATGGTCTATGTTCCCTCTTGAAACTTATTTTTGAAAAGCTCTTTTTTTTTTTTTGAGATTTGTTCATGTTGATCACGTGGTTCTGTTTCATTCACTTGGAGTGTGTGTAGCATTTCCTGATATGAAAAATGTGTTTATTTTTCCGCTCCCCTACCAAGGAGCCATGTCAGGCGATTTCCAGTTTTTGTTCTTTTAAGCAGTGCTCAATGGAGAACCTATGTCTTCCCATGAACGTATTCTAGAGTTTATTTCTCTGTTTAGATACTCAAAGTGAAATTGATTTCCATAAGATATGCACATTTTCAAATTAACTTGGCATTGACATATTCTTCTCCAAACTGGTTGAACTCATTTATTCTCCCTTTGGCAATTTATCAGAGGTCCTTTTTCCAGATACTCACCAACTCCCATTGGATGCAACTGGGCACACTTAGGCTATTTTTTTAAAGGTTTATTTTTATTTATTTATTTATTTATTTATTTATTTATTTATTTTAGAGAGGGGGAGGGGCAGACAGAGAAGGAGAGAGAATCTTGAGTGGGCTCTGTGCCTGACGCAGAGCTCGATCTCAGGACCCTGAGATCATGACCTGAGCTGAAATCAAGAGTCTGATGCTTCACTGACTGTGCCCACAGATGCCCCACTTATGCTCTTTTTAGGAGTGAAGAACTTGTTTATCTGATGAAGATGAAAAGCACCTCTTTACCTCTCTCTAGTGTGTGCATTAACCGTAATATATCTCTGATGCTAATTCTTTTGAAGTCACATAGGTTATGAGTATATTCTTCTAGTCTGTG
Organism: Ailuropoda melanoleuca; assembly: GCF_002007445.2. Classification (NCBI taxonomy): domain Eukaryota; kingdom Metazoa; phylum Chordata; class Mammalia; order Carnivora; family Ursidae; genus Ailuropoda; species Ailuropoda melanoleuca. The sequence goes on along the minus strand of NC_048227.1, from coordinate 107,886,695 downwards.
GCCTGTTTTGACCTTGTGGTGTCTTTTGCCATGCAAAATATTTCTTATTTAAATGTAGTCAAATCTATTGATTTTTAAAAATAGAATGTATGGATTTTTGACTTGTTCGAAAAATCCTTTAGTAGTCCAAGTAAAAATACAACCTCCTGAATGTCCTCTTAACAATTACGTATTCAGCTTTTTCCCATTTTGGTCTTGCATTTATTTTTATCCTCGGTAGGAGGCTGATCTGACACTTGGCCGGAACCCCTCGTCCGTCCCTCAGTGTCCGGTCTGTCCTTCTCTGAGCTCTCGTGTGTGTGGGGCGGCTTCTGGGCGCTGCTGGGCTCCTTGCACAGATGTGATCCCTCCGGCGCTGGCAAGAGTGCTGATTCCTGTCCGGTCGTGCATGTCTCCTGCTTGCCTGTCTTCAGAATAGTGTTGGCTACTTTTCAGCATTCACTCTTTGACTTGAATCCCAGGAAAAAATATTCCTGCTTGGATTTATGATGGTCATTGCATTAAATGTATAGATTGATTTGGGGGAAAGTGACTTCTTCTTTTTTTTTCCCCCCATGTTAAGATTTCCGTTCTGGAATGGGATATTTATCTTCACTTACTTTGGTTTTTCTTATATTTCTTTCAATAATTTTTTTTTCATATTTTCTGTAAAGTCCTTACACATTTTCATTAGATATACCCTTTATACTTTACAGGTATCCTTTTCTTGTCCTTTCTTGTGTTTCTCCCTTCTCCTTCTCCTTTTTGCAATTTTGAATGTCATCTCCTTAAATGGTTTCCTGCTGATGTACAAAAGCACTGTTAACTTCTGAATATTACTCTCATGTTCGATAACCCATCATCTTCTCTGGTTAGAATGACTAAGTTGTCAGTAGGCTCTCTCGCATTTCCCGGGGAATTAGACGGTCTCTGCACCCTGGCTGTTTGTCTGCACTTATTTCTTCTACTACATGTCGTTTGAGTTTAAAAATATTTATCTTATGTTCTGTTCAATGCTGCCCTCCTGCTGTCAGAGGCTCTTGGTGCAGCCCGGGCCCCTCTGCGGGTCCGCTGGCTTCTCCTCCGGCCGCATCTCTGCGTGGGTGTTGGGACTTGGGGCTGTGAGCACACTTGGGAGCCTCACGCCTTCAGTGTGGACTCCTGGTAGCCTGGCTCCAGACCGTGTCCGTCCACAGGGAGCCCTGGTGCGTCTGCCGGGCGGCTCAGGTGGAGTCCTGGCGTGGGGGCGACTTTTGTATGAAACTCAAAGTGAACCTACCGCACTATAAATCCGCCCAGACTCACGGGGGGTACAGCTCTGGGATGTTCAATGACCAGCGATGACTTTATAAAAATACTTTAAACCTGAGCTCAGGACGCGTGAGGTGAATTTCCGGATTCTTATGCTGCTCAGTGGATTGCTGTCCCAGCTGACCCCTCCCCAAGCCCACTGAGTGTCCCAGCTTCCCATGGCCGGCTCCGTGCCAGCCCCTCCACCCACGGGGCTGAGCTCTCCTTCCTGTACTGCTCTTCTGGCAGTATGAAAACCCGCCACCAACAGCAAAACAACGAACAGCCCACATGAAAAAGGGCAGAGGTTGTGAATGGATATTTCTCCAAGGAACACATACAAGTGACCAGACAGCACGAGAAATGACGCTCAACATCATCATTAGGGAGATGCACATCGGAACCACAACGAGGTGCCATTTCACACCTAGATGCCATTGTAATCAGGAGAAGGAGGGGTAGGGGGGAGGCGGGAGAGGAGGAGAAGGAGGAGGGGAGGAGGAGGAGGAAAGGGAGGGGGAGGAGGAAGGAGAGGGGGAGGAGGAGGGGGAGGAGAAAAGAATATGCAAAGTAAGAAGTTTTGAGTGAGATCGTGGAGGAGTTGGCCCTTTGGCACATTGCTGGTGGGAATGTAAAATGGCTCCCCTGCTCTGGAAAAACCTGGCAGTTCCTGAAAACCGTTACCATAACTCAGCAATCCCACCGTGAGCTACATAGGCAGGACTGTTGAAGACAGGGACGCCCACACCAGCTACAGCAGCCCTAGGCGGGAATGTGGGTGCCCCTCGGCAGGTGTATGGCTGAGTGAGGAGTGGTGTGCCCGCACCGCGGAGAACCGCTGAGCCATAAAAAGGAACGAGGTACCAATGTGTACTACGTGAAGGAGGCCAGGCGCCGAAGGCCTGCGTGGTCTGGTTCCGTTCGTGTGAAGTTGCCGAGCAGAAAGTCCAGAGAATCTGGTGGGCGCGGACTCCTCAGGGCTTCCTTGCAGGGTGATGAAAACATCCAGAAGTGAACGGTGGGATGGTTGCACAACAGTGACAATGTGCTTAATGACACTTCATTTCGAAAAGATTAATTTTATGTTATGTGAAATTCACCTCAATTAAAAAAAATGTTTTTAAAATTCAATTCAAAGATGACAGAAACGTCAAGCCTCCAGTTGGTGGAGGTCCAGCCCCGTGGTCCGTGTCCTTCAGCCCCTGTGGGCTTCCCTTCCTTCCTCCCACGCTGGCTGCTCACCGAGGGACATTTTCCCATCATCTCTAAGTGTGCACAGGGTTCCTGCTGTTTGCAGGCAGTGCACGTGCTCGGAGGGCCCCCCATCTGTTTCACCACGGACCTGACCCCTGGGGCCCAGAGCTGCAATCTGGAATACCCCTTCTTCTAGTGCCCACAGCCTCTTGGCCTGCTTCATCTAGAAACACGCCGGCCACAGTTCTGGAGCCCCAGTGACCGGCCAGGGCGGATTTCCCGGTTGGTGGTGTAACATCACCTCCATGACCCCTCAGGGTGAATAATGACCCAGATGTGGCCGAGGGTCTCTGGGGCTCTGGGTCCCCAGCAGAGGGAGAGGACGCTGGGTTGTGGAGAACAAGCCCCGCCGTCCTGACAATGTGGTCTCTGTGGGAGCTTGGTGTTTGGCTCCTGGGGGAGCACGTCAGTGAGGCCACACAGATGAGCGCCCGTCCTCTCCTGCAGCCGTGGCCAGGCTGGCGGACTCGCAGTTTCCGCCCCGCGCAGGTGGGAGGGAGGAGCGCTTGCTTAGTGAGGACCACGGGACCCGCGGACACACGGACTCCAGCAGCCTGCGGGCCTGCGTGTGGGGCGGGGGGGAGGTGTGTGTCCGAGCCACCCCCGTCCACAGGCATCTAAGAATCAATACTGCAGAGAAGAGGGTGGATAAACCCGGCAGTTTAAATTAGAAATTTTGGGAATTTCTAAGTGATTCCAGAACATCAGAATCGACATTGATTTATGGCCTAATTATTTATGGGAAGTAGAATTCGGATAGGGCCCCGCTCTGCCTCCCCGGTAAGCAGGTCCTCGGCCGGAGAGCGGGTCTCTGGCGCCATCTGCTGTTTGTCCGTGGCCGCGCCGCCCCCCATCGGCCGGAGGTGGGAAACCAGACAGAAATACAGACCAGTTAGATCTAGTCGGACACTTCTGGGGTCAACTTCCAACGGATCCCAGACCGGAAACAGGCGGCAGCATTCGAAGGATGTGATGTCTCTGAGGCCAGCTAAGCCAGTCTGGTTTGGGGAACGCGTGCCTGCATCCGTGTGGCCAACAGACAGACTGTTGCTTGCTCTGCGTTTAAAGCGTGTTGCTCCTTTCTCCCAACTCCTCCAGAAGGCTGGTGCTGCCCCACCTGTGCAGACAGGGAAACCGAGGCTACCTGGCTAAGTCACTTGCCCAGCATCTGGTGGCAGGAGACAACCAGGAGCCTGAGCTCCGCCCCCGCTGCGGCTGCACCTGCTAGTGGTGCCCGGGAGCCACAGTCTGCCCCAAGACCATGCGGTCAGTTCTGTGCACGCAGTAACTTAAAGTAACAGCAACATTCCAGGCAAATCAGGGCTTAAAGTGTCGAGCTTTCTCACATCCCACGGACAAATTTCACTGAGGAAGTGATAGTGTGTATTCACTCTATCACCTGCGTACCTGGCCCAGTGTGGCTTTTGAGGACGGTGCACACAGTCTGCAAGGTGCCCCATTGTCTAGTAAACAGGGACTCTGGGAGGGAGCCAGACCGCTTAGGTGTATAAAGTGGGGTCGTTGACTTTATCTACTGAAAGGCCAATCTCAACAGACCCACAGAGTCACTTGAAGCTTGGCCAGACTTGAAATTCCAAACGCCGTAAACACTACGGTGGGTGCCTCTCACTTTCCTGTGGCACATGATTGCTTCCTAGAGCTTTACAAAAATATTCAAGCCATATTTTTTCCAGAATGGTTGTTGATACTTTGTCTAGATAGTTCTGATATTTTCTTTCAAGTTAACAAAGCACAAACATATTTGCCCCTGTTTGTTTATTTTCCACAAACAAGTCTGAGGGGTTTCCTCTTCATGGCACACACCTGGAGTCCCATCTGCTTGTGCGAAGTGCTTCATACCCTTGTCACTTTAGTTTTTCCCTGGGAAGCCAGCCCAGATGCTATTGAACTCACGTTAGATGCTTTTTGTCAAGAACGCAGTCACAGGATATAATGGGAAGAGAGAGGACGGGCCCGATTCCTCTAGCGATGGAAACCCGAGTCATCGTCCTCCTGGCTCTCCCGTTCCCTCTCTCCCCCCACCTGCCTTCTGTCTCCTTCCCCACCTGCATAATCACAGGTGCTCCAAGGGAGAAAGGTGGGACTTGCAGGGACGTCCTTTCTGCTCATCCTGGATTGGAATGGAGTGGGAAAGATGGGGGTCAGCACTCTTGGAGTTGAAAGACCCCCTGCCCCTTGCCCCCCACGTTTGGCTCAGGAGCTGAGTCCGGCGGTGTCAAGGGAGTGGGGAACAGCTGGGAGGAAGCGGAGGTGTGAGGGGTCTGCCGGGTGGTTGGTGGACCGGCACTTCGTTTCCATTGGGCCTCATGTCCCTGCGTATTCGCTGACTCCTGTTGGCGAAGTGAGGGCCCCAGGAAGTGAAGAAGGAAACTCCGTGACTGTGAATGAGAGAATATGCAAACTCAGCATCTCGAGTTTTCAGGAAGAGCCCCCCAAATATTGAACACCTTGTACACGCGGGTTAGGGGCTTCAAGACAGCCCTGGTTGGGGCAGCATGTGCGGAGCAGCCCCCCTGCAGAAGGTGACCGGTTGGTGGGTGGGTCATGGGGTGGGATCAGACAATGGAGGAATGCATGAGCCTATGGCCCTTTGGGGACTTTATCTGCAAACACATCATTGATGTTGCATTAGGCCTCACATTTCTTTTTCAGGTTACAAAAACCACATCAAACTGGCACAAGCAAAATGGGCAATTTATCAGCCCGTATGGTTGAAAAAGATATGGCTTTTGGTGGGTTTGCATACAAGGGTCCTTACACTGACTTTCCCTCCATGCACGTTTCCTAGGTACCACAAGCACAAACTCCAGACTCAGAGCGCCTGCAAAGCTGGCCGCCAGGACGGACAGGGCCGGTGGCTCCCCCAAAGCCCTGGGCAGGCCTCACTTGTTGTGGGGTTCATGCCCATCTCGGAGCAACACTGTGCCCGGAAAGTGACCAGGCCCGAATCAACAGGGTAATCATGGCAGGGTCACGCTCTCCTCGGCTTCGCGGGATCCATTCCCTCTAGAAGGAGAGATACTTTCTCCATGAAGGGAGACAGGCTGCCAGGGAGGAGACCCATGGTGTTTGCCACACATGCCCCACGCAGCCCCAGCTGCTGCACAAGTTGCCAAAATGAATCACGGAACGTGTGTGTACTATTTAATACTCACTGTCCAGCTGGGGGACACAAAACAGGGACAAAGGGACAGGAGAGCGAGGATTCTCAACCTTGACAGCACAACAACGTCACCTAGGAAGCACGGTCAGCGCTGATGTGCCAGGACTCTGTCCCTGCACTTCGGACTGGTTTCATCTAGGGCTTTGCTAAGCTCCAAGTGTCTCGGGGTGCCTGGATGGCGCAGTCGGTCCAGCGACTGACTCATGATTTCAGCTCAGGTCATGATCTCAGGGTCATGGGATCGAGCCCCGCGTTGGGCTCTGTGCTAAGATTGGAGTCTGCTTGAGATTCTCTCTGCCCCCCCCTTTCTTTGTCTCCAAAATAAATAAATAAGTAAATAAAATCTTTAAAAAAAAAGAAGCTTCAGATATTTCTAACATGCACCAAATGTGGAGAGTCAGGGGTGTGAAGAAACGAAGGACGTGGAAGATACGCTGCCCTTGGCCAGGTGTGTGGGAAGACTGTGGTGGTGTAGGTCGAAGTTGAGAGAAATCATGCCCAGCAATGCAGAATTCTCTTGCTGTGGGATCCCTGGCCTTTCATGCGTGGGGTGAGCCACGGCTGCTCACGAGGGTGCAGGAGATTTGTTTAAAGTTTGCTTTCTTTCTATCTCTTATTTTGTAGCAAGTATGAGCCAAGGAGCAGGGAATGGAAGGCAGATTACGAATAAAACAGAAAAGGGAAATGAGCCCCGCAGTTTGTGGGCACAGAAACAAGACTAGCCTGGCTTTCTGTTCCCAAATTCCTAAAAGCACGTTGCTAAGTAAAGTCTTCAGGCTTCTCAGGGTGTTATTCTAGCCCGAGAGAGGCTTGGGGAGAGGCAGGGATGCTGGAAGCATGTTTCTGGCTTGAACCCCACGATGGAACCTGGCCGGACTGTCACTAGCTGTGTGCTCGTGTATGCGCAGACCCCAGTCCCTCGCGGTCCTGCAGCCGGAGTGATTGCCTCCCAGGGAACAGAGAGCCGATGAGTCGCCTTAGGACGTCTGTCCTGTTCCGTTAGTGATAGTCCTGCTAATTAAATACGCATCTGAAGATGAAACCAGTCACTTTTGTTTTTTGATTTTTGGTGGTTTTTTGTTTTGGTTTGGTTTTTTTTTTTTTTTTTTTTTTTTTTTTTTTTTTTTTTTTTTTTTTTGGGTTGGTTTTTTTTTTNTGGTAATGGGAACATCATCACTTCCTTTGACTGAATTGTAAAAGTTGCACAAAAGTTTGCAAGTTCCCTTCTTTTGCTGTTTACTTCAAGCCTTCCTGAAAGCTCGAGAAACTCCTCCAATTCTTTAGAACCATGTGGAGATTAATGTTTAGAAGCAAAAAACTCCCGGGCTTGGTGAGTGTCTACCTGTCCTCACCAGCACAGCTGCTCGCTGTAAATGCCATCCTGTGACTTACAGGACTCTTTCTTCACTTTCTGCCTCAACAGGGCAAATGGGACTCGACCTTGCCTGAGACAAAGTCGGCCGCGTCGGTAGAGGTAAGAGCTCCTCGCATTCACTTGTTTCTCCGTGAGATTATGGGTTCCAGTTTTAAAAGCGTGGTGAGCGTGAAGTGTTGTTTCAGTTTCTTTCATTCTCTGACACAGTCCAGTGGAGCGGCGGTGGTGATGAGATCTTAGAGGGGGGATCCCGCACAGTGAAGTTTCAGTTAGGTGACGTTCTGCATGAAGGGAAGAAATGCCTGGACTTGTGCAATAATGTCTTTGTGCAGCAGGGGTCTGCCTTGTGCATGAAGCTGGGACAGTTTCCTGCTTTCTCTGAAGACGGCGAGGTCTGTTCCAAATCTGTGGCTCGCTGGGGACATCATATATATGATTCCATGTGCGTTATTCCTTTTCAGACTCTAGCCTGTGCCTTCAAGATAAGCCAGGAGTAACAATGGCAAGAGGGCCCTCAGAACAAGGTGACGCTGGGGTGGGGGGCTGGCTCCGTGCTGGGTCTGCCGGGAGCTGTGGGAGCCTACTGACCGCATGCAGAGGTCAGGTCTTCATCAGAAGCTTTTCTAGGTATTAGGCCTAAAATGGGTCATTTTAGATGAAGGGAGATTTCCCACAGTATTTCGAGCAGCTCTGTGGTTTGAATAGTAGCATCATCAATAGGGTTTGATAAGGTGGTTTTACGGGTGTTTTGCTTTGCCTGGCTCCCACGATCCCGCTAAGGGAGAATGCTGCGTGTCCAGGCAAAGCCGCGGCATCTGTACCGGCCAGGTTGAACGTTCACAGCAGGCATGGCGGGAACAACAGGCCTGGTCCTCGCAGGTGCCAAACAGGTCATTTGAAACCTGGGTGTTGGTCAGGCTGATTTAATTTGTATGAATACATCGGACTTCATTCTGGTTCATACTAAACAAAATACATACTGAACCCCCCTCCCCACTAGGGTCCCGCTTCACTGTTGAGGTGGTGGGCTGCCCTATGCGTGTGCAGGTCGGGAGCTTCACAGAGGAGTGATGGGCTTCTCAGCAACTCCGTGGTGGGTCTGCAAGTCCCAGGGGGCAAGAGAGAGTCCCGGCTGTTCCAGGAGCCTGCATTCCTGGAGCAGAGGAAGCTACTTCTGCGAGGGGTCCGTCTTGTCCTTGACTGCTGCCCTCCGCAGGAACAAGCTCACCCCTGAATTCTGTTGTGCTTTTAGCATACTTACGGTACTCCTGTCTGCATCCCGTGGATTTTTATAAGTAGCTGCACACTAAGACCTGGGTCCATAAAAAGGTTCTCTGTACCATTATCTTGTGAGAGTATCTTCCTTATTAGACATGAACATGGTGTCCGTGGGATTGAAGGTTGGTGATGATGATTTATGGTCTGTGACGTTGCAAGGTGGTTCTGGTTATTTGGTTAAGTGGCTAGACAGGGGTCTGAATAGCCCTTTGCTTTGCAGCCTCATGCAGAGACACTCAGAAACAAGGCGTGTCATGGTGGGAGGGAACGGCCCTTTTCTCATCGCCTCTTTGCAGTCTAGTTTATAACCTGTTCAAGAGAAAAACAGTTCCGGTCTCATTGGCGCCTCTTACCAGAGTCACGTGGCTCTCTATGGTGAGGTCAGTGAGGAGCTGCGTCTCGCGGAGGGATAAAAAGCCCCATTGTTCTGCCTCTCCTCACCCTCCACACGTGGACTGGCCCCGGAGAACGAGGATGAAGAGATTCCATACTGCATATGCTTCTCTACTCTCGGCTGCAGAAATGGATGTAGGCAGAGTGACAAGATCGTGTCTGGTGGGTGATGGAAACCGTACCAGGCCCGGGATGTACCTGTGAGTGTCATGCCTGCGTCATTCGCAATGACCAGTCCTACACGCATGCTGTAGTAGGGGCCATAGTCAGAGTTGGAAACGTTTCCAGGAACTGCCATTTCTCTGAGGACCCTGCTTGTGGTCACATCTAGGTCAAGGCGCTGGGAGGGCCCTGGGAGCACGGCTGCAGCACCCACGGCCAGCCTGACCCCCCCCCAAGGGCTTAGCCATGTTTTCAGGAGTCCCTTCTTCCATGCAGGGTAAACACACACCAGTCCGAGCTCACGCAGCATCATCGGGGGGCGCTCGGGAAGTCTGAAAACGGTGACGGGAGCAATGAGTTAGGAGCTCACCTTCGTGTCTGCTCTTCTCCCTCTCTCGGCAAGAGTTTGTGTTCAAGATTGTTCAACCACGGGAGGCTCCTGGGGTCTCCTGTTTCAAATCCTAACACAGATCTGGCTGCGTGGCTGCAAGCAGGTCCCACTGCAGCTCTGGGGAGAGACACTACAGTGTTTTCCCAGGTGTGCCCTGGACGTGCCACCCCGCCCACACGGCAGGGAGCCGACTTTCCTGTGTTTCACCTGCTAAACCTTCACGTTGCCTTCAGGTCAGCAGCTCGTTGAATTTCCTCTTTCTCTGTTAAGGTTTCGTTCTTTATGTTTTGATTGTATAAAAAGAAATGTCCAAAGGAGACAAAGGAGGTTACAGCCCCGAGGGAGGTGTGTTTTCTTTGCCACAGCACCAGGAGAACCGAGGGGTCGCTGCTGCCCCTCCAGGGCCTCCCCTCTCTCTCTTCCTCTCTTCGTGCTGAACACCAAGCCCCTTGCACGGGGCTGCATCGTTCAGCCACCTGTTGACATGGGGTGCTGTTCCCTCAGATTTCCTGCTACCTGGAGCTGGGGAGCGTGGCCGTCCTGATTGTCACGGAGCCGTGCTGGAGCCCCGGGTTGTGCGTGACGAGGGGAGACAGAGGCAGGCTGCCCGGTCCAGGGGACAGGATGGAAAACCACTTGAAGGCTTGTGCCCAGGACGGGAGAACATGTGATGTGCCTGATACACGCTTGTCCGTGGTCTGCCTGACATCGGTGTGTGTGTGTGTGTGTGTGTGTGTGTGTTGTTTTAATTCTTAATAATTTATGAAAAATCTGTTCGTTGGTCAGATACCTCAGTAGGCAAAAAAATAGCAGTAACTCAAACTTAATCCTTTGAAAGGAAACCAGAGAGTTAAAATGCTGACATTCCTGGGACATGGTGGCCACTCAGCAGGTATCCGTCCAATGCTAACCCTGCTTCTTCTTGGGAATTCTGGGTGAGCGGATCCCCGTGCGGAGGCCCCTGTGCACGCGGTCCCAAGCGTGGCTCACAGACCTGTGTTCAGTTAGGGTCCCGGGACGGGAAGGTGCATTCGGTTCTCCTTTCCGTTTTGCTTTCTTCGAACGAAGCTTTAATCTTTTCATCCTCGACCAAGTTGAATCTGAGCCCATGTAGTTTCTGAATCAGACAGATTTTCCTGTTTCTCTTTGTCTTTTTCATCCAAGCTTCCCCTGCCTGTTTGAGTCCCAAAGCATAGGACTTGTGCTTCTCGATGGTTTAAGACAGTGTGAGGTGGGAGGGGCCGTGACGAGAGGCTGAGGCGTGGGGCGTAGGCGCGGGACTCTGCTTTGCACTCTGCTCTCAGGGGTAAAATCCTACCATGTCACTGGCTCCTTGTGCAGAGGAGCTGAGCCTCCTTGCTCCTGGGCTCCGGGTTAAAGCATCCTCGTCCATGCCCAGCCCAGCGACACCCTAGGGATGCCAGTGGGGCCTCGCCCTGCAGTCCTCCCATTGAACACAGGGTGCGGAAGGGTCCTGGGTCAGGTGGCGGGACGGCGCGTCGGCGCTGCGGTGGGCCACGGGGCTGGGTCACACATCTCCATGGTGCCGGCGGGGCCCGGGGAAGGGTCCAGAACAGCGGTGGCAGCAGAGTGAGCTGTGACCAGGAAGGAGCGTGTCTGCAAACTCTGTGGGTGTTTCGTTCTCTCCTTGAGTCATCAGGAAGGAGAAAAATATAGTCTCTTTCCCGCATTTACTTTAATCACTGGATGGTCTCTCTGTGCATGTAGCCTTTCAGCAGAAACCCAGCGAAGCATTTAGGGGCCAATTTTGTGCTAGGAACATCCTTGAATTGAGGTCATCCTTTTAACTTTCCCTCAGGTTAGCTGAAGAAAAACCAAACATTAGCGTTAGGGAAAAAGGTTGAACCCCACATTTTAGCATATTCAGCAATAGCCTATTTCCCAACCAAAACCAGACAAGATTTATAGAAAAACAAAGCAAAACAAAACAGCAAGAAAATCCTAAGGCTTTTTATAAGTTCAAGGATCACAGGTGATTTGTTTTTCCTTTGTCATGCTTTTCTATAATTTTCAAAGAATTCTATACTACTTACAAAATAATTAAGTTTGAAAAAATTCATTAGCTAAGGTTCGAGTCATCCTAAAAGTATCAAAATGACTATAATCGTTGGGTGGTGATGTATTACAGATGTCTTGGATTTAGTGACGTATGGAAAACTCTAGTATCTTAGGTGATTTCATCAATTTAAGGTGACATTTTGTGACATTTAGTGACAAATAGCACAAAAGAATTCAATTCAATTAACTGACAAGTCATTGCAATTTATTAATGCAGCCAAAAAGAGGTTCTCTTACTTATGTATCCCAAGCAACCCAAAGGGAATTTTCTGTTTGAATTTGTAATTTGCCTTGTGACTTCCTCCTATTGTAATCATAGCTATTACGATGTTGACCTCCGGTGAACCCCGAAGCAGGAAGCTCTCTATGGCAGCAGGTGCAGGGAACGGTGTCAGCAGGTAGTGCTCCTTCACCCGCTCATCACCGAGCACCCGCCAGGGTCCCTCATCACCGAGCGCCCGCCAGGGTCCCTCATCTCCGAGCGCCCGCCACTGTTCCCGGCAACTTTGCATGACGACTGTTCCTTTGCTCTTCCTGCATTTCCCAGAGGAAGAAGTGAAGGTCAGGAGGCATGAAGTAAGATGCTCGGAGTCATGCAGCTGAAGGGGGAGGCTCGGTCCCTTGTCTTTCAGACGAGTAGGAAGCTCTTTAAATTCTTTTATAAATGCCAGCTCGACACCTTACATCCTAAGCTCCAGTTTAGGCGGCGTTTTCTAAATTATGGTCTTGGGGAAAAAATAAAGAGCTCTAGGAAATATGGTTATCTTTTATGATCTACCAGAGGGTAAATAAAGTTATTATTTTTTTTATGATGGTGCAACTTATTTAAGACTCTGCGCGGATGTGCACGGCGCCTGCCCCGAGCCGTGGGTGCGCTGGGGAACCGGCCGCGTGGACTCCACTCCTGTGCGAAGTGTCAGAGCTGGGAGCAGCCAGGGGAGCGCTGGTGGTGAGCTCATGGCAGCAGATGGTCGTGGACACTGTGGAGAAGCCACTGCTCGCCTGAGCGGGGCCATGCGGGGCCACCTCTGGAATAGTGGCCCTGCAACGGCCACTCTGAGCTTCTCCCAGACCTGGATTTTCTTTGCGGCATCGCTTCAGAAAATCTGTTTGTTTGTCTGGGGATTCTACGGTCCTTATGCTGTCAGCCCCACAATTGCTTCTACTGGTTTTTCCATTTGAGGAGTTGTCCACGTTCTCCAAAAGCTTAAGAAAGGACCGGACTAGAAGCCCACAGAGCTGGGCTAGCATCCCGTCCTTTCCCCACTTAGCTACTTGGTAACTTTGACCTTGACCCAGGCCATGTTACCTGCTGGGCCTCTGGACTGCATGGAATTAGAGATGAGATAAATGGTCAGATCTTTTAATTACTTTGTTTTTTCTTTCATATATGTTTGGACTTTCATAGATGGGCATGTATAAATAAATCGATGTGTTGTGCAAACATTCCATACATTTATAAAGGTAAAGATGTTTGTTGCTGTTGGTCTCCAGATTCCTTTTACAAACACTTTCCCTCACGTTATTAGAAGCTGCCCATTCATGATGAAGGGTTTCCATTTCCTTTTCAGAGAATGCTGGTACTCAGCTCCCGTGCTGTGGGAAACTCATGCCCCCCACATGGGCAGTGTGCAACTCCCTCCTGACCCATGCACCTGCTAGCCGTGGGCTGGCTCTCCTCCTGTCTAAACCTCCAAGGAGTGCCTCCTCTTCTCTCCTTCCTTCTCTGCCCCGTTATGATCTAGTCTGCTGCCTTCACTTGCACAACTGCTCTTGTAAGAAAGGGCAAGTGAAAAATCATATGCTACCTTCTTTCCTGGCCCTGGGGGGAGGAAAGACATGGCGAACACATCGTGTTGTCTTGGACCAGGTTTGGGCTGGTCTGTCTGATTCTGTGGGGCCCAGAGAAATGGGACACCTGTACTAGGTTTTACAGGGGAAGACCCACACCAATGCCCGAGATCAACATTATCGTGTCTGACGGAAACGTGAACGGATGCTTTCTGCGTTGCTGGTGGTTTATATCTTGGACATAATTGTGCAAGCATCTTCATTCTACCGCTGGAGGTCAGATGCCCAATGTGACAGCAATAGTAGTCTCTTTAAAGCAGTGACTAATACACAGTGATAGCCGTTTTTCAAAATTATGTCTTTTGGAAAAGTATTTGGAAGATGAATAAGCCAGGATTGTCATGGAGATCTACCATGGCGTAAAAGGCAATTTCTTGTCACGGTCACCATGACAACATTCAGGCTACGTGCTCTCATATACCTGCAATTAAATTCTATTAGAAAGGAAAGGTCGCTAGCGCCAAGCCGCTGCGTTTACCACGACCGCTGTTTAGCTGGAGACCAAAGGCCTGATGGGTTTTGCTAATGCATTTTCAAAAGCACTAAGTCTTAGCTAACTACTTTTTCATCCGTACGGGACTTTGAGTTGAATTGCAGTTAGGACACCTCAAAACACTGTTACGAGCAGCCTGATGAGTTGAGGTCCGACAGTCCATGCCCTCTGCTCCCCAGTCCTCCCAGCCTCACGCACATGGCCACCAGGTGAAGACAGGGAGTGAGAATTGTCGGTGAGCACATTGTTTCACCTGAATCGGGCGGAACGTGTGGGGCAGAAAAGATGACGTTCTGGGCCGAGCTTCTTCAAATTTTCTGTGGCGCGCGTTAACCTGAGCTGCCCCGTTTCCCGGGGAAGGCAGCAGCCTCGCCCTGGCCATCCGCGGCCCGAGCAGGCTCGGCGTCTCCACTCGGAGTACGTGCGTCGCCCTCGCGTCGGCCGGGAGCTCTGCTGAGCGGGTCGTGATGCCAGCAGATGCTTTCTGTCTGACTCTTGGGATTTCTTCTTTTCTAGGAGACCAGATAGATGTGCCCTTAGAAGTAGATGGGGAAGCCTTTCATTTTATTCTGCCTGGAAAATAATCAAAGACACTGTGACCCCAGACAAGCCCCCTCTCCCTTCTCCGAAGAGCCATCCCCAGGTGACGCTGGTGTCAACTGTGCTGTGAGGTGTCCCCGTGTGACATAAGCTTCGTTTCCAAGGGGTTGCATCTGTTAGAGATAGAGAAAATGAGCTTTCTGCGTGCATCCCCTGCCGTTGTGATAATATTGGAACCCCAACAACCTCCCTCCACCAAACAAGAATTCGGTGAAAAAATTCTAAGTTTCTGTCAAGCCTGGATGCAATATTCTTTTGCTAAAGCAAAGGACTGTTGAAATAATTGAATCCAGGGAGGATCACAGGAGCCCAGGTTTTCAGGAAAGTGTTTTATACGGTCCTCCTTCAACTCTCCAAACTCCCCTGGAGTAGGGCTTGACGCAGCGTGAACTTCTCTTTTAGGGGAAACCGTGGAACTAGGATGTGTTTTCAGCTTCCGATGCTTTGAGAATTCCAGACTGAATTGTGCAGGGACTGTCTGGGCCCAAACAAAGGAAGAGATAAGAAATTTGGGTGAGAATAGGGGGAACACTTTTTTCTAGTAATTTCCCTATGTTAGTATTTTGTGCCAGCTTTCAGTAGCAAAACAGAACAGAGTTTTTTTTTTTTTTTTTTTAATAGGGGCACTTTGCTGCCATAATTTGGCCTATGAGCGAACCGTGCTTTATTCACATGGTAAATCAGATGAGGAATGCGGCCGTTCTGCTCAGGATGTCCTAACCGTCAGGAGCTGCAGAAGAGAGAAGGGTGCGTGGAAAGCAGCCAATGTATATGGCACATGTTCTGAAAATCCTGTATTCTAGGTCCCTAACAGAGTCTTTCCAACGGGAAGTATGATGAACAAAAATTCTGCCTTAGAATGGCGCTCCGAAGGGCTGACCTGGTCATTACTCTTCCTGCAGCTCCTGTGTGACCTCTGTCTGAGATGTGCATGTGTGTGGAACCGCGAGAGAGCAGACAACTGTACAACTAGTTTCATTTGACTGGGAAGACGTCTCCTTGAACCACGGTGTGGTGTAAGGAGGGGATGGACCAGCCTGTCCTAAATCAGGGCAGTTTCTGTCCCTTTCATCTTAAATTTCTTCTTTGTCTTGGAATCCTTCTTTCCATGCCCTACAGTTTTATACCAAGTTATTTCCACACCCGCACCGGCAGGAGTGACTTCTCTTGTCTGTCACCTGAAAGCCGATTGTTGGTTGGTGGTTTTTGTGCTGGTCTTTAGGTCTTCAGAGAAGGAGACGATTTATGCGCTCACAGGAAGCTTTAAAAACACCAGTGTTGTAGGTGTGACCCTGACCTCACTCCTTGCTCACAGGTTTCGTGTGGAACCTCGCACGCTTCTGGCACGGCGAGATAAGGCTCGGCGCAAGGGACGGCTGCAAATGGCTGCTTGTCCCGCAGGAAATAGGGGCGCTCCGTTTTCATCAGGAAGGCAAAGCAGATTTCTCTGTTGCCCAGACAGGCCCCACTTGCACTTAGCCTGTAAGAGCGCTTAGCTGAAGACGGAAAGTGCGTGTGCATGCGCGTGGCGGTGTGGTGTT
The DNA here is from genome assembly GCF_002007445.2 of Ailuropoda melanoleuca. NCBI lineage: Eukaryota > Metazoa > Chordata > Mammalia > Carnivora > Ursidae > Ailuropoda > Ailuropoda melanoleuca. Next base: position 107,870,825 of record NC_048227.1, on the reverse strand, counting down.
GGTCAAAGGGTAAGACAGTGAGTAATGCACAGTCTGTGCCCATTAGTTGACCCAGTGCCACCTAAAAAAAGAAGCCACCGTTTTTATGTGCCCCTCTCCTGCTGGGGTCTCCTGTAGCGTGGCAGTGCTCGGGGGCTGGAGGGCGTGCTGTGGGGAGGGGTCTCCCCGCCTGCCCCCTGCGGTGTGCCTGACACTTTGGAACATTTGACTTCGTTCCCGTGAAGCTGCTGCTTTGATGGATTCAGTGGGTGTTGTGCAAAAGGCTGTTAGGACTTGGAGTCAGTGAGCTCGCATTTAGAGCGGGAGAGATGGACAGGCTTCCAGCGAGTCCCCTCCCGCTTTCCCCTTTCACTTGGGAGTTGGCCAGGCTCAGGCTCTCCTCCACGGGAACAGCCCACCCCAGTGAGCCTCGCGAGTAAGTAAGCTTCCACCCCCTCATCGCAGGGGGTCCGAGCTGCTGGCGGAGGGGCGAGGAGGAGGAGGCGGGCAGAGCTGCAGGGGCGGCGGGGGAGCTGACAGCGGCTGGAGCGGCACACGATGGCTCAGACGCCCTGTGGGACCGGCCCCTGGGCTCCTGGGGGTAAATGATGACCAGGTTGCCGCACAAGAAACTGCACAAACTCTTGCTCAGGAAGGTAAGGGGGCGACCGGGCGCTGCATGAGGAGTCCTGGGGGGAGTTCTGACAGCTTGCTGCTGGGAAATTCCTGCTGTCCTGATCTCCGCCCCCAGTGGGGCTAAAGTCAGAGCTGTTCTCTGGGGAGCCTGAGGCTGTCCGTCCCTGTCCCTGTCTGCCCCCCGAGTCACAGGTCAGGGGCGGGTTCAGAGAGCAGGTCCGCGTTTGCACTCGCCTTGGTTCTGAGGGCCCTTCCAGCCCAGAGGCATGCCGTGTATCACTCTCGTGTGCATTTGCACAATCAGGGAGGTGGGGTCACCAGTCACAGGTCTGCAACGTTAGAAGCAAAGGAAACGAAATACGATAAAGTTGACGTTTATTGAAACTGTTACTGAAAGCTGATGTTTTAGAAGAGATTCATTCAGCAGTCTGCCATTACATTTTTTTCCTTTGTAAAAAGCTTTTCTATTGTAGTAAAATGCATATCACATAAAAATTTGCCATTTACAAAATTTGCCATTTTCACCATTTTCATTTACCGTTTTAACCATTTTTGAGCATCCCATTCAGGGGCATTGGGTACATTGACTTAGCTCTGCGGCCACCCCCACCACCCGTCAGCTAAGCACCCTCATCTTCCCGGACTGAAACCCAAGGAACACTCGTCCCCACCGCGCCTGCCCCCAGCACTTACCAGTTTGTAAGTCTGGTAACTCAGACACGTTCTAGTCCCGTGAGATGCCTCATGTTACAGTCCAAGCCCAGCCGAGTAGCAGCTACAGTCTGTCTGTCGGATTTGCTAGAGAAATTGCTTTGAGTTGTATACCTTTTGTGGGGGGGGGTAATGAAATACAGGGTTTTAAAAATCACCAACATACTGACATAGGTATGGGATTTGTGAGTCAATGCTTTTTTGAGAAAATCTGTGATTTTCTAAATTCGTATCTGTTTTTTTTTATGCTAGACAAGAAATGTTCTGATTTCTCTTGTTCCTCTTTAGTAAATCTCTCTAAATTGATGTACGCTTGTTATATGCAGATTTGTGGTTAATAAATATGTTATTTGTAGATCTTAATGCATGAAAATATAATTTAAAGGTAAACGTATGTTTCATTTTAAAAATCACTCCTGAAATACTATTTTTAGTGATTTTTTAAGGTGAATATAAGCTGTTTCCGTCACTTCTGGGGTTAAGTAAACTGAGGCATTAAGGTGACAAGGGGCACGCCCTCCGTGTAGAAGGGTAGACGGATCTGTGCACCCAAGTTCACCCTGGACTTGCGCCCCCCCCCGGCAGCCCACTGCCCTCAGCACTGCTTCCTCACGTGGCTGTTGGCACCATCTGTGTGAGCCCACGTCTCTAGGAGCGAGTCCTCGTTGATACCCCTCCTCCCAGAGACGTCAATAAACAGTTATAATCAATTTGAGAGTAAAAAATAAGTAAGTGCCAGGGGAGGGGAAGGACATAAGGTAGAAAAAATGAATCCGAGTGCCCCAAATGGGGGTCAGGAGGGGCTGCAGCTCGCAGACGGTGCGGTGGGTGTCCTTCCGAGACGGCTGGCTCCCCGAGGCGTGGTACGCATACAGTTTGAGTGAAAACAAACAAAAACCCCAAGCCAGTAGTTCAGGTGAACGCGTGTCTTTTTGTCCCTGAACCCAGAGGGAAGCCTCTCCCGCAGGCCTTCCTGGAGCAGGCACCACAGGATACACGGTGAGCAATGTCTCCTGCTGAGTGCACGGCATCTCGTAATAATGTTTTTTGTGATGCCCTGAATTGTAGGCTCAGGGGTAAGACCCACATACAAAGCAGAAAAGCACTTCTATCAGAAGTCGACCCTCTGCTGTCCAGGCAGACAGCTGTCTGGAGATCTGACGTCATCAGGGAGGTCGGAAGCCACGTGGACACAGGCATGGATGTCAGACCCTCAGATGGTGCTTTAACTTTGGGGAGGGAGTCTATCCATTTCATTAGGATCTAGTGGACCTGAGTTAGGGTTCCTTGACAAGTGAGGGAATACAGTTTCTGTGCTGCAGGTTATGAGAAGGGGCTCATAAAATGTGGTTACTGGAATGGGTCTTAGAAATCACACAGCCCACTACAGTTTTCTAGACAAGGAGACTGAGGGTCTAGGACGTCGAAATGCCCAAGATCACACAGAGAGTCCGTGGCAGGGTGGGGCCCTTCCAAGCTTCTTCTGAGCCCTTCTCTTTATACCATGATGGGTAGATTTGTCATGGGTCAGCACCGCCCCCAGAACACTGTATTAGTGACCCCTAACCGCCCATGTTAACCATTCTTTATCTTCTGTATTTGACACTCTGACATCTGGGGAAGGCTGACCCCAGAGAGAAGGCCCCTCCCATGGTGAGCCAGTTCCTAGAGACAGCAAACAACTCATGGGGAGTGTACTTTACACATGCAAGTCAACCCCCTCAGTGGGGCTCTCCCTCTCTGGGCCACTAGCCCCTCACCTGCATCGCCCCAGGGCAGGTACAAGACAGCTAGCCCCCCGCCCTCATCACCCCCAGCAGGGACCAGACAGCTAGCCCCCTGCCCTCATCACCCACAGCAGGGACCAGACAGCTAGCCCCCCACCCTCATCACCCCAGGTCAGGTTCCAGATAACTGTGGGCAGCCCAACACCTGAGAGCCCACTGAAATTTTTCAAGCTAGGCAGTCCTAAGCCTGCTGACCCTACCTCACTTGTTCCTTCCCATGGAAACCTCAGTAAAGGTCCCCCGTTCCCTCTATCGCCTGACTGCCCGGGCTTCCCCGTGTGGCCCTGCATGTCGTGCTGTGCCCCCACCTTTTGGGGATGTGAGTCACAGACTGTCTTCCCGGTGACAGCTGTCTCCTGCCCGCTGGCCTTGCCATCCCTGAAGAGTAATCCAACCTGTATTGTAAAACACACTGTCTGTTGTTTCTGAAACATTCAACATACATGTTGTGTGAAATAAGACAGGTGAGACCACGTCCCGTAGTTGAGAAAGTGCGGCAGGTGACAGCACTGATGCAGGGGATTGTAATGAAGCCGACCCCGGGTGGCGGGCACCCTGAGTCCTGCGAAGGGGCTGAGACTCTGTATGGCGGGGGGCCTGGTCGGTGGGGAACCAGCATGAGAGAGCATTGTGGAGGAAGTTCACAGCACGAGCAAAGGCATTGCCCAGAGCTTGAGTCACTGCCCGCGGTGTTGCACGAGTAGGGGTCTGATAAGTGCGTGTGTTCTGGTAGGAAATCCCAAGGCTTTCCGTTGTTGACCCCAGAGAGCCCACGGGCAACTCAGTTCCGTGTGTTTTCCCACTTTCATAGGCGCTGACGACTGTTTATCAAGCATGTTGCGTGTAATAATGATAATAACTTCATCATGATGACGTGTCACATTAACAGCCTTCATGTATAGCAGGTGAAACGTGGTTCTCGCGGTGACAAGCTCTCACTACAATGGCTGATCTGTTTCCCTCTGGATGCACTTCTAAACTGCAATGTGACTTTTTATTAAGTTCATCAGAACTGATGTGTTTTTTGTTTTTACAATGTGTGTAACATTAGAAAGTTAGTTGTGGAAGAATGTTTAAGGTCAAAACAGAGACGGTGATTGTTGTGCACGTAAAGGACATTTTGTGTCCGTAGGACAAGAAAAAAATCATCCAACAACATTGTCTACAGCTAGTTCGTAAAAAATATATATATATATATATACATATATATGTAAGCAATAAAGTTTTGACTTGCTAGGAATGAGGGGGGAGAAATATAATTATATTGTTTTAAAAGCATAAGCTTGAGAAGAATTTCTACCACACTTGAGGGACACTTAAAAGACCGGTAAGAGAGGAGTGTTTAAAGGCAGTTTATATTGAGGATTATTTAAAGACTGCTAATACAAAACATATTCTGGTCATTAGAAACCGGTTGCAGGAAAAGAAAAGAAGGAGAGAGCGTTATAGGAAGTTTAATTCAGAAACCATTTGCCCATCTATTGATTCTCTTTCCAATTTATCAACAAAAAATTCTGTTCAAAGGAAATGGATAACAGTGAGCTTCGAAGAAATTGAGAAGTCAGGTAAAAATACAAGCAGCTGGAATGTCAGGAAAGAATGGGAAAGTCGTTCTTGGAACGCCCCGGCCTGACGTCTCTGTATGACTCCACACTTGCGGCTCCCCAGACCCTGTGATCTCCTCAGACCCGTGAAGCCACAGACTGGACTCCATTTCTCTGCTTGTCTGGAATAGTTACCCCGCAGCGCACGTGTACGTCTTACGATGATGGGGCACGTGAGTAGGGACGCTGCTTCTTGAGAACGGAGTGGAGAGACCCAGGATCCGCTTTCTGTCACGAAGGGTGTGAGTGGAGAGAAAATACCGAGGCGGCCTCCAGTTAATAGTAAGACTGCTTATGTTGGAAAATAGAATGGAGACTTTAAGTGTATTGTTGGGTCTTTACAGAGACTGTTTTCCTGAAGTCGTGACTAAGGTTTTATGTGCGAGAGGCTTATTTTGAGGTGGTCAAAGGAAGTCAGGTGCGTACCGCTGGGTAGCCGGCGATGGTGTCTCTTTGTTCTACCCGAGGGTGATGGTTCGTCCGTTCCGTGAGTGCTAGTTCCGGAGCGTGGCGCCGGCTGTGGACAAGGTGGCGGGGCCTACCCTCTTACACCCCGCAGGACAGCCGGCGCTCTGCCCTTGGTGAACCGTGGGCTCCACGCAGGAATAGCATGGCATTCAACGCCACGTCCAGGGAAATGGCACCTTGTTCTGCCTCCTGTGGGAGGCCCCCCAGTGCGAGCTGTTCACAGCGAGCAGGCTGGCCCCGCCGTGTCACAGCGCCGTCCGGGCTGGAAGTGGTGAGCTCCCAGTGGAAAGCGTAAGGCTCACCGCAAGGCCCGGCCTGGGCTGCAGTGACCACATAGGGAAGCATCCCCAAGAGCGTCCATCCCTCTGGTCCAGGTCTCACCAGGAAATGAGCCACCACCAGCACAAAACTGTGGGACGGGCACGGTGGAGGAGCAGGGATGGGAGGTGGCATCGCAGGATTCAAACCCGCGTCCTCCTCTGAGCTCTAACTGCTCTGTGCGCTGTCTTTCCCTCCGACAGAGTGGGAGGGCCCAAGGAAGGGATCACCAAGGCCTAGAACCTTCCTTAAATGGAATCACTGTGTGATAACCTTCTCATGCATATGGGTCGATCATCTTTGAGTTAAGTCAGTTATTTAACAACACATTCATTTTGTTAGCCAATGTCCTCTTTTGAAGTCAACAGCTCTTTACAATTTTACTAATGCATAAAATAAGCTCGCTCTCTGAAGATTTCTTTCCGTTTATTCTGAGTTATCTTCCGGTTCTTGAATCTGGGGCTTTGTAACAGGTGTGGCTCCAGCTTTCCTCACGACCACGTGGCCGCGCAGATGCCCCTCAGAGTGTCTGTCCCGCGTGAACGTCCCGCCAGGCTCGGCTGCTGGCCTTGGGCGGCCGCCCGACCACCCAGTTTGCTAGGCTGGCCCCTTCTGCAGGATAAAGGCTATAATTAAAATTGTTAGAAACAAAGTCTTTATTTAAAAGAATAAACACTGACTTTACATAATTTCTAGTAACTGCACGTCAGCCATTGATAAGTTTTTAGAGCGAAATTTTTAAAATATTAACCCCCGGGTACAGATTAATTGCCTTTTTGACTAGACAGGAGGAAAGTAGTACATTGTAACCCTCACAGACCAGGCCTGCTGTTACCTCTCTCTGTTGTTCAAGGTCTTTTTCTCATGGGAAGACTGGCTTCTGCTTTTCAGGATTTTCTTTGCTCCACAGCCTGTGAGCTGTGAACAGTCGTGAAGAATATTCTGTTTGTTCTATAGATTCCCAGGAATCTGTGCATCTGTTTGACTTTGCATAAAATCCCAAATTGTCTAAGTGTTAGAATCCACTGGTGTTACAAAGTCCCATCCAACTGGCTTGAGCAAAAAAGAATGGAAATTTGTGGAGCTCACAAACGGGAGATGCAAGAGCACCGTGGCTCTGGGCTCAGACACACCGCCTTCCGTCCAGGCTCCTTACCAGGGCGGGGTCTGTCCCGGCCCTACGTGGCGGCTGCTTCACGTCACCACATGCCCAGTCCAGCAGGAGAGAGGGGCCTTGCTCCACACCCCTCCTGTCATCTGTTCCCTGTCCCCAAGGGCAAGATGGGGGGGATGGATCTCCGTGCAGACATGGAGCCTTCTTCAGGCCTCCCCTTTGAGGGTTACCAGCAGGTGCTCGGCGGTTTCCCACAGCGGCACAGGTGACCCCCAGCACACCCGCAGAAATCCTCCCTGTGACTTGTGTGGTTCCCGCCCCTGGAATTCACCACCTGACTTAGCCTGCGAGACCCTCCAGAATCACCAGGCCGGCAGGCTGGTTTTCCCACTCCTCCTGAAAAACAGGCAGCTTCGAAGTCCCATCGGTGAGGTTTTCAGGAAGCGGCATGGGGTTGGCCACACTGGCTGATTTGCAGAAATGATGCTGTAATTTCTTATTTCTCGGTTGTGTCCCCAGGGACCTGAAAGGACTGCCGTCCCCTGTAGCTGCAGGGGCCATTCAAGGTGCTGTGCTCTGTGATTTGCTGAGCTGTGGGGTACGAGGCAGGGCAGCCCTCCCAGAAGGACACGTCCCACTTGAGTGCATGGGCTGAGGCCCTGCCTCTTTAAAGGCAAATAGAACCTGTCCCCCAGAAGCTGAGCCTTTCTCTCTGTGTGTGATCATAATCTACGCAGCAGGGGGGAGATCTCAGCGCTAGGGGAAGACCCCCCTTCCAAGGGGAGGCCTTGGGTGTATGGGATTTCCAGCTTCTGTTGCTGGGGTCCAGTGCGCTCCTTGAGTCACAGATCTGCTGGGGACGAGCCACATGGCCCTCCTTCCTGAAGGCCAGAGGTGAGGCTTTCATGGCACGGCCCCAGGGAGCGATACTGTCCTCTATCCCCGAGGGACGTGCCAGGAACACAGCAGGTGGCTGCCCTCATGTACGGACAGTCTGCATCATCTGGGGAGAGGACTTTGTGCTCGTGGGGACGATGAAGGGGCAAAGAAGGGGGCAGCCTGGTCAGGAGGACGCAGTGCCGGGAGGGAAAAGGAAGCAAAAAGGAAGGAGCTGGGTGTCTGGGAAAGAGGAGGAAGGCCTGGTGCGGGGCTCAGGGATGGAGCGTGGGTGGGGAGGTCACAGGTGCTTGTGTGTGTGTGTGCGTGTTTGAATCCAGTCCTGTGTTCCCCCAAATTCACATGTTGGGAGTCCCACCCCCCAGGACCTCAGAGGGTGACTGTGTTTGGAATCAGGGCCTTTACAAAGGGGATTACATGACAATGATGTCCTTCGGGTAGGCCCTGACCCCATATGACTGGTGTCCTTACAGGAAGAGGAGATTAGGGCATAGACGTGCACAGAGGGGTGAGCAGGTGGGGCCCAGGAGGGAGGACCAGCCCCGCCGATGCTGGATCTCGGACGCGGCCTCTGAAATGGGGGAGACAGCGTCTGTGGAGAGCCACCCAGCCTGTGGTATTTGTTAGGCAGCCTGGCTGACTCCTACAGGGAGAGGCTGGACGGATGCCTGGCTGCAGCTTTGGGCGGGGCGGCCTCCATGGTCTCCGGCTGGAGCTGCCACACTTGTCACTGACTGAATCTGGTGACAGCTTCCTCGTTCTTCTGAAACGGGGGACAGAGCCTGGCCAGAGGGGACACGCAGAATACAGCAAGAGCTGTCCGCCACTGCCCACATACCCCCAGGGTTTCCGGCCTCGCCCGTGAAGGCATGCAGTCATGTCTGAGCCTCTCTGGGCTCTGCTCCTCCGCCGTGGGCCCCCCTGTCCCTCCTGGTGTGCACCTCTCTGCCCTCTTCCCGCAGCTGCCGTGGCGGAGGGCCCAGCATTGTTTATACTGTTACTCTCCTGCCTGTCGCCATAGAGGCCGTGCTGGGAAACGAGGGAAATGCCCCAGGGGCCCTCCTGCAGGCTGCATGCTCCCCAGCCGGGCTGGTGACAACGCGGGCTGCAGGTGTCAGGCTGCTGTGTACCCACATCAGTGGCCGCCGTGGCCCACGACCCACCAGTGGTGTGCGGCCAGGGGGTGCCCTGAGGCCTTCGCCTCCCCGGCCGAGGGCGAGGAACCCTGCTGCAGGCCTCCAGAGGTCACTGCACCACCGGGGCTAGGTGTCCTCAGGGACTTGGGACGGAGAATGCAGGTTAGTGGACAGCACTGCATGAGGGCCAGGGGCCGCGTGCGAGGAGGGGCCGCACCACGTCCTTCATCCCCGACGTGGGGTATGGAAGCGCCGACTAGAAACTCAGGTGTTCTGGGGGTGAGCAGACAGGAAGACTCGCGATCGCTGTCATGTGTTTGGGCCCCAGAGCCGACACTCAGGTTTGATGGGGAGGACAGGCCTTCTGGCAGCGTGAGAAGCTGGTGTGAGAAGGACAATATTCACAATTCTGTGTCTCTCTGAATCTCCCTCTATTTCTTCCTTGAAGGGAGGTGGGGCTCTGCATGCCTGGGAGCCCAGGACCGGCCTGATGTGGGCCGGTTTGTCATGTGGGCCCATGAGTGGAAAAGGCGAGGGGGAGAAGGGCGAGAAGCCCCTCGCCGCATCCGTGTGCGAGGATGGCAAGCAGCTGAGCCCGGCGGACACACACGTAAAATCCCGTGCATGTCTCAACCTAGTAGGGTTCTGTGGGAGCAGGATAGCTCCCCTGGGGCGCAGGACGGGCCTAACGAGCTCTCGGTAGAGTCAGAGCGGTTGTCATAGCAGCTAAGGCCACGGCCTCTGCTAGACGTTCAGCCGTGTGTGGTGTTGCACGCTTGCCCCACCGTTATTTTATATCACGCGCTCATGAGAAGCGTGACGTGGCTAAGCCACGGGATTGGGAATACACTTGGCTTCAGGCTTGTTCACTCTGCCGGGCTGAGCCTCTGGGTCTGTTGTTTCTCCAGGGAGCTGTCCCACAGCAAGTCCTCCCCGCTCGGCCCGGAGAGTCCTTGCCCGCGCCCCTCCCTGGGGCACCCACGACCCTGCAGATTTGGCTTTCATGGGCTGCCTCCCTGTGGTGGCAGCTCGGTCCTCACAAGGCGAGCCCACGGGGAGGCCTCCCTGGTGTCTCCTCTCCTGGGGCTGGCAGCTCAGACCCAGCTCTGGAGCCTCTGGTTGCCAGCTGGTTGGGGGCAATCTAGATTGCCTGGCGCCCGGGGCTCGCGTGCATCGCTAGAAAAATAACGCAGGAATAAAGCACAGGAAGGCGTTCGGGTGGCAGGGGAAACAGGTCTTTCTTGCCCCATTCTTAGAATAGTTTTGGGGGAAATACATTAGCTTTTTAAATACTGGTTCTTTAGCTCCATGATAACTGTCTTGGGAAGAGTTCTGGCTGTCCGCTGGGCTGATGCTGTGGCCTTACCCCCATGCCTTCAGCCGGAGGGACTCCTGCTTCCTTCTGGAGCTGTCTGCTTGTGCTGGGGCCAGCGTGTGTGTCCAGCCCCTCGGGGCTGGTGCAGGCACAACCTGGAACAAGATTTGCCCTTGTCTTGTCACCCCCCCCCCAGGGCTTGTGCAACATCAACACGGTCATGATCAAGCCTGTCCACATGGAACTCACACCTGCTTACACAGTTAAATAAGCCTTATGAGTGATGGGGACAAGTTTGGTGCAGGACCTCGCTCCGTGCCTCAGAGGAAAAGAAAGCATGAGAAGGGAGCAGAGTGTGGGGAAGGGGGTGAAGGGGTGAGTGACGGAGGGAACGCTTCGTGGTCAGGTGCTGCTGGTAAGGGCCCTCCCCTGTGAGCACATGGATGCAGGACGGGGGGCAGGGCGGTTGACACTTGGCTGACCCTCGCCTGCACACTTAGGGTGCAGAAGCGGTTCACGAGCCATCAGCATGTTATTAACGAGATGAGGATTCTAATTACCCTCATCCAATTAGGTGGCACTCATTAGGGGCTGAGTTAGCCACTCAAGTGCCAGCTTATATTTATTTTTGTGCTTTTCTTTTTCCAGCTGGAAAAAAATTAAATTTAGCAAAGTACAGAACATGATTTGGTATTCACCATCCAACATTTAGACACCACGCTCGCGGGCACGCTGCACTGGGACAACATGAGTACATTTGATCTGGATCATGTTGAAGGCAAGCTGAGGTCCCTTTTGCAAACCTCAGTCCCACCCACCACCCCTGTGCCATTAAGCCTGCCACCAGCTTGAATTCGGGGTGCAGTGCACATCTTTCGTTCTGTAGCACGGGTATGAGGAACGTACGTATGAACAGTGCGTAGAATCGTTTTATGTGCTTTTACAGTGGAATCACCCTGTACGTATTTTTCTGCGATCCACGCTTTTCCCTTCAGTGCTACTGGTGTTCCTTTCCTTACTCGCCCTTCCTGCTGGACATCCACATTCTGTCCGAATTTTGGCGGCTAAATGAGGCTGCCGTGGCCTCCTGCCGTTTTCTGTGTAGACGTGGAATTGTGTCAGAAAGCGCATTTTAAATTTTATTAGATTACTGCCAATTACTATTCAGATTTCTGCTAAGTGGGAGGATGCTTGATATTTTCAGACTTTTAAAATATTTTGCCAGCCTAACGTGAGATATTTTAATCCGTGTTTCTCTGTTACTGGTGAGGTTGGGCATTTATTGAGATATCTTATTGGCCATTTTCGTTTCTTTGTGAATTATTTACACCCTTTGTTTATTTTTCTATTGGGTTATCTGTTCTCCTTAACGATTCCTGATGTTCTTTATAAATTCTAGACGTTAGTCCCTTGTCACAAAAGCTGCAAGTAGCTTCAAACCGCTTGTGGTTCTTGTCTCTGCGTGGGGCCTTTTGTAATAAGAAATGTTTGAGCTTTGCAAGCCAATCAGTATTTGTCTTCATCTTTTTGTTTGTTGCTTAAGAAGTTCTTCCTACCCTAAAATCATAAAGGCCGTCTCTTTTCCTTCTAATACTGAATTATTCTTTCTTTCTAGTGCTAAATTTGGTTTTGTATATAGTGATATAAAAACCAAATTAATTGCCTTCTAGAAAGACAGCTATTCTCTGGATCAGCTGAGCTGTCCTTGACCAGCCTCTCCCTTCTCTGATACTTCTTTGTATATGTTTTATTGGTTTTAAATGTACATCTTAGGTGCTATGAGCCCTTTAACCTCGAGTAAAGTACTCTGATTATTTGGCTGAAAATTATTTTTGAAATAGGCGTTAAGACACCTCGTTCATTCCAGATCACAGTTTTCAACAATGCTGGGTTTCGAGTAGATTGTTCCTTAGGGAGTAACAGGAGAGGCGTTGGATCTGGACCAGAGGGAGGTCAGGGAATGCCTTGCGCTCTACAAGGACTGTGTTCCTAGAAGATGTTTTAGGACATCTTTCCCACCCCTGCTGGCATGGAAGGTCCCTGGACATGGGTCCTGGCACTGGGCACAGAGCCTGGCTTTGGCAGATGTTGCATAGACATTTAGGGAATTAATGATTTTAAAGCGTGGTGTATAGGAAACAATGAAGGAGCTGGTGTCATTGGCATGAGGAGAAGAACACAGTAAAAACAGGGTATGTTTCCAAACATGGCCATTTTGTGGAGAAGGGTTCTAGGTATCGTGGGGCCAGCGGGTGGAAGCTGCAAGGGGGCAGGTCCATTCACACTTCGCTCTTCTGGGATTCACATCCACCCAGGGAGGCAGGGGCTGGCCCAGTGGAGGTGCGTTCTGGCCATCAGGTTGCACTGGCCGGAGAGGGCTATGTGAATGTGTGATTGTCCCCGTAACGGTGGGGCCCCTTGACCTGAGGCTCCTGCTTCCATAACGACAAGCTCTTCCTCTGTCTTTTATGGAATTTGTGGTGTCCGCGCCGCACTCTTTCAGTGACCTGACTCAGGCACAAGCAAAGCCGTAGCAAACGAAACTGATGGACTTCCAGTCCGGTCCAAAGGGCAGGACCCAGGCTGTTTTCACACACGTGTGGGGTTCTTCAAGCAGTTCATCTGGAGATCCTTAAACCTAGCGGATTTCTCGTAGTTCATACTTGTAAGTTTATCTGCTTCAACTTTTTGCATTATAGCTTTAAGTGACTTGCAGATTTAGAACTGTTTAAAAATGGAATAGCACCATGCAAAATATCAAGGAAAAGAGGAAATGTTAAAATCGTTGAAGACATGAGTTTAGACAAGTTAAATGTGAATGACTCACTGCAGATGCTAAGCTTGTCATGAGTTTTATAAATATCTGCTAACTCTTGTAAATTTTATTTCTGATGTTAGGGTGTTTTTTCCCCTCTCTCCGCTTAAAAATAACTCCTGACTTTTTTCAACAGTCTGCATTGAAGCAATATTGCTGATATGTGTATAAGACTGTTCACATTTCCAGACCTATGTGTGTTTTTGCAAACATTCGTCTTGCAGATACACAAATTGATGTGTCCGGGCTCCAACTATACACCTGTTGTTGTGTGATGCTTGAAAATGTCTCCTGAGAACCCCCGGCAGGAAAGGGATGGTAACTTCTAGTGCCTTTGGGTATTTTCTCGATGGTGTGTCCCATTGCTGGAATCAAACATTTCTCTTCTTGTTTTTTTTTTTTTTAAAGATTTTATTTATTTATTCGACAGAGATAGAGACAGCCAGCGAGAGAGGGAACACAAGCAGGGGGAGTGGGAGAGGAAGAAGCAGGCTTCTAGCGGAGGAGCCCGATGTGGGGCTCAATCCCATAACGCCGGGATCACGCTGAGCTGAAGGCAGATGCTTAACCGCTGTGCCACCCAGGCGCCCCCAAACATTTCTCTTCTGAAAGCAAATTTTCCTTTTGAAACTCCATGGATTGGGGCCTCCCACGTTCTGTGCAAAAGTTTGCTATCTCCCTGGCAGATCTCATTGTACCCAGTTATGCAGATTTTTTTAACCCAAGAAAGCCATATTCTCTTCATCTGTAAAATGGGACCAGTACTGGTAACGACTTCTAGGGCCCTAGGGACAATGGAATTAGTCAAACTTGAAAGACAATTGAATGTGCCATGTTGTAAGGCAGCCCCCACCTCAAAGGCACGATGAAAGACTACGTGTTAGCTGGTATAGATGCTGGTATCTAACCATGGCCTGCATGGTAGGTCCCTGTGTGTCTAAGGGCTGCCCTGGTGTTCATGCTGCACAGTCCCTGGCTCTGCTCGTGAATGACCTTGGCATCTGGCCCTTCCGTTCTCCCGCACCTGTCCCTCCTCTGTCTTCCTCCAAAGCTGGGGTTCCCACCTGTGGTGCTCTGCTATCTTCTAGCAATAAGTAGTGCAAGATATCTGCCTGAGGGACTGAGCTAGGGAATTTGCTGGAAGGGTTTCTAAAAGGTGGGTGGACTTCCTCCCCAAACAGTGGCTTTTAGGATTGTTCAGCTATAACTTCCCTTTCTGTCATTTTATTTATAATATGACTACTATTGCTACTCCTACTAAAAATGAACTGGAAATAACCTAAATGTACATTAATGCAGGATTGGACTATTCAACAATAAAATAGATATTCAAATGTTAATTGATAGGGCAAAAGTCCGCATGTATAATATGCCAACAGTAGAGTATGAGACAGTGATATAGAAAAAACTGTATTTTAATTAAAAGTGAATATGTGTGTATGCCTAAAATTCTAGGATATAAAAGACAATGTCAAAGTGAGTTTTCTGTGAGTGATGACTTTACAATGTTTATTTTACTTCATATAATTTTCTTTATTTTCTAATTCTTTAGCAATGAGAAATAGCGGTTTTCTTCGTGATCAGAAAAATAGTTATTTCTCTTTATGAAAAAATTAACAAACAGTGTATATTAAAGGGGATTTGGGTTAATTTGGGGTCCATCTAAACTGGGAATATACTATATTTCTGGTTACTCTAATTGCCATGTGTCTCCCGCCCTAAATTTTCCAAGAGTAGAGGCATATGTATTTTTTTTAATCTCTAAGTTAAATCAGCTAGCATTTGAACTCTTATTGTGTGCATAGCCACACTGGGGCTAGAAGGGTGGGAATGGTGCCCTCAGGTAACTCATCATCTAGCCAGGACCACTGGCTCCAAAACTTAGCAATAGAGCAGAAAGGATAAGTACAGGGTGGCAGGAGGAGAAGACAGATACACTTGTGTGGATGTATGGAGGAAGAAGCATTACTTCTAGAAGGGGTGTGGGTAGACCAACACATTTCCAGGAGACACAGTATTTGGACAATACGATAAACGATGGGCATATTTGTCATCTATTACTGTGTGACAAAGTTTTCTAAAACTCAGTGGCTTAAAACGACACATGGCTATGTTTCAAGTTTCTGTGGGCCAGGAATGTGGGTCCCAAGCTTCAGGGTCGCCAGCGTAGGTGTTGGCCAGGACTGGACTCATCTGAAGACTCAGCTGGGGAAGGATGTCCTTCCACCTCCCTTGGCTGGGGTGTTAGACCACAGGCCTCAGTTCTTCGCTGGCTGTTAGCTGGAGGCTGTGGCAGTTTCTTGACATACAAGCATCTGCAACACAGACAGCAGCTTGCTTCGTGAGGGTGTGCGTGCGGAGGAAGCCAGAGCTTGCTAGCAAGTCAGAAGTCACAATCTCTTGTCACCTAATTGCAGAAGTGACAATGCATTGTCGTTACCATTTTCTGTGGGTTTGAAGCAAGATAGTAGGTTCAGCTCACACTCAAGGAGGGGGATGGACCAAGGGGACAGACACCAGGAGGTGTGTTCATTTTGGGACACCTCAAAGGCTTCCCACCATATGGAGTTGTGTGTGTAGATGTTGGGGTGGGGTGGGTACCCAGGAAGAGCTGAGCAAGGAACAGTGAGTAAAACCGTGACCCTAATTTTAGAAATGTGACCCTCCTCATAGTCCTTGCTAAGAAAGCACATTCCTTTTTGGTACTTTGCTTTTCCTTCCTCAGAAGGTAATGACAGATTTTCTCAATGTCGAGGTCATTATATAAAGGGACTAATGCTGAGCTTCTGGTAACACTTAAAGTCATGGGATCACAGCCTCTGTGCCTGAGAGTTCCCAGAGGGCTTTCCATGCCCAGATACAGCGTCTTTCAAGTCCACGACTGTGAGTGGGTCCTTTACATGAGGACGCAGACCAGGGACCCAACTCACCTGGGGGACTAGCCTGGCGTTGGTGAGCATGGCTGGGATGAGCCCCTCACTTAGTCTCTGTCTTAGTAGCTCTAAAGGAATAAACGTTTCCTACGCGAGAAGAATTTGCGAAGAAGTAGTCTAGAATTCTCTTTAACACCTGGGGTGTGTGCAGCCTCTCTCACTTATAGAGTCCTCCGTGTCTGCTGGGTGCTGATTAAGTTCTGAGGTCTGAGTCATTTCACAAGGCATCTGGATACACACACTTAGGAATCTAAGGGGGTTAATTAAGCACTTTTTGGAGTAAAGAGCAAACTGTGGGTACATAACCAATTATTACACCAGGCTGAGGCAGGCAGGGGCGAAGGGTCATGGCTGAGCATGATTTATTAGGTAATGAGAACTTGACAGCTTTGAAGATCTGTTTGTTTCTACATAATTGGACAAGTGCAACCCCTTTCTTTGTAGATTAAGCCCAGCATGATCGCTATTCAGCAGTGAGAAGAAATGACCTGAAAATTTTATATCTTAGTCAGGATTTCAGATAAATTCAACACCTAGAACCTTCCTTGATAGAGGGGGCAGAGCATGTCACAGCTTTAGGTTCCTCTGTGAACACATGCAGGTGTGCAAGCTTTGCCACTCCCCTGCCCCCCACTCCTGTCTTCTCTCTCCAGTCAGTCATGGTTCTGGGAGGACAGGTCTTCAGGGATTTTCCAATTCTGTCAAATCTGCCAAGAGATACCTTTCATTTCCTCTTGCCATGAGGACGCTGTCAGCTACGCTGTGGTTTGCGAACTTTATACCTGGAAGAGAAAGGCTTCTCCTGCTCCCTCTGGGATTCCCATCCCCAGGCGGCCACCTGCCCTTTCCATCCTCCAGCCACACTGATGACCCACAGAAGTTGTGCAGGGACTCGGGTGGGGTGGGCCTGTGCCCCAGGAGTCTTGGAGAAACAAGTGTTGACAGGATAAACAGTGGATTTCTAAAAGAGGTTTTAGAACTTTGCAGATTTAGGAGTGGATTTTTTTGTGGTTAGGAAAACTTTCTGAGTGGTCTTGACCTCCCCACCACATACAACCTTGATATTTTGTGCCTCTCTCTTGAGTTTGGAAAAAAAATTACTGGAGAAATGAAAGGAATTCAAAGAAAAGGACAGGAAAAACATAACAGAAGCCAACCTGTTGGTTCAATTGAAAGAGCGGGAGGGTCAGAAATGACATCCTCACTTGGAAATCCCCTGAGAACGGTGTGCGAGCAGCACCCAGTTACGATGTGCTCTTCCCACAAGTGACTCCTGAGAAAATCTCAGCAGAGGCTTTCAAATGAGATTCAAGAAACAGGACAGGATGACTCGGTGGACTGAACATGTTTTGAGACAGATCCCTTCAGCCCAACTTGTAAGACGTGAAGTAGAAATGCTCCGTGAGCCTCCAGAATTTTCTAACGGAAAAACAGAGGTGAAATCACGCATGTAGAGTCACTCCCATATTATCTGCACGTGTGCCGTCTTACTTCGGTGACAACCAACCAGATAATCGGTTTCTGCATGTGTTGATGAGTCTGAAGGTTGTAGGGAGTTTTACCATGAACTTTATCATTTTGGGAACGTTTGTAACATGTTTTTAACAAACCCGTCAGTACGTTGTTCAACTGCATCCAATGCGTACCCATAAATCACACATTCTGCATCTCCGACAGAGCCAGAGCACGCGGCAGGAACGCTCCCTCGGGTGCAGACTCAGTTCATCCACCGCACGGCTTCATCAAATCTCTTTCCTGTAGACATTCACATTTTTTGGGGTTCCTGTTGTCATTTTGCTTTACCAGTCACTGCCATCCATGTATTTCCTTTGTGAGCCCGTGGCTCGTGCCTGGAAGTGGGCCTGCCGGAGAAGAGGGAGCCATTGTTCCCGGCTTTGCTGACGCAGCCGAAGTGTGACTCGCGTGAATAGGTGGGGTCACTTCTCAAAGCCCTTTCAGGCTTGCTGGGAATTGGACCTGAGATTGTCTTCCTGGGAATCACGACTTGGAAACTGGATCTGAAGGAGCTCAAGGGCGTAGGTGCGACTTTATAGTTTGTAATCTGAGACTCCTTTCTGTCCGAATGATGTCTTACTGATGGGGTTAACAAGGGGATATGGACTTTCCAAATCTGTGATACTGTATCATTCCGTGTATGAGAAGTTTGTCATGGAAAGGTGAGTTTGCTTAATATTTCATGAGACCAATTCATAAAATATTTAACTGTCCCGGAAGGAGAAGTTGCTTTATAAATGAAACGTGGCTCCGTTCATTGCTGGCTCAGCATCCGCTGTGCCAGGCACGTCCCAGCCCGGCGTTCCGGCCGACAGGTGCAGCATCGCGGGGACAGTAAACCTGCATCATTAATTCTTGCTGCTGTCAGGCCCCACGTACCTTGTGTAAACTCATTAGGTCTCCTAATGCTCTTACTGAACAATGGCTGACTGTTTTAATTGGCATATAAAAGAACCAGTTGCTGGAACCTCCTGATGAGAGCTGCTCGCTGCTGCTGGCGAGCCAAGCGGTTACACCCTCGTTGGGTGTAAGGTGTCCGTGCCATTGCTCGAGACTTGTATTTTTTTCCATGAGTCTAGTTGTTTCCCTTCCACCTGGGTGGGTGGTGCTTCGGGGAGGAAGAAAGCCCTGTGTTGACTCCTCTTCTGTGTAAATGCTCTCCAGAAGGTCCACATCTGCTATCGGGAAGCAGAAACTAATGGTGAGAGTGGTCTTGTTCCGCCATAGCAAAAAGAGCAGCGGTATCTCTGGTCCGTGAGCCCCTGTGGGCACCGCTCCCCCCATGCCTGCCGCGGCCACCCCAACCCACTGAGGCCTGTCCAGGCTTCTGAACACAGGACCTCAGCTCCCACGCTGGAGAAAGTGGCAGCAGTGACCTCAGTTCCTGTCTCCCTCTGACAAGTGGGTCTTTGCCCAGACCACCGTCACCCGCTCGCTTCAGCCTCCAAGGATGAAACCCTCTACCTGTGTGGGGCCAACAGCCCTCCACGTGGCAGATGTACCCCTGCCCCAACAGGATCCTGGAAATCTCACTGCACCATCTCCCCTGAGTGCTGGTGCCCCCAACTCAGCCTACACACTCACTCAAGTCCTTTCTCCCAAGGAAACCCGGGAGCGTGGCTTTGACCGTGCATTCCCCTCTGACGCCCGCCTTCCTCCCCTCTGTCCTAAGCGGCATGGGGATGATAGGAAGGACATAAATTCATACTGCAAGGTAACATCCGAATTACCGTATGAGCCGACAGGGAGGATGGGGGCAGGACCAGAAGAGCCATGAGGCTGGTGCCCACAACTCAGCCCAGAGGGCCCTGCGTCTTCCGGGAATGGATATGCGCTCTCCTTGTGTGCTCTGGATTTCCTCGGTGACCGTGTAAGAGACTAGCAGGCGGTCTGCAATCTCCAGGCAGCACGTCGATCAGGTCCACACTGCTCTGATCGGTGACTGGGTTCACGTCACTCCCTTGGGCCTATAAAGAAGGCAATCCAGACTTTAGGAGCAGAGCGGTTGCCTGTACCCCAGCAGCCGGAGTCGGCAGGCTTTTCCCAGGCAGGCTGAGAACATCCCATTCAAGCCTAACCTGGGGAGAGTCCTCAAGGCGCAGACTCATGTAGGGTGGTCTGGCTTGGCCGGGAGGGCACGCTCACCCCTCCCCTGTCCCCAGGCTCTGAAAGCCCCCTTTAGGAGGGTACTGAATCTCCAGGGGTAGATGTGCCCTTCGGTGAATGCCCAGGGATTTTCTGGAGAGAAGATAGAAGCTTTCACGTGATGCTGACCAGTCTGTAACAATTTTTGAGGACAGTTACGTGGCTAAGTTCAGGATTACATGTCCTGAAAAGTCCCAGATGAGCAGAGCATATCGGTTACTCACTACAACCAGAGCCAGCTGTCCGAGGCAATAGTCACCCCCGCCCCTGCCCTGGGGTAGCATTGACCTGAGAAGAAGGGTCCAACTAAGGATGTGTATCTGAATGCAGGGTGGATGGGAGGGGGCCCCCCAGGCCTGATGGCACCTGTCTGTGGCATGTCACCTTGTGTCCTGCCTCATGCCGTGCTGCCGACAGCCCTAGGATTCCTCCAGCCTTTGTCCTGGCCAATCACTGCCCGGCCTTCAGAGTTCACCTGTGTCGTCACCAGTCCAGGATGACACTCCCATAGGGCACACCCTCTCTCGTCTGTTTCCACACCCTGGACAGCAGTTCCCCCAAAGGGGGCACCATGTTTAATTACTAGAGGACATTCAGAGGCCTGCAATCCGGAACAGTGATGTTTGCTGGATGGAATCGGGATAGGGAGCCGTGTCCAGACCATGTGAGCTTCAGGGCAGCTCCTAAGTCAGGGTGTTAATGATCTGCAGTCCACCGAGCAGGGGCCCATGTGTGTGGTGGCTGTCTCGTCCTGCCGCCAGGGGCTCACGTGTGTGGTGGCCGTCTCGTCCTGCTGCCAGGGGCTCACTTGCGTGGTGGCCGTCTCGTCCTGCCGCCAGGGGCTCACGTGCGTGGTGGCCGTCTCGTCCTGCCGCCAGGGGCCCACGTGCATGATGGCCGTCTTGTCCTGCCGCCAGGGGCCCACGTGCGTGGTGGCCGTCTCGTCCTGCCGCCAGGGGCCCATGTGCGTGGTGGCCGTCTCGTCCTGCCGCCAGGGGCTCATGTGCGTGGTGGCCGTCTCGTCCTGCCGCCAGGGGCCCATGTGCGTGGTGGCTGTCTCGTCCTGCTGCCAGGGGCTCATGTGCGTGGTGGCCGTCTTGTCCTGCTGCCAGGCCAGACCCAGTCCAGCGTGGCCGGGGAGGTCCGGTGACTGGCCACCTTTCTCCAGGGTGGTGGATGGCCTCTGGGAACTGGATCCCACAGAGCCGGCTTGGGAGTGGACTTTCTGAGAGCTACTTTATCCCAATGCACAGAAACACTCCTAAGGATTTTTTTTTTAATTTGGATATTTTGGGGGAGATCATAAAACCATTGAGGAGTTCAGGAAAAATTTAACAAGATACCAGGTTCCAAGCATCCAGTTTGACATGTTAATATTTTGGCTTTTTTTTTTTTGTCTTTCTTTTTATAGTAAAACAAAAAGGAAAAGAAAAAAATTAGTCTTGGCAAAACAGTATTTCGACTGCATTCTCTCTCCAGCCCTTCCCCTCCACCTCCTCACCATCCGTGGTAACAGGACTTGGTACGTGGTAACGGGACTTGGTACGTGGTAACGGGACTTGGTACGTGGTAACGGGACTTGGTACGTGGTAACGGGACTTGGTACGTGGTAATGGGACTTGGTACGGTGGTAACGGGACTTGGTACGTGGTAACGGGACTTGGTACGTGGTAACGGGACTTGGTACGTGGTAACGGGACTTGGTACGTGGTAACGGGACTTGGTACGTGGTAACGGGACTTGGTACGTGGTAACGGGACTTGGTACGTGGTAACGGGACTTGGTACGTGGTAACGGGACTTGGTACGTGGTAACGGGACTTGGTACGTGGTAACGGGACTTGGTACGTGGTAACGGGACTTGGTACGTGGTAACGGGACTTGGTACGTGGTAACGGGACTTGGTACGTGGTAACGGGACTTGGTACGTGGTAACGGGACTTGGTACGTGGTAACGGGACTTGGTACGTGGTAACGGGACTTGGTACGTGGTAACGGGACTTGGTACGTGGTAACGGGACTTGGTACGTGGTAACGGGACTTGGTACGTGGTAACGGGACTTGGTACGTGGTAACGGGACTTGGTACGTGGTAACGGGACTTGGTACGTGGTAACGGGACTTGGTACGTGGTAACGGGACTTGGTACGTGGTAATGGGACTTGGTACGACGCCTTCCAGTCTACTTTCGTACTCTTCGCTAAGAATACGTATTTATTAAGAAATGATACATAGAATAGTTGTGTAGCTTACAACTTACACAGGTAGGGTCAGTATGTCTGTTATCCCGCGGGCTGCGTGTTTCCCACTCCGAGTTGTTGCCTGGGTTTTCCTGCGGCCCTAGTTGAGTCCTTGTCAGTGCTGCCTGGGAGTGGATGTTCTCACCCTCCCCACCCCACCCCCGTGCCTAGAATAGGAACCTCTGAGGCACAGAGCAGGGCATTTCAGTTTTACGAGGTGTTGTCAGCCTTCTGTCCAAACGTCTCTTAGTAGAACGTCTCCTGGGCCCTGAAACCATTATTAATTGATTGGTTCCGAATAGATTTTGAAAACGGTGTGTGCGTGTGTGGGAGGCGCCTTGCCTGTCCGGATCTCCCTAGTGAGGCCTTGGAAGCATGGAAAACACCACCTGGAGCCGGGCTCCTCCCCTCAGCAGGCAGGCGCCTGTCGCAGCCGCTCACCCACCTGGGAGCCAACCTGTGCTGGGGAGGGTGGCCCATGCACTAGAGCAGGGCAGAGGTGAGGCTTAGCTCAGTGGGAGCCACACAGGTCAAGGCTCGTCTGCACACCAGGGGTAGGAGAGTGGCCTGGCCAGAGGTAGCCTTTGCCTGGGGACCCTTGGCCTCTGACTTCCGTCTGCAGCCCTGCGTTGAGTCTCTGTAATTGAATAGGAAGGTCTGCATGGAAGAGTTAGGCGGGAAAGGGAAGAGAGAGGGCAGGGTGGAGAGTAAAGGGAACCAGAATGGCAGGTCTTTCTAAGAGTCAGATTTTCAAAAAGGACTATTTTATTTTTGTGTTAGTTTGCTAGGCCTGCCGTAATAAGGTACTGCAGTGGCAGCTTACACGCTAGGCGTTCATCTGTCACAGTCCCGGGGCTGGGAGTCCAAGGTCAGGTGTGGGAGAAATCAGAGCTTGGCTCCCTCGGACCCCGGGAGAGAGCACCTGTTCCCAGCCCCACCACTAGCTCTTGGGTTTGCTGGTGTTCCCCGCCTGTAGCACCAGCACTTCGGTTTCCGTCTTTGATGGTGTTCTCTGTGTGTCTGTGTGTATGTGTGTGTCCACGTCTCCCCTTCTCACGAGGGCACCGCCATATTGGATGAGGGCCCACCCCAGTGACCTTATTCTAACTCGATTATCTGAAAAAGACCCTATTTCCAAATTAAGATTATGGTGGTGAGGACTTGAGCGTCCTTTCGGGGGGTGGGACACGACTCAACAATTTTCTTCTTGGAAGCTGGCAGGGAAGCAAGCATTTGGACAGTTGAGGACATGGGAGTTCCGTTCTCTCCATGGCGCTGCACTGTGATCCTTTACAACCCAATGAGCTCAGGACGCTTTTCCACTCAACTGCGTGGATTCTGAGTAGCTTGTCGGGCCGGTCAGTCCAGAGGGAAGGATTAGAAAGCTCTAGTAATTTTTTTTTTTTAAATTTCCAGAAGAACATTCCTGTATTTCTTTGTAGAAATGACATTCAAAACGGTGGCAGGGACTCCACTGTCCTTCTCCTGTTGTTAGAGGTCACTGCTCAGGTCCTGCCCTGGCTCTGTATTCCTGACGTGATGTGACCCGCTTCACAGCTGTGAGAAGTCCCTCTGCCGTCTTCCGGGTGGACGGCCGAGTAGGAAACAGTCCTCAACACTCCATAGTGAGCGCACCATGCTCAGGGCCACCTCGTGGGAAGGCCTTTCGAGAGTCAGGAGGGGAAGGGCCTGTTAGGAGCATGCTACGGGCATCGGCTTGTCACCAGATTTTGTTCGTTTTTTGCAGTAGTCCATTTTTTCTCTATGTGTTTATTAAAGGGTAGATCACTAAGGAAGTGCTACAAGTAAGCCAAACTAAACCAACAAAGGGTGCAAATAGACTAGTTCCCCTAAATTTTTAAAAAAGATTTTATTTATTTGTTTGTCAGAGAGAGAGAGCACAGACAGAGGGAGAAGCAGGCTCCCCGCTGAGCAAAGAGCCCGATGCGGACCGATCCTAGGATCCCAGGATCATGATCTGAGCCGAAGGCAGATGCCTAACCAACTGAGCTACCCAAGGCGTCCCTAGTTCCCCTAAATTTTAAGAAATGCCAGCTATAGCACACTAGAATTACCGTTTCTAAGAGTGTTTAGCAATCACGCCCGGAGACTCGTCTGGCGCTCCTCACCTCCAGGCACGCTGTTCCCTCTCCAGCTTCGGTAGTGGGTGTAGGAGGGGCTATAGTCCGTGTAAACCAAGGCACGGCAGTTTTGGAAACGGGGAAGGAGGCATGTGGTATTGCTCCTGCATCACCCCCACCCTGTTATAAAATCCACACAAATGATTTCCAGTTTCCTCTGGCAGGAGTGAGTTTGGACCACAGGGGTTTCTTTCAGATAACCCGGGAGCCTTGCCTTCAGGATCCTGGGCGTGGCCCATGTTGTGTGGGATCCGAGTCTTGGGTGAGTGGCTACGTTTGGGAATGTGGCCTAGAAGCTGTCCCACAAGCCCCCCTTCCTGACCCTCCCCTGACGGTCCACTCTGAAGCTGAAGTCTGGTGTCCTGTTTTTAGTTTTCCTGCTGCTGTTTTTCAAGCTCAGACAATTCCTGGCTTTTTTCCTGACAAACCCGTGCAGCAGCCGTGGTGTCCCCCCACCGCCCACTCTGGCGCACCCTCAGGTGCCGGCATCCAGAGTGGTCTTAGGAACAGCCCTGTTACCTGTTGTCCCAGCTTGCGTGCCAGGGGTGGTGGGAGCCCCGGCTTCCAGCCTCTGAAACTAGTCATGGGCATTCAGGTAAATATTTGTAGTATAGACAGTCTCCCTGTGTCAAGTCCTTGGCGGCCTGAATGTCAGCAAGAGGCCCTGTTCTCCTGAGAAGGAGAGCTCTCACTGAAGACCGGACGGCCCAGCGCACATCGCCAGCCTCCTGAATCCCAGGGATCCAGCTGTTAGAGTGAGGACCTCAGCTTGTTTCGCAGGTCAGTTAAGACAACCCATTTAAATCGCTTTACTCAGCACAGTGCTCAGCCAATAATTGGCTCCCAAGAAAGGAATCAAAGGCTTGAGAGAGTAGCAGTTTTAAAAACTGTCACTCACAGAACGAAGATAATTAAAATGTTTTAATTAAAAAAAATCAGAAGAACTCTCAAGCTTTCTTAATCAAAATGAAAACATGCTCCAGGTGAATTGCAGATCAGTGGAATTCTCTTAAAATTGAGTGGCAAAAATGGGGTTGGTTGGGTGGCTTTTCTTTCCATAACCGGCCAAATTCCTTGCGTATTTACTCACTGACTTCTCATTTCTGTGCACTAGCTTTCTGCCTCAATGATTTTTCATAATTCCATAACGTGGATTGCTTGGAAGCTGTCTTAGTGGAAAGTCTGGGCCGTGAGCAAGACGAATAGAGGTCTAGGGGTGGTTGAGCGCACAAGAGAACACTCAGAAGCCACCAGAGTGGTGAGGAAGGTTCTTGACACCAGGCTTTGTAAAAAGTCATGCTTAGGGAACTAGAAGGCTTTGCTGTGCTAAAATGCTTGAGGTGCTAGTAGGAAACACGATTAAATGTGTCCTGTGTGGGTCCAGAGGATAACACAAGAATACATGTAGAGAAGCGGAAGGAGGGGAGCAGGTCAGTGTCCAAGCAGGCTTTCAGCTCAGCAGTTGGAGCCATTCCCTTCTGCTGGCTTTTTGAAAGAACAGCTAGCCAAATGGTCCTTGGGAAGGGCTGTCATAAGGGGGTTTTGTTCTAAATATGATCTAGTTGACCTCTACGTTCCTTCCAATCCTGAGATTTCTCTGCAGAAATGGCAGATTTTATTCTTACTGAAAATAATGAAAGCTTCACTTAAGATGCCTTAAACATCCAGTGGGTAATATATGGACTAATACAGAGATCACTTCCTTCTAAAATACAATCTTTCAACACAATTTTATCACATTCCCGATAGGTTTCTACACATCACTGTTCCTTAGAGTCTTGGATGTGTAACGAGGCTAGTTGTTTATGTTGGTGATTTCCCATGCCGCATGTTTGTCTGTGATGGGCTGATATTTTTATCCCCTTGGCAGGTTTGAGACAGAGTTGACATGTGCTATCATGTGAGTTTAAGGTATACAACGAATGTGCTGATTTGGTACACATGTGCTGCAAAATGCTCACCGCCTTGGCACGAGCCAACACCTCTATCACCTCACGTAATTACCCCTTCTCTGTGTGGTAAGAACATTTAAGGTCTACTCTCTGAGTGACCTTCAAGTGTATGATACGGTACTATGAACTATAATCACATTCTCTACACTGAATCCCCAGAATGTATTCATCTCATAAGTGGAAGTGTGAACTCTCACCAGCATCTCCCCATTTCCCCCACTCCCCAGCCCTGATAACCACCATTGTGTTCTCTGTTTCTGTGAGTTTGGCTTTTTTTATTTTTCACATGTGAGGGATAGCATGTAGTATTTGTCTTTCTCTGTTTGACTTATTTCATTTAGATTAATGCCTTCAAGGTCCATCCATGTTGTCACAAATACCAGGATTTCCTTCACTCTCATGACTGAATAATATTCTGTTCTCTGTGTATGTGTGTGTGTTTGATATCTCTTCAACCACTCATCCATTGTCGGACACTCAGGGTGTTTCCATGTCTTGGCTATTGTAGATAGTGCTGCAGTGAACATGGGGGTGCTGCTGTGTCTTTGAGATCCTCTGTTCATTTCCTTTGGAGACATCCTCAGAAGTGGGATTGGTGGATCATATGGTAGTTATACTTTTTTTTTCTTTTTTTGAGGACATTCCATACTGTTTCCCATAGTGGCTGGACCCATTTACATTCCTACCAACAGTGCACGAGGGTTTCCTTTTCTCTCTATCCTCGCCACCATCTGTGATCTTTTGTCTTAACAGGTGTGAGGTGAAATCTCACTGGTTTTGATTTGCACTTCCCTGATGATGAGTGACGTTGAGCACCTGTTCATGGACCTGTTGGCCATCTGCATCCCTTCTTTGGAAAAACGTCTGTTCAGTTCCACTGCCCGTTTTTTAATTGGACTGTTCAGTTTTTGCTGTGGTTGGGTTGTATGTGTTCCTTACATTTAAATATTAACCTCTTACCACACTTACAAATATTTTCTCCCATTCCATAGGTTTCCTTTTCTTTGTATCTATTGTTTCCTTGGCTGTGCAGAAACTTTCTTAGTTTGATGTTGTTCCACTTACTAATTTTTGCTTCTGTTGCTTGTGCTTCCAGTGTCATACCCAAAAACTCATCACCAAGACTAACGACGGAGCTTTTCCCTGTTTTCTGTTAGGAGTTTTACGGTTTCAGTTCTTGTTCACGTTTCTAATCCATTTCAAATTATTTTATTTCAATGGTATAAGATAAGGGTCTCATTCCATCCTTCTGCATGTGGATATCCGGTTTTCCCGGCATCGTTTATGGAGGAGACTGTTCTTGAGTCTTGAAGAGCTAATCTTGTCTTCAGTTTACTTTTAGTTTTATTTAGCACACTCAAAAAGACACTTATTTCAGATAGCAAGCAAACACTATATTTACGTCATATTTTGTCTACCCCTAGGTAGGTAGTCTTCAGAAGGCAGGGCAATCTGCTGTTATGCCCCTAAATATTTAGGGATGAAGCATCTCATAAGTTAGTGAGGCTCATCCTTATGTATTTGATGCCTGTGTTAGAAAACTTAGCATCTTTTTTTTTGTTTAAGTGGAGAGCTTCTTTGTAATAGCAATGCTTGTCTTTATGTATAAATGTGCAGGTGGAAACTGCACAAGAAAAGAGAAATGGTTCTCTCTGCTATTAGCTAATGTGGGTCTGCTTGGCCAAGATCTGGTTCACCGAGTCTAACGGTGAACCTGACAGCTTATCTGTGGTCGGGGTGTGTGTCTTGTAGTGACGGGGGCGGCTGAGAATGGCAAAATCAGTGAAAAGCGACAGGGAAGCTGCTAGAAAGAGTCGGTTTGGCTGGACTTTCATTTCCTGAGTGTTTGGAGGTTGAGTAGAGCTATCCCTGAATTTCACATCTGTTGAGAGTGAGCTGGAGATGATGGTTAAGAGTTTTACTCCAGACAGGATGCCTGGGTGGCTCAGTTGGTTGAGCATCCGACTCTTGATGTTGGCTCAGGTCATGATCTCAGCGTCGTAAGATCGAGCCCCACGTCAGGTTCAGCTCTCAGTGAGGAGTCTGCTTAAGATTCTCTCTTTCTGCCCCTCCCCTGCTCACGCTCTCTCCCTCTCTAAAAAATGAATAAATCTTTAAAAGAAAAAAGAGTTTTACTCTGGTTATCTATCAGCACTTCCAGGACAGTAGCAGGAAAGAAGGCTTGTCTCAAAGTGTTTCAGAGATATTTGAGGCCGAATTAATGAGACCCAGTAAAAGGCAAGCGTGTCGTTGGTCCTCTCTGTACCCCGATTCTGTGTCCTGCCATGCGCGCACATGCACATCCTCTGATCAAACCTCTGGGGCCCTGCTTCTCACCCCGCATCTCTCCACCCCTCTGCCCGGGGCGAGGGGGCGTTCTGCCTTCATCCTTTCCCTCTGTGAGACCCTTTGCCCCATTTAACTCTCCCTTCTGATGTAAGGTACTCGACCATAGAAGAACAGAACAACTAGATTCTGTGGGTGAATAAAAGCTTGACACATAAATGACGTTTATATCAAAGCAAACCCTGAGTTCTGTATGCAGACCCCCAAGTGGCTGGACAGAGGGGTGCACAGCCCATCCCACCAAGCTCGGGATGCTCGTAGTACTTCTTCACGCGGAAAGTAGAGCTTAGCTTTCAGGACATCGGGAACACAGGCTTCCACGGAGGGTTGACTTCTCTCATTGTGCTCTTCCTGTCACTGTTGGAGTAATTGCTCAGGTGACATATTAGAAGTGACAGCAACTGTTTTTCTTCCGTTGACAGATAGACACAAAAGGCAATCGAGCATCTTAAGACCGAAGCCTTAAACAATTCTTTGCGAAGTGGGATATTAAAACAAACTAAGAGTGGATGGCGTTCTCCATCCATTTTAAAAATTAAATGCAAGTTTGAATATTTTTCTTTCGATGTATCAGGTTCTTAAGGCACTATTTGAATTCTGGGGTTATCTCATTTTCGGTCATAATTTTCAACAAAGGGTAAATGTTCATCTTAATATATTATAAACAGAGATTCAAAGACTTAAAAATCAGTTCTAGAATTTGGGATATTACAATACATGCAGTTTTTCCAGTGTAATGTTTGAAAGGGAAAACAACAGGTGGCCCAGCAGAGGAGTATTTACTGTGGAGCCAAGGTCCATCCTCAAGGACAAGGACACTGAGACAGTTCACATACAGGAGAAATCAGGTCAAGGAACAATAGTAATCTTCCGGGGCTTTTTTTTTTTTTTTAATTGAGTTCAGCAAGCCAAGGGGTACTTGGAAAAGCCATAGGAAAAAAGACAACATCGAATGTATTTAGATGTAGAACCAAAGCCAAATAACTGCTGGGGTTTTGTGACGGAAGAGAGTGTAAACGTCGTCAGTGTCAAGCCAGTGAAATGATGACATCAGACCCTGGGACGGAGGGAGAAGGGGTGGGGAGCCTGTGTCTGTTCCCTCAACTTCCACACCAGCGAGTCCGTAGAGAGCGTTTCAGTGTGGTAAATCAATTACCAGAAAATTAAATACTGTAATTTAATAAACTAAATCCAAAATGAGGCGGAGAAGTAAGCAAACATGCTTGTCTGTCGTAGACGGTTCTTAAGGGAGGCTGTGTAGAGTTGATGGGACAAGGAGCAGACGTTTACATTTGTCATAAAGCTTTTAATGAAAACAAGCTGTTCATGGCTCGGCATAACAAAAACACACAGACCTCAGAACTAAGAAGTCAGGCCAAATGGCAAAAGATAGAAAACAAAGGAAACCAGAAAACTGGAAATGTTGTCTGAAGTATGGCAACAAGACTGAGACCAGCACAGTTATCATTTCAAACACATCCCTGCGGTAAACACACACTGAAAGTAATTCTCAGATTTAGTCAAAAAACAAAACTGCTCTTTGCCTAAGCCACTGAGGCGATCTCTGAAAATGGTTCCTCTTCCCTTGACCTAGAAAACCCTACGGAATCATGCAAATCAAGAGGTTCACACCTTCGTGTTCATGTAAAGAACACGCGTGCACCTGCCCAGCCCATCGAGGGGATGCATGTCCGAAAAGCCAGCACGTGTGTTCAGGACATCACCCTGCAGGAGCAGTGAGCGCCTCTGTCACTGCGACATGGAGGTGGCCACACGGGGGCTGGACACAGGGTTGGTGGCCCCAAGAGAGTGCTGAATGTTTGCTCCACCTGCTGACCTATGCAGAGAGTGATGCTGAACTAACGGGGTTAGGTGTAGCTTCTGGCCCCTGGGCACATGCCGGGGAGTGGAGCCCCCAGATGCAGCACGGAACTTAGAGGGCTCATGGTCGGTCTCACCCGACGTGCGCTCTCCCTGCCCCATCGAGATGACCCTTACCGAAGAGCAGACTGTTTCTAAACCAGAGAGGAGGCTGCACAGAAGAAAATTCTGCATAAAATAAATGCCAATAAAAGTAACTAAAAACAAAACAAAACAAAAAACCCCCCAAAACAAAACCTACCTATTGATATGAAACATCACACCCTAAATAATGTGTCTGTGATAGACTGACTATAAAAGTCTGGACTAACAAGATGTCAAGCAAGGAAGCAGCCTGCACCGTGCCCAGCACACCAGGCTCAGTTCCAGATGCAGGCAGTCAACACGCTGATCAGGACGGTGACGGTGCGCTTTGCAGGGAAGCTCTCCGTCCCGAAGGCTCTGCACCAGACAGCAGCACCACGGCTCGCGAGGCGAAGCTGCGGACAACGCACCAGCCGAGGAACCACAAAGTTAGGCAATCACGCCTCCCCTCTGGCGGGCTCTGTCTGCTCTGCACCACCCCTCGGCCCGGAGTCAGAGCCGTGTGCACGGCCAGACCCACGTCCCAGCAGGACGAGGGAGAAAACAAGAGGGCATTATTCCTCAAGTGTCGCCCTGTGGTTGGAGAATATGGTCTGAACTAACCCTTCTTTTGGGAAATGATAGAGTTTTTCTTTGAGGAAAAAGTGAGAGCACATGTTTGCAGATGCTTTACGGAGACTGGAGAGGGGGGTGCAGCTGTGCTCAGCGTGTGGGTCTCTTCTTTCTCGTCTCTTCCCCGCGCTCATCACACAGGTGTAACGCATGTGCTATGCCCGTGTGCTCGCGTGCTGCCTCGTTTGGTCCTGAGCAGTTACCGCAATGGTTTTTCCTAAGAACTTGGAGATTCTGCTCCAAGCCAAGGTCACCACCACCTCGAACCCTGGATGCTTGGCCGGGACCCAGGCTCACTCTGCAGGGCCGTGTCCAGTGGAAGACACATCTGCCCTAACTCACCTCTGCTTTTTCTGGCAACTTTATCTGGACCCCACTTGGACCCTGTTCTAGGCCTTTATGCTCTTCATCTTTGCAGAACTTTTCTGTAACTCCCCTGAGCACATAGGCCCCAAACATTGCAGTGAGCGTCGAGATGTTCAAGATGATGCTGGTGTCGAACTTTACATCGGAATCCGGGGATGTACTGTATGGTGATTAACATAATATAATTAAAAAAATCATTAAAAAAAGATGATGCTGGTGTCACGTGGCATCCTGAGGAGTCACGTGGCCGCACAGAGAAGGAGTTGCTCAAAAAAGAGCAGCTGAAATTGTTCCAGGATGGGAGAGCAGTATAGAATTCCTGAGCTGAAGCTAAGAGGGTTGATCCTGTAGAAAGTGGGGAATAACTGGAAGCTCTCCAGAAGGGATGCTGCAAAGAGCTGTGGCCACAGCGCCTCCTGCCTGCAAGGGGGCCTGTAGGTAGAGCTGCCTTCTGTCCCCACCAGATGACAGAGAGAGACAGAGGTGGAGACTAGAGTGAGAAGCTAGGCCCAACTGCAGAAAATCCAGCTCTCTCCAAGCTGGGGACATTTGACAAAGACAGTGTACATGATCCTGAAATAATATTTTCTTTTTTTTTTTT
>NC_048227.1:107754815-107839107 GCF_002007445.2 Ailuropoda melanoleuca | reverse complement strand
CGATCCCAGAACGCCGGGATCACACCCTGAGCCGAAGGCAGACGCTTAACCGCTGTGCCACCCAGGTGCCCCTTCTTCTTTTCTTTTTTTTTTAGAGATTTTATTTATTTATTTGACAGAGAGACAGCCAGCGAGAGAGGGAACACAAGTAAGAGGAGTGGGAGAGGAAGAAGCAGGCTCCCAGCGGAGGAACCTGATGTGGGGCTCCATCCCAGAACACTGGCATCACGCCCTGAGCCGAAGGCAGACGCTTAACGACTGAGCCACCCAGGCGCCCCTGAAATGATATTTTCTTTCTAAATTATGGGCACTGTGGACACGAAGACTGTAGCTTCCATCACTTTCTGTCCTCAGCAGCTCCCAGACGGCCTTGCAGTGTTTGAAATGAATGAATGAAGTCCTTGAAAGGCCCTTTAAAACTTACCCTTAGCAAGTACCCGCCAGCACGCACAGCAGGTGGTAGGCCACAGGGAGCCGCAGGAGACCAAGGCCGGGGCACCAGCGCGGGCGCACGTGCTCCGTTAGCTGTGGAGCGTCATGGCAGCTCCCGGGAGGTCCTGCTCGGTTGGTAGTGGGCGTCCCGGTGGTAGGCACGCAGGCTTGACTTCACAAATGCCGACGCAGGACTTGCTGTGCGCCAGGCACTGTTCTAAGTACTTCGTAAGCTTTGACTCCTCTCCTAACAACCTATGGAGCGATGCTATTATTCTGTTTTGCAGAAGAGGAGGCGATAAGGCAGAGAGGTGAAGTCACTTGCCCAGGGTCACACAGCGCAGAAAAGGTAGATGTGGAATTTGAACCTGAGTGGCCTGGCTCCGGGGTCTGGTCTCAACAGCTACCCAGACCTGCCTCCATGCTGTGACTGATGATGTCGGGCGTTCATTTCTTGCAGAGTCGCCTGCCGCGTCTGGTGATAAACTGCCCAGCGTCCCCATCATTGCCTCCTAATCCTGCCTGTCTTCTGAGGGCAGTGGCATTGTACCCCACAACTCTTTTTTCCCCTTGACTTCCCTTTACCCTGGAATGACAGCTGTAGCTTTAGAAAACGTGAAAGCTTTCAGGAAGCCAGTATGTTGCTGCAGCAGTGTGGTTGAAGAGTGACGTAGTCAACAGCTGACTTTCCTGCGTGTCATCGCCCTGATTCCCGAATCCACTGTGTGAAGTACGACGTGGTCACGATGATCCGTATCTTCCAGATGAGGAAGGTGGAGCTCAGAATCCGCACCCCAGCCTTGACACTAGCGGAGTGCGGGGCTCAGATCCAGATGTCCTAACTCCAGCCTGGATGCCTGCTCCATACTTTCTTCTTCATCAGACGCAAGGGTCGGGGGGTCAGGGTCCCAGAGCCCCCTGGAACCATCCATGCTCCATCCAGCAGTCTCCCTCCTCACAGGGTCCCTCCGCTGCCCAGGCCCCACTAACCATGACAACCTGTCCGTCTCCAGGGGCTCTCCACTGGACCACTGGGGTTTTGCGTGCTGGGCCCCAGGGTCTGGGCTGCGCATCCTCTCCCGTACTCCATGTCTGCTGTCTCCGGAGAGAAACGCTGACAGAGAGCCTGAGGGTGCTGTCGGTCCCACTGGGGAGGCCAGGTCCATGGGGACCAGGCTCACCAAATAACCTGAGCCACTGCTGCCTTAGGGACCCACGATCAAGGGACAGACCCCCCCCCCGATGCCGTTTATTTGTCATTATTATTAGAATGGAATCACCTTGTGAAAAATAGAAACATTATAGATAAGGCGAGAGTCTACTCAGACTGTAAAGTATATCCTACCCCAGTTCCTGACCCACCAAGGGCACCTGTCTGTAGAGTGGTTTCTTCTTGTTTTTAGAAGCTTATATTTGGTTATGTAAAATATACAGTAGTATTTTGAGAGGGTTCATATAATTATAACTGCAACTTGTTTATTTCCACTCAACAGCGTGTCTTGGAGGTAAATCTCCATTATTCTTTTAAACGGCAACAGGAAATTGCCAGGCTGTATTAAGTCATTTCCTTAGAGATGGGCATTTAGGGTTTTGGTGTTTTTCTGTTGTAAACAATGATGCACGAGTATCTCAGGACCATTGTTCTGCCCACAGCCTTCCTAGCGCCAGCCTCCGCTTGCCCAGACAAGTCTCCTGCCTTAGTGCCAGAGCGGGGGAGGACCCATTGCCATCGGTTTGAACTTCCTCATTCTAAGGATGTAGAAACAGGCTTGGACAGTGACTGTTTATGTCCACAGCAGCGGAATGACTTCTGCCAACCCCACCAAGCCCCACCCATGGCGTGGGTTTGGCTTCCCAGCAACATAGCCTCCTTAGTGCCAATCCCGAAATAGGGAGACTGAGAGTCCTGTGCGTATGTTAGAAACGAGGAGTAGCCCCAAAGACGGACTTCCATGCTCAGGTCTGGCTAGCAGATTCTTTTCTAGGTACACTCCATCCTAGCTCTCCCTGTCTGTAGGGTGGCTGCAAGCATTTTAGAAAACCTGTTAAGAAGAGGGACCCCAAGGGGCACTATCAATGTCTCCAGCATGTGTGTTTTTGGTAGTTAATTTGCTCTGGTCTATCATTGTTCGAACACAAACCTTTTCATTAGTCACACCAAATTTAATTACAGATTTTGAGTTGCGATCCTCATGAAATCGGTAAGTAATTCCTCGTCTCCTAAAATAGCGGTAGAGCGCTCACATGAGCCCAGGTGTGCACAGCAGCAAGCCCCTTCCGTTTCTGTGAAGTTCGCAGTACAACACTTCCAACAGGGAAATTACGCTTTCGTATCAAACACGCAACTTCTCAGCAAGTATCTTCACAGATATCTTAGGTCAAATGTGGGAGTTGATGGCATAGACACTCGGGCCCTTTGTGGGTGGTGTTCAGTGTACTGGGATTTAGCAGCAAGAAGGCGGGCCTGGCTTTGCTCCCTCCTCGTTTTCCTTCCCAGGTATGTGAGAGCAGGGATAACGAGCTAACAGGGCTGCACTAATAACGTGAGGTGAGGTCATTGAAAAACACCCAGCACCAACTAGAGGTTTAATAAATCAAGGCCGGGTTCTTATGATCAATTCTTTCCTCTCATTTTGAACTAGGAGGATGGTCAAACCATCTCAAAAAGTGAATTATTCAATGCTAGTTTCTCACTCAAGTCTTACTCAATTTCTGTCAATAATGCCTTTCTTTGTCTTATGCTTTTTTTTTTTTAAGAGGCCGTTGCATGGTGGCTGATGGCTCTGGTTCTGGGTCAGACAGCCTTGGGTTTCCTTCTGGGATCGCGGGCTCGCTTTGGGGAAAAGTGCGTGGGTGGTATTCAACTGTCAGTGCTACCCACTGACACGGAAACATCAGTCCTTTAATATAGTTAACATGCTCATCTTTTGATTGTAAGCGTTGAAAACCTATTCTTAGTGGTGATCTTGGAAGATGGATATTGTCATTAATATCATGCTCCCGTCCGAGAGCTTATAAAGTGTCGTCATGTTCTTAGCATGTAGTAGGAGTTCCCTAAACAGTAGTTATGTGGTATAGGCCTCACCAAACATTTGGGCAATTATGACTTAAAATATGAATAGCTATTTAATGAACAGATGTCTATTTTATAGTATTCTATTATTTTAAAATATGCGTTGAATTATTACGATGAGAAATGAGTCAGTAATGGTAAGAAATAGATCTTAAGGGGCACCTGGTGTCTCAATTGGTTAAGCACCCAACTCTTGATTTCAGCTCGGATCATGATCTCAGGGTTGTGAGATCGAGCCCCATATTGGGCTCTGCACTGGGTGTGGAGCCTGCTTAAGGGTCTCTCTCCTTTTCCCTCTGCCCTCACTAGTGCTCTCTCTCTTAAAAAAAAGAAAAGAAAACAAAACAAAATAAAGAAATTGCTCTTAAGATTTGGGAGCTTGGGGATTCAAACCAGCTAAATGTTCAAATTGAAGTTCTTTCTCCCACACATCCCAAAGTTGTCATTTCTGAGAAATTTGACATGAATTCCCATCTGCAGATCATTGCTGAATATTGGGACATGGAATTTGCATATTATAATATGAATATTCCTTATCAGATCTCCTACGTGTGCTCTAACCAACATCACTGGGGTGATGTTTATCAGAAAGAATGTAACGTTAATAATCATCCCCCCTTGCAAGTCCTAAGCAGAAAGTAGTAGTTCCCAATCTGAAAAATGATGAGATTGCATATCTCTCCATTGATTAGTGTTTTAATGACCAGTGGGCAGAATGTGAGGTACGTGTGTTTTCTGATATATTTAACAATATGTAATCATACTCTTGACTGGGTCCAGAATACCCATCATGGGGTTAAGAAAACCATTCAAAATAGAAGTGAGTACACAGAAATCACTGCAGACAACCTGTGTTGTTCAAATGACAATATTAAATGAGAGAGGGCAGAGCGGGGCCCGCGTACTTGGCTTTGATGCAGCCCTAGATTCATTTAAAGTCCTTACAGGTATCCAACCTCGCGTACATTCTGGTTATGTGAAATGTGAAAAAGGAAGAAGGCTCTGAGGACCAGGCCATTTTGGGAACTGACAGCTAAGGAGCAGGCAGAAATAAAGAAGAGACCGGAAAAGGAAGGGCAGTAGTGAGCACCCCACTGGAGCACCAGGTGGAGTGGGGGGAGGGGGGCGGCGCTCAGGAGGGGGCTGCCCTCTGGCCCCAGCATCTCTGTCCTGGACGGAGCGACCCCCTCCTCCTGGTCTCTCTGGAATTATCTCCACGGGTTGGCTGTGGTTCATTCTGGGTTTTATCGTTGAAATGGTAGTCCTTCGTGGACCCTCAGGGACAGAGGTGCCATATCATTGTGATATCAGACCAGGCCCCACCTCCTGTCTTTGTATGGTCTGTGAGCTAGGAATAAGTTTTACATGTTTTTTTAAATGGCTGGGGAAAAATTTTAAAAATAACATGATCCATGAAAATGATATGAAATTCAAATTTCACTTTCGATACATAAGGTATCATACTTCAGGTCCCCCCAATTCATGGACCTGTCATCCATGGGCGTTTTCCCACGGCAGTGACCCAGCTGAGTAGGACCGAGGCCGGCTCTCCACGGGGACCTCTTGCTGACTGCCAGCATAGTCTTGTGGCTTTGTTTTCAGAGTCAACCTCCGGTCAAAACGAGGATTTCTTCAGTGTGGTTAGCAAACTGTCCTCAAGGTCTTTGCTTCCTGTAATTCTTGGTAACTTTAAAATATTCGGTTCTCCGTGCTCACACGTAAGCTCATGGACCCAGACCACAGGCGAGCGAGAAAAAACCCAGCCCTGGATTTGCAGCCTTCAACCCTTCTCCTCCCCCAGTTCATGTGTTTAAAAATACTGGGATTTCACTCTCCACGAACTCAAGGTCAGTCACTGGGGTATAGCTGACCTCACAGTGTTTGTCGGTTCCTGTTGCCCCTGTGTGTGAGGATGCAGCTATCTCGCAACAGCTGTGAGATTTTGAGATACATCTCTCTTGAAATACTTGCTAGTTACTTTCTGGGAAACACGTCCTCATTAATCTAGTTTGGGGGTCAAGTTATTTTGATGATTTTAAAGGGAAAGGTGCACAAACTTGTATTTTCAGAAAGATGTGTATTCTGTTGTATGCATTGATCGAGGTTTCGATATGGCCCCAAGATTATTAATTTTATTCAAATAAACATGGAATGCTTAGTCTTTTTTAAAGGGAAAATTATTTTCAAAGGCTTTTAGTTTTTCCCGATGAGTCGGTTTAGGTGTCCTCTTGGAGACGGAGGTTCCGCCTGACAAATGAGGCTGAGGACTGTTTTCTGCTGGGCACCAGCGGCCTCCCCAGGCCGGCCTCGGGGACGGCTGTCCGCCCGGCCGAGTGGCAGCCTGACGCAGATGAGATCTCTGCTCGTTCCCTGGTGCTTGTAACTAAGGAAGATAATTAAAGGAAGTGAAGGTCGACTCACAATGCTGTTTTGGTCTTTGTAAGAAAATGACAAATCGATAAAACAATCATGACTGTGAAAATCTACATCAAATATATCTGCCCCAGGTACAAGTTAACTATGAAAACATGCATTCCAGCGTGCGTGCTAATTTGTGTTCTTGGAACATTCTGGAACTCAAGCAGATATGCTCTTATGTGTCCGGCACCCCCACTCCTCCCCGCCACTCTGTTCTTGAACTTCTACCTTTGTCCCTTTCCATCTCGCCCCCACACCCTGTTCTCGGTCCTGGGCTTCCAGTGCCGCCCGCTCCCCCCGCCGTCTGCTCGGCTCACACGCACCTCCTTTGTTCTCTCACTAATCCGTAGCAGCTCTTCGTAGGGCACATCAAGTCATCGTTATGCATGGCGCCAATATTTTTTTGAAGTTTAAATTTTGATTACATTATTTTGACATCTGAAAGTTTTAAATTTAGTCTTGATTTCATGCTGAGAAAAGTCACATCCATCAAACGCTCAGCCTTACTGTGTTCTAATACTTAAGCGTGAATTTTTCACAGTTAGACTTTCAGTTTTTCTGGCATTTTGAATTGTAAGGTGAATCCTAGGGATTTAACTTTTTTTCCCCCCCAAACTGTTTGCCTGTCCCTTTCTACCCACTTGTTCTTATAACTTTTCCTTTCAGTTCTGACTTCAAATATCACTTATGTTCTGAAGTCTTACATACACCTGGATCTGTTCTTGGATTTTTCTCTTCCACGGGTCTGCCTTTTCTTACTACTGTTTTCCAGCTTTGTTGAGATGTGATTGAATTGTAACACTGTGGCGAGTTTAAGTGAGCCTAGCTCACTGCGGATTACCCCGGGAGGTGATTACCACCACAGCGCCCGCTAACACCTCTGATGGGTCACCGCATTGCCATCTCTGTTTGGTATGAACATTTAAGATCCACTCTCTTAGCAACTTTCAAATATGCAACACAGTATTATTAGCTGTAGTCACTATGCTGCACATTACACCCCAGGACATACTTCTCTTCTACCTGGAAGTTTATACCTTCTGACCACCTTCCCTCCTTCCACCCACCCACACCCAGGTATACTCTTTTCTAAGCGGCGGCAGCCCTGGGCTGGCGGCTTCCTTGCTGGTATTCACGTGTCCACCTGACTGATGGCCAGAGCCCGTGTGTGGCACGCGAGAACTGTGGCTCAGGAGCGGAGCTGCACCTGCCAGTTGCCTCCTCCCGCCGCGGAGCTGACCTGGCCTCCCTGAGCCGAGGTGCGGAGAAGGGCGATGGGAGGGACTGCACTGGACTCCTGCCTCTGGCTCCAGTCCTGACCAAGGGGCCAGGAGGAGGTGCCCTGCCTTCCTGCGTGCTTCCTCCTGGAGGCTTCGTCTTGCCTGGGTGTCCTTGTTCTGTGCATTCACTGTCATGACACGATCATGCCATCCAGGCCGTCACTGCTCTGCTGTGCTCGGCCAGGAGGAGGTGCCCTGCCTTCCTGCGTGCTTCCTCCCAGAGGCTCCATCTTGCCTGGGTGTCCTTGTTCTGTGCATTCACTGTCACGACACGATCATGCCATCCAGGCCGTCACTGCTCTGCTGTGCTCGATGTGTCCTGTCACTTGTGCCGCCAGGCCCCTTGGCTGCATCCAGGAGAGAAGTGCACAGCAGGAGGGAGGTGGGCCTGGCATAGCCCCTGCACAAGTGCTAAGGGCAGTGAGGCCTGGGCCACTGGGCTGAAGAGAACAATCTAGAACACAGGACGCTGAAGCCAAGTTGTGCCTTTTGACAAAAACTCACCCAGGCCAGGCATTGGTTTCCTGTGGCTGCTTGTAAGAAAGTACCACAAACGAGGCAGCTTAAAAATGTATTCTCTCACGGTCTGGAGGCCACAGGCTGAAGTCAAGGCGTCAGTGGGGCTGCTTCCTTCCATGAGCTGCGCAGAGGAGCCCGCCCCCTGCACTGGGCTGTGGGCCCTGCATGGTGCTCCCCACGTGTAGACGCACCACCCCGCCACCTAACTCGTCCCGTGGCCTCCTTTCTCTGCATCCCTCTCTTCTCATCTTGTAAGCACCCAGGCAGTTTGGACCAGCGTCCATGCTGAGCACGCGTCTTAACTCGATGACACCTGCCAAGACTCTATTTCCAGATAAGGTCACGTTCACAGTTCTGGAGGTAGGACTTCAACCTATCTTTTGGGGGGACACAGTTCAACCCATAACAGACTGGTAAATAAGCTAGCTTCTTTCTCCCTTCCATCTTCTGTCTCGTCGATGTGTCTTCTTAGGACTTAAGCCTGGAGGGCCAGGCCCCCGCTTGGAGGCAGATGGCTTTTCTGTGGTTTATCAGGAGAACCCAAACACGACCCAACATGTCGCTTCAGTGTGAGAATGTGTTCCTTCTCTTAAGCCAGTAGCATGCAGACCAAACTAGAGAATGAGCCCCTCCCCAGCCCGCCCTCTGCAGGATGTTGGGGTGACCTATACGGTCCTCTGGGGGCTGGGGTCAGGCTAGGCGACAGGCAGGAAGGGTCCACCTCAGATGACCGACCAGGGAACTGATGCGGTTGGCGCAGGGTGTCAGAGGGGAGCCCAGCGGAGATCTTGAGACCAGGGGGCCACGTCGGAAGCTGAGGCAGGAAGCGGTGGGGCTTTGGGCCGCGTGTCGGGGACAGTGATGGGGTTAATGCAGACGACACCACACTGACTTTGTAGAAAGCAGCAATGGGCTGACTGGTGAGTGCTCGGCCAACTTCATCTGGTTTTAGAATATCACGCTGCAACACCGTCACCTCTACAAAGGACGAGGCCAAAACTGACCTCCAGGATATCACAGGCAAGACTCCTTAATTTTTGCCTCCGGTTTCACACTATTTCCCAGACTCGGTTTTGTGGGGTGTTCTTGCTGGGAGAGTGAGTCCAACCAAGCGACGGCATCAGGCCGGGAATGAGTTCACTTCTAGGACCCATAATTCACTCATTTGTTCTTTTTGTGTTTTCAGCCACTCCTCCATATCCCTATTATTTGTCTTCCCTCCATCTCGTGCGTGAGTGTTTTTGCATTTCTGCCCAGGGCTGTGACCCAGATTTCATTTAAAAGAACAGAGCATAAGGCAGGGGCTGCTGCCTGTTTGCTTGCATGGTCCACATGCACGGATGAAAACCTGCTGTTCCAGACCCCTCAGCATCCCTTAGGTTTATTGTTCTCCTCATTCTATTAATCAACTATGATTAAAAACAAAAAAACCACAAAAAACCCCTCACACTTCTCCATGCGAAATCAAGCCACAGATTGGTGTGTTCTGACCTCTAGGAACCCAGTGGCCACAAAGTTGATCTGTGCAGCTAGGGTTCCTACAGTCTGAAAAGAAACATGTGAGCAGTGTTTGGGCTGCGGCCACGGGCAGGACACAGGGTCGGGAAGTGTCGGTGCTGGAGCAGGAGCGTGTGTGCCGGGGAGACGCACCAGACCGCGGATTGTAAGCCAAAGAGGCAGCTTCCACAGAAGATGGATCCTTCCCCGGGATCGTGCGACTGTTTTCTCGATCTGCGCCTGTGTTTTTCGGGTTAATTTCTAAATGAGCTGTCAGAAATGCAGACCTCCTTCATCAAGCGCTCTCTCCCTGTTCACAGCAGAACCTAGCCTCCCACCTGAGGGTAGACGAGCAAGTCATTCCACACACCTGTGAAGGTAGAGCCTGTCCTTGAGAACACCCACCAGGTGGAGAACCTCTGATGGTCAGCCCCTGAATATGTACTAGTATGTTCTAACTAACGCACCTCACTGACGCACTGCACACCTTATTTCCCTGCCAATAAAAAAAGGAAACACAGGATAAACTTTGTGTTGTAGTAGCTATTCAGGTAATCTTTTTTTTTTTAAAGATTTTATTTATTTATTTATTTGAGAGAGAGAGAACACAGAGGGAGAGG
The DNA here is from genome assembly GCF_002007445.2 of Ailuropoda melanoleuca. Taxonomy (NCBI): domain Eukaryota; kingdom Metazoa; phylum Chordata; class Mammalia; order Carnivora; family Ursidae; genus Ailuropoda; species Ailuropoda melanoleuca. The sequence goes on along the minus strand of NC_048227.1, from coordinate 107,829,268 downwards.
GAGAGGGAGAAGCAGACTCCCCGCTGAGCAGAGAGCCTGACATGGGGCTCGATCCAGGACCCTGAGATCATGACCTGAGCAGAAAGCAGATGCTTCACTGGCTGAGCCACCCAGGTGGCCCTTCAGGTAATCTTTATCTGTGCATAGAACACATGGCAGCATATGTGATGAGGAATTGAGGATGCAGAACCCTCCGGTTTCGATACATTTTCCAGACATGTAGGGACACAGCACATCCGTGGCCCTTGTGGGGCTGCATGGAGACCTCATGGGGAGAGCAGTGACCATCTCAGCGTGTGGAGCTCCTGGCTGCTCCACTTCGGGCAGTGGTACCTTTCTCCCTAGGCTGCTGCAGCCCCTCTGTGTCTTTACCTCCAGCCTGTCAGCTTAGCCCAGCTCCTGGCTCAGCACAGACACCCCACAAGTACTTGTCAAATAGTGAATGGTGCAGCTGCAAAGCCTTATATAAACCTACATGATGGGTGTTAATTTGGCCTCAAGAACCTAGTAGTCCTCTGTATCTGTCTGTGGGTGTCATCCCCTTATCAATAGCAAAACACACAGAAAAACTTTAATCAGTACAGTATTTAGATCTGGGCAAGAGGAGCCCCTGTCCCAGGACCCGAGCATCCTGAACCCTGCGTCTGGCCTTGTCCCTCACCAGAGGATGTGCTCCTCCAGATTCCACACCCTTCCTTCTCACCATGCTCCAAGGGCCTGGGATCCAGAATTTCTTGGCCAGATGACACTGAACCCCCCTCTCCAGGCTGTGTGGGCCTCTTACAAAAGTCCATCCACCTGTGGGTGGACCATGCCAGCAGCGTGTCCTTCCCCAGGTGCACTTCGTCTGCCTTGGCAAATCTGTGTGTGCTGAGCCAGATCCCTTATTAACCTTTGGTGTCTGCAGGATCTGTAGTGATGTCCCCTGTTCTATTCCTCATACTGCTCATTTGTGCTCTCTCTCTCTCTCCTTTGTCAGTCTTGTTAGAGGTTTTTCAATTTTATTGATTTTTTTAAAAAAAAACAGCTCTTTGTTTCATTGATGTTCTCTATTGTTTGTTTTTAATTTCCTTGATTACTGCTCTTCGTTTATATTTGTTCATTCATTCATTGCCTCATATTTATTTGTACTTGTTTATGTCCTTTGTGCTTGCTTTGGGTTGGTGTTGCTCTTTCTCTAGATTTGGAAGGAAGAGCTTTCTATTGTTTTATCCTCTGTTTTACTGATACCTTCTTTTGTTCCCTCTGTTCAGCTATTGGGCACAAACTGCAAACTTTTAATTTTAGTTATTGTATTTTTCAGATTCCAAATTTCCACTTAGTTCTTCCATACATTTCCTGTTTCTTAGTTGAGGGTTTTATCTATTTTTATTTGTTTCAACCTGTTTTCAGTCACTAGTTGAAGCATGGTTTCGTGGCTGCTTCAAAGTCTTCGTCAGATAATTCTCACATCTCTGTCAATCTGTTTTGTCATCTGCTGGTTGTCTTTTTTCATTCAGATTGAAATCTTCCTGGTTCTTGGTGTGGTGAGTGATTTTTTTGTTGAAATCTGCATTTTTTGTTATTGTGCTCTGAGACCCCAGATCCTTTGTAAGGCTTGGGTTTAGCAGGTGTGCTCAGATACCACCCCAGCAGAGGAAGTGGGGGTGCCACCTCATTACTACAGAGAGGGGAGGAAGACCACCCTTCTCCAATTGACTCTTGAGTGGGGGTCTGTTGCTGCTGAACAGAGGGGGTGTTCTGGTTCCCAAGCGGCCTCCACTGCTACCAAAGGATGGTGTGGCCTCGTTACCACTGAGCAGTGGTTGGAGCACTGATGTCCACTGCACAGTGGATGCCATCCTGTGGGGCTGTTGGGCCCCTCATTACAGTCTGGTAAGGAAGGATTCTAGGCTCCCCCACACGAGAGGACAGGCTTTTCTTGGGGGCTTCTCCTTCTTTTTTTCCTCTGTGCCCATTGGTGTTTGGGGCTGCTGGTGTGCGATACATGAGGCAAAAAGAAAACCCAGGGGACTGACCACCACCATGTCATTCCTCAGGTCTTCAAGTCTGGAGCTGACCTGCCTTCCTCTCTCCACATTTCAGAATCTTCTTATGTCTGTTTTCTATGAGATGTCCAGAGTGTTTGCTTGTTCTTAATGAGAGCAATAGGGGAAAGAGCACGTGTCCCATCTTCTGCATGTGTAAGACACATGCTTCCAGGATGTAATAGAGACAGAGACCACACACCCCTGCACAAGGGGCGTGCACATACACATTACTGCATAAGAGAGTGGACTGAGGATTGCAGTACGAAGCCCATGGTGGGGGAAACAGTCAGTGCTGGGAGCAACGTTTGGGTGTCCATCTAAATCAGGTACTACTGATTTAAAGCCCCGGCATCTGCAGAGGTTATGGCCAGAGTTTTACCTTGAGTACCTCAGATACGAAATGAGAGGTAACATAGAAGCAAAATTGAACCGAGTCTTTCAGATGTTCAGAGGTTCATGTTATACGTGCTTTAGTTGACATGCCCAAGATGGTGTCATAAGAGTGTCTTTAACATCAGTAAACTGGGAGATTGATAAGGAAAGGAGGAAAAGACATGGATGACTCAAGTCACGAGAATGATTAAACTCAAGCTGCACTGGTTTGGTTAGTATTCCCTCAGGATGTTACACATGACTTTTATGGCAGATTCTGCTTAACTATGGAATATGGCACATATGAAAATTGAAGCTCTCTCAGATGTTTAGAAATCACAGTTGTTCCGTACATGATGTGGACCTTTGCAACCCCTAATTTGTTTTCATCTGTGATGAGTCAGAGGCCGACACAGAAACTGAAGTGTTTATTTGAAAAATACTTCTTGATGATAATTAAATCCATCCTGGAGAATAGAGGGTACATTTATGCACCTATAAATCGAGACGATGGCAGGGAAAGATTGAACACAGCTGGCTAAAGAATGCGCCGGGATCAAATTTCATCCCTGCCCTCCTCCCCTTCTTTCTCTTTTTGTCAGTTGACATTTGCTAATCCTCTCCACCCACCTGCACATCAGGTTCGGCACCAATCTCTTTTGTGATTCTGACTTCCATGGGACAGAGGTGGTGTCAAGAATAACAATGATTACAAGTGAGATGTGATTTGAGATGAAAGTGAAAACAAACCAATCCTAGTTTCCCCTTCTCTGTCACGTAGCTATCCTGAAATGCGTGCCCGATCTTTTATTTCTGGCTTCCAGGACGCCGGATCTGGGGTTCCTCTGTTAATGAAAGTCCTGATGTGTTATGTTTGTGTGAAGAGCACCTGCAGGTGTCATCCCGTCCCCCCTTTAGGAACACCCTGCATGAATGACTGCCCAGTGTTAGGTAAGAGGTAACTGAGCCCCAGTCAGGATAAGCGACGTCGCAAGGGCAAGCGATGGGAAGTGGCAGAGTGAGGAGTAACCGTTGTCTAGACTCCAGGCTTGTCGAACGTGCGGGATCCTGCTCTTGTTTTCTTCTTTGAACATGGACGTCCTGGGTAGCACGTTACCTGTGTTTCTCATTTCTCCCAGTTGTCTTCCTAATTAGCTCAACTCGATCTGCAGAGCTTAATAACCTTTAATTTTGTGGTTCAGTTTACTCTTTCTATCATTTGCTGCCCATGGAAATCGGTGGTAGAGACTCCGGGTGAGAAATCACCTATTCTGAAAATGTAATTAAAGTTGAAAATGAAAAGATTTCGATTGTTTTGGAAAGTAAGCCATTGGGGTGAAACCTTACAGTAAGTTCACACCTGTCAATTTTTTAATTAGCAGTGAGGTCTGCCTGTGTCCCCAGCACACAGCATGTGGTTCCGCATGCTTCCACTGAGGGCCCCACGTATCCGTCTGCGCGGTGTCTCTGGGCGCTGCCCGCCCTCCTCCTCGGGGACAGCGTCACAGGGCAGGAAAATGGGGAGTGTCTGTTTCATCCTCATAAAGGAGATCATTGGGTATGGCTTCACTTTCTGAGAGACCGGGAATTTTTTTGTGGAATGCAAGGAACCATTCTTAAAAAAAAAAGATTTATTTATTTGAGAGAGAGAGCAAGAGAGAGCGAGGGGAGGGGCAGAGGGAGAGAGAGAATCCTGAAGCAGACTCCATGCTCAGTGGGGAGCCTGAAGCAGGACTGGACCCTAGGACCCCAAGATCATGACCTGAGCTGAAGTCTATAATGGACTGAGCCACCCAGGCGCCCCTCCAAGTAACTAATCTTAAAGTGATTTAACTGTAATTTGACATCAAGCTTAATCCTATTATGGTTCCAGCAGAGTTATTACTTAGTGATAAAAATATACCGAGCTCAATTAGTTTTTTTCCAGAATCAACAGAGAATACAAACATTTTAATGAATTAAATATGAATTTAAATGTAAATACATAGATTTAATTATACTAGAGAATATTTTCCTTTTTTCGTGTGGTTATACAACATTAGCAAGAAAAATCCTCTTCTTTAAAGATAACAATAAAAATAGTAAAGAAGATAATTAGGCAATTCTTCAGTTAGCGTGGCTGTCTAAGTCTTGCCATGCCTCTGGAACTGTTTGTTCAGAACTGTCCTGGATCTTGGAAGCCCCTCAATTGCTTATTTCTTCCATCATTTAAAGTGTGCCCAGATCCTCACTGTCCTGACATATGAGTCAAGGGATTTCAGTTCTCCTGGTACCTCTTCACTACACTCACCTGTAATCCAGCTGTGGCCCTTACCACGCCACTACAGTTGTTTCTAGAAGGTTCCTGTTTACATTGTTCTGAGCAGATCAACAGTATTTTCTCACAAAGACTAATGCTGCATTTGGGAAACTGATCTTCTCTTATTCCTGAAAGTCTCTCTGCCATAACACCTTTCTCTGTCGGGGTGAGACAGAGCTGGGTTCCTGTCCTGCTGTGTGGTTTCGGGGAGGTCACCTCCATCTCTAAGTAGAGGTGATACTGCCTGCATCAGTGTTGCTCAGAATGTTCTCTAAGGTGATCTGTGTCAAGGGCTGCAAGCTAGATGCCTATTAGATGTGGTTTCTTTCCCTTTCCCTACGAACTTCTCTGAGCAGTCTTTATTCTCCACTTTCTGGATAATCTTTTTCTTGAAGACTAATTACAGGTATCTTGGGCCTTGTTTAAATTTGGTAACGCTCTTTCCCTAAATTGAATTTATCCATCTGACCATCCTGATTCCACCAAGAGTTCTAAAGATCGTTATTGAACCTTTTAGCATTTTTTAAAGACTTCATACACAGTATTCATGACTACTGTTCAAGGCAGGATGCAGTAATGGGCTCCCTCCTGGCCATGGGGACTGGCTCTGCTGTGCCCCCCGTGCTCGTGTGGATCGCAGGGATAGCATGTGTGATATTTTAATCTACTTTGATAGTTGTCACAGGGTTGCATTTCTCCCCCAAACTGCTTTTAGAGCCGAGCTGAGTGGCCATCCCCTTGCTGTGTGGCCTTCTAGTTTTTGGGACGGGGTCTCCAGGCCACGTAGCAAGGGACGGGCAGGTCACAGATTACACTGGTACGTAATCTGCATTATTGCTGGAATGTTCTCCAGAGCAGTTACAGGGGTTCACATTTGCAGAAGAGGCACATCAGGGCCTTATTTCTGCCCACGCTCACCAACTCTTGGTGCTATCAGACTGTTAGAATCGTATACGAATGACAGTTGTAAAGCAGTGTCTCCTCACTCTATTTCTCTCTGATAATGTCCAATGAGTTATGTTTCCTCATATACTTACTAGTCATATATAGTGTTCTTGCTCCAAACTGCTTTCATGATTTTCCTGTTTTTTGATCAGGTCTTCCTGTCTTTTCTCAGTGATCCCCACATTAATCATGTGATTATTGATACAGAAAAGGCATTTGATAAAAATTCATCACATAAGTTTGATAAAAACTTTCATTGGTTATTATAGGCATAGAGAAATGCTATTGATTTTTAAAAATATTTTATTTATTTATTTATTTATTTATTTATTTATTTATTTGACAGAAAGAGGGAAAGAGAGAGCACAAGCAGGGGGAACAGCAGGCAGAGGGAGAGGGAGAAGCAGACTCCCTGCTGAGCAGGGAGCCCAATGTGGGACTCGATCTCAGGACCCCAGGATCATGACCTGAGCCGAAGGCAGACACTTAACCAACTGAGACACCCAGGTGCCCCAAAATGCTATTGATTTTTAAGCTGATTTTATATCCGTCAACATTTTTTTAACACTCATTGGTTTTATGTGCCTTCATTCTGTTGGGATTTCTGTGTATAGGATTATGTCATCCGCCTGTAAGGATGGTCTTTGATCTTCCCCCTTTTCAAGCCTCCTTCTCCGCCTCCTCTTTCCCTTCCTCCTCTCCTCCTCCCCCTCTCCCTCCTTTCCCCCTTCCCCCCATCTCATTACATTGGTAAGGAAGGACCTTTGGTAAAAGTTTAGACACTTGTTATATTAGTGGGCATCCTTGCTCCTGATTTTAAAGTTTCTGCACTAAGTGTGATGTTTACTAAATGTTTCGAGAATAGCCTTCGCCGAGTTGAAGATGTTTCCTTTTACTCCTATTTTCTGGAAGCGTTTGTGCAGAGGGTGGTGATGTGCTCAGGTCTGTGTTTCATGAGACCACTCTGACGCAGTGAGGGCCTGCTGCCGTGGTCCAAGTCTGGGATGGCCGCAGCTTGCTTCAGGGGGGTGGTGGGCAGACAGAGGAGTGGGTTAACTTGAGGACCATTTAAAGATAAAATTGCTGGGCCAAGGGGGTAGACGAGGTACAGACAGGAGGGAGAGGAGTGTCAGGAACGTGTCCCCACTCTCAGCTTGCGTAACAGGATGGACACCCTTTGTGGAGTTAGGGAGTATTGCCGGAGGTATGGTCCCTGTGCGTATGGACACTGACGTGCTTTTGAGATATTCAAACTAAGATGTTGAGTAGATACTGGATAGAGAGCTCTGGAGATCAGGAGTGTGATCTGGTTAGTCCAGATTCCAACAAAATTGAAAGGTGATGGAGAGGCAACACCGGGAAGCCAGTGGGAATCTCAGAATCCCAGATGTTCCAGAGGGACGAAACGGAACCGCAAAGACAGAAGCAGTCGTCAGAGGCATGGTTGGAAATACCTGTATTTATCTGGGAAAAGATCAGAATACCCAGTTTAAAGAGGTCCTTAGGTTGCAGGGGACATTGAAGAGGCTCACGTCTAGGCAGAGAGGCTTGTTTGAAAGGTCTAAACATTACATCACAAATTATACCAATTGTACTTAAATATCTGGATGTATGAACGATTGCAAACTTCTCAAGGTTTCAGTAACAAACAAACCATTAAGAAGCTCAGGTGTTTTAAGCCTATGAATTATAACCCCATACATCAACATTGTAACTGGCATAAAAGTTAGTGAGCCACTGAATGCAACAAGATGTCTTACCTTCGAAGTGTTCACTATGGGATTGGCGGGACGTGTATGTGAGGTATAAAGCAATCCATGTGTTTCTGAGAAACTTTGCATTGTGCAAAATCATCCGCTGAAAATAGCAAGGGCTTGGGGAAATATTGGGTTGCAGTAGAACATTCAAAACCTTAGAAATTTTGTAACCAGAGCACTAACCAGAAAAGTAACAATCCTAATTAAAAAACCTTGCATAGAAAAAAACATATCAGATTCCTAATGAATGAAGTATGCTGCGGTACACATGGAATTTTGCCCTAATACAGAGAAAGACAAGGCAGCTTGGTGACAAACCAGACAAGGGTGGAAGGGGTGGCCGCCTGGGGGCGAGATCAGAGAGAGACAGTTGCAGGCTTTGCACAAAACGCAGTGACCCCAGCAACGGGTGCATTATCTGTGGTTGGTCCTCCTAACAAAGACCCCGAGAGTCTTGCAACACAAGACACTTTCAAGACCAAGCATGTGGCCAAGCAGGACCACAAGGGCAACGTGGCTCAGTGGGTGTCATTCATGGAAGCATAGGCTTCCGCGTCTTGCTGTGTCTGCTGGTGGTAGCATCCTTGGTGTTCAGCGTGGCATCTTCCGTGTGCCGCAAAAGTGAGCCTATGCCCACCGCAACTTCTGCATGGTGCTCGTGCCTGCTCAGTCCCAGCTCTGTCCCTTACAAGTGCATTTGATAAAACATACGCCTGTCGCAAACCAGGCTGCATTTCCTCAGTAGCTTGCAAATGTCAGAGCGCTGCTTTCGTGAAGGGTCAGGTGGGTGGTTGGGAGAGGCTGATTATCTGCAGAAGCTTCAAGAAGAAGAAACTGGCCTTGAGTCACCTTGGCTGCCTACTGCATGTGATCAACACCTGCCTTATTGCTGTTAAAGATTGCTCTGCCTGTGAGGGGCACCTGAAAGTCTGTTAGTTACGATCCACGTAAACGTGGGTCCCCAGTTATTTGGGGGATGGGACAGTTCTTCTCCAGATGTAACCCTCCCCTCTTATGCAAAATCAAGTTCCAACCGGATGGTGAGCAACGTGAGCCAGTTTCTTCCAAGACATGAAAATAATACCCAGAATAAATTCAAGTTCTTCTGAAGACAGCAGCTAGGAAGTGGACTCACAAAACAAATGTTACCTGAGGAAAATGTGCCAGACAATCCCATTCGTCTCTTGGTTGGAGTTTACGCCGTCATGATGTCCTTCTACTCTCCTTTGGCTCTTTTCTTGCGTAGAAGAAATTAACACCTTAAAGCAGAAAGGTACACATTAGGTTAATGGACTTGCAGAACAGAAATTGGAAGTGGCCAGCCTCTGTGACTGTAATCACAGTAACAGCAGCTTTGCGCACTGCTACACCAAGCCCTCATCCTTGGATGCCACGTGCCATGCGTCACTGTTTCTCTTCTTCATATTTCTTCCATGAAGACGTGTTGAGCCTCCGGGGCGCCTGGGTGGCTCAGTCGGCGAAGCATCTGCCTTCGGCTCAGGTCATGATCTCAGGGTCCTGGGATCCAGCCCTGCATCAGGCTCCCTGCTCAGAGGGGAGCCTGCTTCTCCCTCTGCCCCTCCCTGCTCCTGTTCTCTCTCTCCCTCTCTAACAAATAAACAAAATCTTGAAAGAAAAGAAGGAAAGAGAGAGAGAAGGAAAGACACGTTGAGCCTCCAAGAGGAAGATGGGAGGGGGAAAGACGATGCATTTTTACTGACACAGGTACAAAAGAAGCGAGGTGCTCCCCCAGAGTCGTCCTGTCCCGTGCGGCACGCTGTGGGCCTGCTCTGGCCGTGGTTGTCCACGAACGCCTCTTCACGGCTATGTCTCTCCCTGAAGTGTGACAACTTGGTAAAACCGTGTTCTGGGCCTTGGAAGGAAGTTACCATGTGTATTCTTTGGATTTACAAACTGGTCTCAGCACATGTGAGTCGAACCCTGTGTGTAAGATGTGTTCTCAGTCCAAACAGCTGTCGCCCCTCCCGTGGAGAAACTCACCTCTCCTATCACAAAAAAGAGAGGTCACATTTGAAATGTGTCCGGTCATTCCCATGATCAACCTAATTGGGAAAGGGTGTTTTAGTCAATATATTAACCGTTGGCATCCATCCGTAATACACATTCCGTGAGCGCTACACTTCACGCTGTGACTGGTGATAACATGACTTTACCTGTTTCTCTTGGTGAGATGAGGCCTGGCTGGAAGATGATGGGAGTTTCATGCCATCAGAGACGTGTATTGGAAAGTCAGGCCACGTGACGTGGTGTGCACCCCCCGCCCAGCAAAGGCCTGTGGCCGCAGGACAATCCTGAGTTGTAGACGGAAGCCCATGAGGAAGGCAGTGGGAGAGGCTTGCTGCGGGGAGGGTCCGAAGGAGAGCTGGAGAAGGCCTTCCAGTCCAGGATGAAGAGCCAGGCGCGTGGACATGACCTAGGCTTTCGGGGAGGCAGGTCTTAGGAAGTGGGAACAATTACAAAGCCCGAGGGGAATGACCCCCCCAGAGACTAGAGGTGTTCCTGGGGCACAGTGTAGGTGGTGCCCTTCATGGTCCTCCTGAGAAGGAAATGGAGAAATTATTTTTTAAAAACCCAGTGTGATGCCACACGTAGCTTCCCAGGAACGGTTTTGAAAAGGACAGGTGTGAAAGGTAGACAGCAAACACACCAGGTGAGTAACCAAAAATCTCTAATAACGGCATCACGAGGAAGAAACCCCAACTTAGGTAAAAGGGCTTTTAAAACCTCTTGCTTCTTTAAATCTCAGGCAATCTGGTTCACCCCTTGGAATGAGGCTCTTCTCCCCCTCAGTAAATAGTTGGAACCAGAACCTCCTTTCATCTCCGGTCGGGCATTCCTGTCTACTGTTGGTTCACGGGGCTCCCTGGTGCCTGCTGTGTCAACGCTCCTTGGTGCGTGACTGTAGCAGTGAGCATGCACACGGATGCACACAGACACACACGGAGGCACACAGACACACACGGAGGCACACAGACACACACGACACATGGACACACATGGACACACACGGATGCACATGACACACAGACGCACATGGATGTACACAGACACACAGACACACACGGATGCACACAGACACACAGACACACACGGACAAACACGGATGTCCCCTCCAGCTGCATCGGAGGGACCTGTGGTGCAGCCCGTGCTGCTGAATCCATGGAGGTGTTTCGGTGCCCATTTCTGCTTGGACGTAAGCCAAACTGGGGCAGCAGAGAGACCAACACATTGTGACTAACATCAGGGCGCATTGAATCTGTCACAGGGGGTCATCCCGAGGTGATGGTCCAGGTGGGTATGGAAACTCGGCTCCATGAGGTCATTCAGGGACCTGGTTTCTTCCCTCTTCTCCCTCCACTGTCTTGGAGGGTATGGCCCCTGTCCCTGGAGGTAAAACAGGATCCTTCTCTGATGGGGTTTCCACCCTTCAGAAGGCAGGGAAGTCTAAGCCGTTGACTCCATTGTCAATGAGACATTGTGGAGTCATGTCAATCCCCGGCGGGTACCAGCAATCTGAACTCAGCCACTCGGCCACACTCGCAGGATGGGAACCTGGGGAGCAGCTCTCCCACTAGCTGGCTGGGCACGCAGGTACAGCCGTGCCTGAATTCCAGCCTACCTGACTTTGAAGTGAATCCTGCCCATCTCTATGTCTTCATGTACTGTAGAGTTTATTTATACCACGTGGTACGCTGTAGCTTATCTTAGTTTCTCTAGCGTTGTTTGGTGTGCTTTGTTTTTTCCTTTGCCTTCTTCCTACGCAACATCATCCCCTCTTTGGCTGATGTATTGGTCAGGCTTCTCCAGAGAAACAGAACCAGTAGGATACATACGGACAGAGAGAGAGAGAGCGAGAGCGAGAGAGAGAGAGAGAGAGAGGCATTGTGAGGAATTGGCTCACATGATGGTGGAGATGGATAAGTCCTGATAGCTACAGCTGGAGACCCGGGAGAGCCAGTGGTGTAAGTTTTAGTCTGAAAACCAGCAGGCTCGAGATTCTGGAAGGGTGATGCTTTAATTCAAGTCCAAAGGCAGGAAAAAACTGATGCTTGAAAGTTTGAAAGCCAGCAGGTAGGTGGGGTTACCTCTTACTGAAGGGAGGTTCAGCCCTTTAGTTCTATTCAGGACTTCAACTGATTGGACAAGGCCCACCCACTTGGGGTGGGGAGGGGATTGTCTGCTTTACTCTCTGCTTGTTCAAATGTTAATCCCATGCAAAAACATCCTCACAGACACACCCAGAATAATATTTGACCAAATATTTGGGCACCCTGTGGCCCAGTCAAGTTGACATGGGAAATTAACCTTCACAGATGATTAGCAAATGGTAGGAACATTTGCTATAATGCGGAAAAATGGAGGAGGAGCTGTTTGTTTTAATGGGTGGTTCAAGGAAAAAACGATGTGTTCAGCTGTGGATGTGTTAGTTGAGTTTCTGTGAAAGAGTGGCATTAACGTTCCCAGCAGAGAGCGGACGTGTTCGTCCAAGGCTCGAAAGGTGAGTCTGGCGTGGAAGTAGAAAGGGAGCTGTCATCTGCACATAAATGGTGTGTCTCCAGCCCCCTGAGCAGGTGTCTGACGATCATCTCTGACCTCACGGTTTTGTTCATCCCGCCGTCAGTCACCCATCCAGGTGGTAATCCCACCCGTGGGATCATGGACAACCCTGCTGTTCACGCGGCCCTGGTCCAGGTCCACCCATCTGGCTCCTGGAGAATGGCCAGCGCCTCTTCCTGTCCTTCCCTGGACAGTTACTGCACGGAGAAACACTTGTAACTAAAGCCCTTGTGTGGTCCCACTGCCCTCCCGGTTCCAGCCGCACGGCCCTCCGTGACCTCTGGCATGGAGTCTGTTGTGTTTGTGTTGTGTCTGATAGCCTGTCTTTGTGCGGGTGGTTCTGTTCACTTTTCTTTGCCTTCCCGTAACTCGCCCGTTGGGTTTCAGCTTTGATGACACTTGCTGCAGCCTGGGGCCTGGCCTTGCTGCCCTCTGTGCTCCAGGAAGCTGCGGCTCTGCCCCCAGTCAGCGGTGTTCGTGTGTTTAACTTGGGGTTGTTTGTCTGGTCGTGCTCGTGCACCAGAATGTGAGCTCCATGACGCTGGCGTCCCTGCCACTCGCCGCTGCGTTTCCCGAGTTTCTTTCACAGCCCAAGTGACTCGTGCACATTTCTCGGATACCTGGAGGCATGAGGAGAATTACGCACCACATGCTGATCGTGTCGGCCGCTAGCACCGTTGGGAGGAGTGGCAAGTGCATCAGGAGTGTTCCGTCCTGGCAGCCAAGTGCTCTGGGTGTTGGCGGGAAGCGTACCTCAAAGCTATCATTTTCTGAGCAATGCGGCACGTTAGTATGAATTAACTCAGTGTATCTTCTGTCTTGCTAGAGAAAGGGAGTCATTCATTCATTTCAGAAATATTGCAGGGTGGGGGCGCCTGAGTGGCTCTGTCGGTTGAGCGCCCGACTCTTGGTTTCAGCTCAGGTCACGATCTCAGCGTTGTGGGATCGAGCCCTGCATCAGGCTCTGCTCTCAGCATGGAGTCTGCTTGTCTCTCTCTGTCCGCTCCTCCCCTCACTCGAGCTCTCTTTTTCCCTCCAAAATAAATAAACAAATAAATAAAATCTTTAAAAACATTGCAGTATTAAACAGTTCTCGTCGTTCTTGAATCTGTATGTGTAACACAAGACATACACACGTTTGTGCGAATCTAGGAGTAACGTGAATTGTTCCATGCTACGGAGGGGACTCCTGCCGCACACAGTTTATGCAAATCCTGTCACAGTCTCTGCGTCCTTCTTAAATCATGAATCAGAGCATGAAGAGAAGCAAGAAAATGCGCACTTGGCATGTTGGGACGGGGACCGTGATACGCAGGAGTCTGGTGTCTGCGCGCTGGGAGGCGGGTGTGGTCACGTACCTTTCTCTCACCTGGTGCTTCCGCGTCTCCCAGCCTGCTCCGCCTGGAGTGGCGTCTGTGTCCGAGGCCCCCCGCACTCACCGCTGCGTTTCCCTTCTTGGGTCTGAAGATGTGGGGCAGGAGTTTGGAATAGTGTGTCTGGGATCTGGGGCAGAGCTGATCAGGACGGCAACCCTTCGGGGCTGTGGGCTGTGCTGTGTAGCACGTTCTTTCACGGCCGGTTGCATGATTGTGCGATGCCAGGCTCTCTAAAGCACGGGGTCCAGCGCAGGGGCCCCTCCTATCCAGGTAGGGGGTGCTGTTGTGTGCAGAGTGGGGAAGGCGCTCCCTTGGCCCCCAGGGCCCCCGGGGCCTAAAGACCAGTGGGCAACACAGACCAAGACAGCTATGGCCATGCAGGGTAACCCAGGGCGCCCCGGAGGCGGAGAGGACTGGGGCCTCGACCCCTGGACTTTTCTCTGCAGCTGGACACGGGGAGGAAGTTGGCCAGACCAAGGACGCTGGGGTGGAGGCGCAGTGTTCCATGCTGGAGAATCTCTGTGCAGGGGTGGAGGAGAGGATGGGGGCTAGTGAGGAGGGGTGCACTGAAGCCACAACAGGGCAAGCGGCTTGGGAGTGATTTTATGGGGGGCTGAGTCTTTCCTGAGGATGACAGAGTCCTGAAGGAAGCCTGTGGTGTGAGAGTCTGTCTGGTCACACTGTGGAGAACAGAGATAGGGACAGGAAAGGGTGGGGTCTAGGGCACACTGCTAAGGAAATCAGGGGACACACAGGTGCAGAGGATGACGGACCCAAGGACACGACAGAGAGACTGAGTCAACGTGTGAACGAAAGGGAAAGACCCCAAGCAGTCTCCCTTTGCTTCGGCCTGAGTAATGGGCGGAGGACGTGCTATAGCTGCGGCCATTGGGGGCACAGGCAGTGAGGAGGGGAGGAGGACCCCCGTGGGGCCCGGGGATCGCGCAGCCCGCTGGACACCAGGGGCTCCTTCAGCAGGTGGCTGGTGCAGCTTTCTGGAGCTCAGAGATCCCGTTCAGCCAGAGACACGGTTAGATTGAGCAGAGTGTGGATGGTGGCTAACATCGCCTGGTGGTAAGGGGTCCCCACAGCGGGACCGAGGCACACCCCACCCTCCAGGATCGTGGAATCGTGTCTCCAGTGACCCGCACCATCACCCCAGCTGGGCACGCCCTTGGGGGTTGGGAGCTGAAGCCCTGCAAGGCCACACTTGGCTCTTGGCAGGCTTAGATGTCTACATTTGATCGGTACCCCATCTTCGGCGGGCACATCACTGGAAATCTCTCCACATCTGGGCTGGTCAGCAAATCCGTGGTTGCTGTGATGGTCAGTCTTCATTGCACTGGAAGGCCATGAGCAGATGGGCGGTTCCAAACTCAGAGATTTTCAGCAAATTCCCTGAGAAGCAAAGCCCGCTCTCCTGACCCCAGAGGTCACCTGAACGTGAGGCTGAGCAGGGGGTCTCTATGGAGGTCTGACTTGCCCAAGGAAACCCCTTCTCCACTGTCCAGGCGTCCACGTGGCAGAGAAGCCATGTGGGGCGAGGAGCACTTGGACGGGCCGCCCCTTTGTGAAGATTCTTGGACATAAAGATTATTCTCTATCTTCTTGTTAAAAATGGCACACAGATTCCCAGTGAAGAGCAACGTGCAGTGACATGGAATGGAGATGTTTATTAATTTTGTCATCTAACAGAATGATGAGAATCATAATCAAATGAGAGAGGAATCCCTGCGGGGGCACAGAGTGATGCTAGTAACTAAGGGAGATGAAGGCTGAGGTCCTCACCCCTTAGGCAGACCAGCTGACTCGCTTTTGGCTGAGAGATGTCTGAGCAAGAGCACGTGCCAGCAGAACTTATTTTTTAGTATTTCTCTTATTTTTGTTGGCTTTCTCTCCCAAATTGCTTAACAGCAAGTTAGCTGCTATTTGGGAAAGCACAGAAAAGGAGCCTGGTGGGGGTGGTTGGAGTTTCAAACCGGTGGGCACACTCTGTTAACATCACGTTCCACTAGCCAACCACATCCCTTCAAGGAGCTGTGGGCTGGATATTCATGGTATAGATGTTTCTTTTTAGAAAACTCCATCATTCCAAAACTGCTGGGGCCGTGTTATGGACAGTCTGTCTATGCCAGATGTTTGTGGCCACAGATTTGGAGAGAGGTGCTGATTTAGGAGACCAAGGACAGCAGCCGGACGCGGGAACAGTGAATCTTTGCAGCTTTGCAATTAAGCCGTGTGGTGCTGGTACATGGCTTACATTCTCCCGGTTTTAGGTTTCTTCAGCAGAGGCCCTACCAATGGCACAAGGAGATCAGAGTTTGAAAATGACAAAAATAGAGTCTCCGGAAAAGAACGCACGGCAACAATGCTAAGAACCATCGGAATCACGTTCTCAGCGATCTGCCTTGCTGGCTCCCAGGCATGTGGCCGGAGCGTCACGTGGGTTTGGCAGCGGTGACTCGAGATGGGATCCAACTGCCTCCTCGCCGACCGCAGGCATCCTGCCCCCACCGCTGTCGGCTTCACGTTAGCGGCTCGTCTGATCTGGGCTTCGCTCAAGACAGGCGGACGCTCAGCCGAACAGGTGGCCAACCTTGCTAGCTTGCCACCCAATGGAAACAGCCGTCCCTATATTAAGTAAATGACCCCGAGGTGTCGGATTAGGTCAGCCACTAAAAGTGGTTCTGGTTTGCCCTCGCTGCAAGGAACTGGCGTCTCGGATGCTGCCCGGTGAGAATCAGCCCGAATGTTTACAAACCGCACTTAGGGGTTTGCTCGCTGACACGTGGAGGGTAGGAGTCTCCATGCTCGAAGAGGAGGTGGCTCCCTGGCCATAAACCGTCATTTCTAACTCAGGCAATATGCTTTCTCGCTTCCGGCAAGCCTTCTCTAAGTTCTATGGGGCACTGTTAGTAAGTACCTCGGTTTCTGTTTTCACAGAGTGCTTTGCAGTGGGCAGTGTTCTCTTTCCAAGATGGTCCGCAGTCCTGTCGGGAGCCAAACTGGCCAGCCCGTTACGTAGTTATCTTCTCAAAGTCATATGTGATATTTGTAACCTCCCCCCACCCTGTTTCTTAATATTTAATAGGAGACAGAGGGTGATTGTTTAAAGCATTCGCTTTTCTCATATTTTCCTTTGCTTAGGTGCAAACTTGTTCTCCGTTATTTCTGTTTTTCTTTAAATTTTGTCTTGCAAGAGAGTCCTGTTCTGCGTGGCGTCTGTTCTCTGTTGGAGGTTATTCAAACTCGCCCTTGAGTTGGCTGACGCTCGGGTACTCTCGTACCCCTGCACGAGCTCCGATCTCTGGCTGCCCTGCTGTCTTTGCAGCAAGGGGAGATTTTCGCTGGCCTGGAGCTGCCGCCACAAGGCAGGAGGCCGAGCTGTGTTCACTCCTTTTACCTTTTTCTCACACCTCTGTCCTCATCTTTTGTCTTTCTCTGCTTGCTTCATCCCGCTTTCTCTTCCAGAGAGAGGAGAGGCAAGTGCTGGCGGGGGACGGTCAGCTGGGAGGTGAGGTCCTTGATCCAGGCTTGCTCTGCGGGACTGAAGTCACAGGGACCCTCACGCCCAGCTCGCTGGTCCCTCCTCGGGAATGCCTTTTGACATAATTCTGTCTTTGCTAACTTGTAGTTCACTCCCCCAGTGCAGGATTCCCTGTCCTGTTGCTGGTCCCGCTTAGAGGATGACTTCTAATTGGTCTGCGGCTGCTCATCGAGCGTCCTGAGTAGCTGCAGGGGGCTGGTGCCCTGGCTAGCTTCCTGGAGTCTTCTAGGACTCTTCATATTCTCTTCAAATCTTTGGGTAAATAAGTCAATGCCTGGGTAAATAAATGCCTGAAACATACTTAGCCCTGTTATTTGGAATGTGCCTTTGCATCAAACCCATGGGGCCTCCAATCCCTTTGAAGAGAAACGATTTAGATAGGAGTTCTTAGAGAATGTCAGGGCCTGGTATGCCATGCACAGTGTGGGTCTAATGCGGAGCAGACAAAACGTGGAGTGACGTGGGTGCAGTGGTGAAGGGACTGCACCGGCCCCTGCGAGGATGCAGACTGGCAGTGGGCACTCTCGGGAACCTGGAGGGGAGGCTCTCAGGCGCGGGGGCAGGTGCAGTGTTCGGAGACAGCATGTCTGTGTCCACTTTGCAGCTGAGGAGCCCGAAGCCTCCAGGATGAGGTGTGGTGCCCCGTTACCCAGATGGCGGTGAGGCTGGGGGTGTGAGCACGTGGGCCGGCTGCAGAGCCATGGGCAGCCCTCTCCAGGGCACGTATGCCTCAGGCACGGACAGGATGACCGTGTGGTGCCGCGTGGGGGACAGTGGCCTGGAGATGGACGCACGGGGGTCACGGAGCAGGTGCTCTCTCTGTTAAGGACCCCGAGGACCGTAGTAACACTGTTTGTGTTCACCAGCACATAATTTTGGCAGCAAGGGTACCCCAGCGTCTGATTTCCTCACACGTCTGGTGGGAATCCCGTGTGGCTTTCTGAGTTGACGCGCGTGTTTCTGCTGCTGGGATGCTCTGTGTCGGGGAACAGGCAGGTTTGCCCTGATTCTGCGGGATGGAAAGGGTTGATTTGCTGCTCTCGTGAGTTCACTCTGGATATATGGACACACTTCCCCACAGGAGTGAATTTACGTAACTACCATGGGGGAGGGCCTCTGGGGGTCCACAGCGGTTGCCAACGACAGACGTGACCTACTGCAGGGCCTGGCTCGTCCGTGCCACAGAGACACACAGCTTCCTGTCCTCGCCGTGCCCCTCCCTGGACGGGCCCCTCCTGGTGCTCAGAGCCCCTCCACGGGGAGGGACACAGCCAGGACTCTGGGGCTCCACCAGCAAGGCCAGTGGCCTCGGAGTGGCCCTCGGCATCTTGTTGGTCCCTGTTATGACACCTCCCTCTGCAGGGTGACAGCAGAGGGACGCCCCCTGTCCCAGCAAAGCACAGAGACGCTGGGCTCAGCTCTTCGTGGAGATGGTGCTGCAGCCAAGCTAACCTCACAGCTACAGGTGGACGGGCTTGTTCAGAGTTTTTCTGAAGCGTGGCAAGCTTTTAAATGCACAGCATTCTAGCAGTTAGCTTCCACGGTTGTCCTCAGTTACCCCCACCTGTCCTGTGGGGTCCCTCCCCCCGCCTCCCCGGACCGGCTCAGCTGTGTCACCTTTGCTGGGCCAGCAGGGCCTGCGGGTGTGAGGGCGCAGCTGGAAGGACCTGACCCGGACATGCACTGGGAACTCTGAATGGTGGGAATGGCCAGGCCTCCCCTTCACCTTCACCTCCCCCCCAGGTCCCTGTTCCTCAGTGCATTCAAGCAGATGCTTATTGTTTCTATACCCCGCACGTGTGTTTCCTCTTCCCCTGTCGGACGGAAGGGACACACACCCCTGGCCGGTGCACGCAGAGGTCTGTCATCAGAGATTCCCCCGAAAACACTGCAAGAGCACATCGCAGGCTCTGCTGTCGGTCCCAGGCACCTTCACGTGAATTCAGATGTGAATTCTGTTGGAGGAAAGAGAACCCGTCCTTCCATGGAAGCAAAGAAACATTGTAAATTCACATAGAAGTGTGGGGCACAGGGGGTTGGGAAAACAAACATCTTTCGTGAGGGAGATGTTGCTAGAGGAGTGGCCCGCCTTCCACAGCACTGATCCGGGAGCCAGTGGAGGGGAAGCCGGCGGTGGGGTCAGCTTGGGGCTGAAGGGCCCCGGTTGTCTCACTAAAGGAGGTGAGATGCATTTTTACTCGGCCGTAGTAACTTGCATCCCACTGATGTGTGCGGAGAGGAAAGCCTGGAGCTCCTTTCCCGGGAAATGTGGGTTGTTTGAAAGAAAGCACTGGGGTGGAAAGCTGGCCAGCCGAGCAAGGCCCGTTTGGGCAGCTGTGCCTTGTAGGAGCAGATGCTGTCTGTGGCCTGTAGGCAGAGGAACCCCTTTCCCTGAAAAGGAACTGGGCTTGACGGATGTTGGGCGACTCCCCTGCGAGATGAGCATGTGAGCAATGAGTACATTGTATTGTCACAGATGGGGAACAGCTCCTCTGGGCCGTGTTTGGACACCAGGCACTGTCAAAATGCACTCTTTCCTTCTCAAGGAACCATACGCCCAGCTTCTCAGAGGAGTGAGCT
This sequence comes from Ailuropoda melanoleuca, assembly GCF_002007445.2. Lineage (NCBI taxonomy): Eukaryota > Metazoa > Chordata > Mammalia > Carnivora > Ursidae > Ailuropoda > Ailuropoda melanoleuca. The sequence goes on along the minus strand of NC_048227.1, from coordinate 107,809,784 downwards.
GCTCTGAGCAGGGCAGACGGTGCCTACGAGGAGGACAGAGAGGTTGGGCAGCGTCGGTGTGTGGGTTTGGAGTTGGAGGGAAAGTGCGCCGTGCAGGGCCCCCAGCTCCCTGTGGCCCATCCTGTGCTAGGGAGGTGTGACGCGTGATCCATGTGCCTCAGTCTCTCCGTCAGTCACACTTACTCGATAATTCCCATGGGTTTGGGCGTCTCCATTTGTCTTCAGCCTCTGCCTTCAAGGTGTTCCCTCTGCATCATGAGCCCTGACCTGCTTACTCGGGCTGACATCTGGGTTCTCTTCCTGTGTGTGACTCCTTGGGGGCTAAGGGCTACAAGTGTGCACGCAGGTGTGCGTGTGTATACAGGTGTGAATGTGTGCACACAGATGTGGGCAGGTGTGCAGGAGTGTAGGTGGTCTGTGTGTATGTTTGCATGCAAGTATGTGTAGCTGTGCAGTGTACGCACAGATGTGAGTAGGTGTGCATGCAGGTGTGCATGTGTGCAGGCAGGCGTGTGCAGGTGTGTGCACACCTAGATGTGTGTGGGTATGCAGGTGTGCATGTGTGCGTGTAGATGTGTGTGTGCATGCAGGGGTGTGCAAGTGTGTACAGGGGCTGGCTCGTGTCTCCGGCTCCGAGGACCCCCGATACCTGCACTGGTCCCTCTCCACCTTCCAGTTCTGATTCTCTCTCCCACAGCAGCCATGACACACGTGTTCTCACCCCAGGTGCCTCCCTAATTAGCCAAGCCGGTGATGCTGGCAGAGTCAGCTTAGCTCCTTGCACCTTCAGTTTTAAATCTGGAAGGTGGGGGAGTTGCAGTAAGATCCATGGTTCCTTAGAGATCCAAGCTTCTGTTTCTCTGTTTAAAAGATGACTGTGTGCCGTGTGCCGGGCGCTGTTTCAAGTGCACCACGTAATAATCCACTCACTCCCCATCGTTCTTAGGAAGGAGAGTGAGGCTGAGAAGGTCACGTGTTTAGGTGTGCACACGCTCCTGTGCGGCTAAGCGGGGCCGTCCTGGACCCGGGAGGGAATCGCAAGCGCAGCCACACTGTTTCCTCTGCCGGCCTGCCCCCCTCCGTCGGTACACCCGCCCCCCTCCATCCGCCCACGCTTCGTTTCAGGCACGGAGGTGACACCACATGCTTTTGGGTCAGCCTCCTTTTGTTCCTCAAAGCCCGGTGGTGACATGTGGCTTCACGGTTCTGCTCTTTGCTGAGTGGCCGTATGTGGACCTGGGAGAAATGATTTCATGTTAGTTCCTTATCGCCAGTTCCTTTAGGAGTGACCCCTTCGCAGGTGTGGCTCTCCTGTCGCAGGTTATCCCCTGGCTAGGCGGGAGGCCATGTTGGGGCTGGCCCGGGTAGGGGGTCGGAGACAACTTCCAGCTATGGCCCTCAGCCACCCCCACCTCTGGCCCCGGTGTCCCTGTGTCCACGGTGGGCGTCCCCCACTGCACAGCTCGGCACCTCTCCAACCTCCACAAAGACTTGCCGGCACATGAGCTTTAGTGACCAGGGCTGACATGCCCAAAGACTAGGAAGAGCAGGCAGAGGAGAGCGATGCCACCAACCGTGTCACAGGAAACCCAGAAGTCCCTGCCAGGGCTTCCGCCCCGCAGAGACCCCATCAGCTGTACCCCAACCAGAGCCTCCCGTGTCCTTTCTCCTGACTTTTGAGGACTCCCGCCATCGCCCTCCCATCCCGCTCTGCCAGATGGGCTGGCAGGACTCGTGTGCAAGCCCCGTGAACAGAGCCCCCCTCCGTGGCAGGTGGGAGGCCTTGGCGTCACTGAGTATGTCTCCAGGTCTCATCCCTGCCTTGGGGGCTCAGATCTTTGTCTGCGTCTCATGCCCTCCGAGACGGATGCCGCTGAGCGCGTTTCCCACGGCTGTGCTCAGCGTCAGTGCAAACCTGACCTTCCACGGGCAGCGGGTCCACTTGCCGGTTCTGCTGCACCAGGGTGATAATGCCCCGTCTTTAAATGTTCTGCAGCTCCGTTTGTTTGAACGCTCTCTATCTGCTCTTTACGGAAAGTCTAGCAAGCCACATCTGAGCAAATACAGTTTACTGGATTCGCATAATCCAAATAATCCAGTCAGCAGTCTTCACGGAGAGATAAATACAGGGAAGGCAGATGGACACCAGCAGAGAGACACACGGTTTTAACAAACCCCCTTTCCTCTGGACCGCCTCCTCCTGCCTCTTTAGCCTCCCTGGCAGGAGATCCGCTGGCCTCCGCGATCCAGCACCAGCCGCGCAGCCGAGAGACACGTGCCGGAGCCGGGAGGCGCTCACGGCTGTGCCTGCAGTAAGAGCGTGCACGGGTCCGGTGCTTCCCACGCTGGGCTCTTGGGCGTGGGGCTCTCGGGACACCTCAGGGCTTCTCGAGAAGTTCCTCGTCGGAAAGTCGGGCGTGAGGACAGTGCGTAGCGCCGGCCCTGCCGCGATGCCCATTTCCCACCGCTGTTGCTGTCGTCGTGTCGTGTCGTCACCACAGGTGGAGAGGCGGGCGCTGAAGACGCCGAGCAACTGTGCCTGCGTTTCCACGGTCTGGAGCAGCCATGGGCAGCCACGAAGGGGTGCAGAGCGTGGGCTCGTCTCCGCTGCCTGGTGTGGCCACTACCGCCACCGCACAGGCTGCCACAAACATGTCCCAGGGCCTCTCTCGCCCTGGCTTGGAACTCCCGCGCCTCTACCTGGCCGGATGCTTCATCGTTCCTATCTCCTTCTACCTGCCGCTGAAAGACTGGGAGTGCCGTCCCAGCGTGTGTGCGTGCGTGTGTGCGTGCGTGTGTGCGGCCGACGGGCAGCAGAAGTGCACGAGCACAGGCTCCCGGGACACAGGTGGGAGCACAGACGCTGCCGTGGGAGCACCCAGCGTGGTGAGGTCCCCGCACAGCATGGCTGGCAGCCCTGACCTAGATGTCATGGGGACACAGAGGAGAGGAGTGTGATCCTGCTGACAGTCAAGGCAGTCTTCATGGAGGAAGTGACAGGTCTCCCAGGATAAACAGGATGAGCCAGGATGTGAAATGCCATGGATGACACTGAGTCTGGAGGCCAGGGACAGGCTTCGGCGGCTGTCATGACGCGTGCTGGCGCGAGTTAGCATCGCACACTAGCATTCGCAGAGCTCCTTCAGAAGCGTCTCTCCACCTGCACGTGAAGCGCAGAGGAGCTCGGGGATGTGTCCAGTGATGAGGACAGCCACCTGCACCAGGTGTCCCATGGCAGGAGGGGGGACGTTGCTTGATGGGGCACCCACACATCCCTACCTCTAGTGACCAACCCCAACTCTGTTGTTGCTGGAGACGGGGGCCAGCAGAAGCAACCGTGGCCCTGTCGCTTTCCAGGAGGGTTGGTGTCTCGGCATGATGAAGTTCAGCCCACTTCCGTCTGGTCTGGAAGGGCCCCGAGTCTGTCCAGCAGCAGCTCAGCCCCTGGACCCGAGGTGCCAGGTGGGGAGGCACCGAAGTGCTTGCATGTCCTGGCACGCACGAGCCAGCCTGTGTCGCCACGGCTGTTTCTGTCTGTCTCACTCTCGAAGGAGCATCTGGACCCGGGCTGGAGCCCCGCTGCTGCCTCTTCCAGTTCCCTAGCTTGCTGGCTGGTTTCTCGGGCCCAGATTGCTCCCCTTTGTCGTGGGAAACAAAGTCCATAGAAACACGAGGCTCCAAAGTGAGGATATACAGGGAGAAGTCTTCACAAAAGCTGGTCCACAGCAGAAGCTGCAAGGCTGGTGATGGGTTTGAGCTCGTGTTCTTCCCCGGTCTCGGCTGAAGTTCGCTTCTGGCGGCTTGTAACTCGCATGGCCTATGACCCTGTCCGTTCTCCGGAGGGAGCTTAGGCAGGAAGGAAGTCAGAAGTTGGGTCTGCGTCCAGCAGCCAAGGGAGGAGGGGCAGGAAGGACAGTGATGGAAGTGACCAGCGGGTCATGGAATCCTGCCGTCCCAGTCCTGCGCCCCGGCCCGTGCATCGAAGCCCACTCAGCAGTGCGCACCACCACTCACCGCGGGAGGCGACTCAGCGCCTAGCACCCTCTGTAAGCAGCAGGGTGGCCGGGGCAGGGCAGGGAGCACTGGCTCCTCAGTGATGTCTCCCCCCACCATCTAGGGTGTCCATGTGGCCCCTGCTCCTACGGGCTTGTTTGTCCCCACTCCATCACACTGTTTCTTAGACTCACAAATGCGGCTCTCCAGACTTGCTACAGATTATAAAGACATAGAAAAAGTATATCTCCGCAGTGAGGCCCAGAATTTCTCTTAGGAACGTGTTTGATACATATTTGTGTTGGGAGGTAGAGCTGATGAGGACCCATCGAGGGCCCTGCTGGGGTTCAGAGGGGCAGCGCCCAGCGAGACCCCACCCCTGCCTGAGGGGCATCGAGCCAGGTTCCCTGCACCTCCGTCCCCCCTGCAGCTGGATGACAGGAGCTCCTCACGGCCTCACTTCGAACCCAGGGGCTCTCTCAGGACACGGGGTCCGGGGTGGAATCCGGGTGCTGCCCCACTTGCTGCACCGTGCCGGGTTCCCGGACTCGGCGTGCGGGAGCAGCTCAGGAGGAGGCCGGGGGGGTTCTGCTGCTGGATGCCTCAGCCAGTCTGCGGCTCAGTGCCTTAGAGGCCAGGCAGCCCCAAAGGCTTGACCCGAGACGCTCCTGTCCCACCTGCCCACCTGCCGCTTTCCATTTCTGCGCCAGCTGGTTCCCTCAGCATCTCGCGGTGGGGTGGGCTTGGCCCCACCGTCTGAGCTGCGGATTTGGGTGAAGGTTTAGAGCTTGGAATGCGTTTCTCTTGTATGTTCTCAGTCTGATTGGCTCTGGTGGTATTGGTGTGTCTATATAGGGATCTGGGGACATCGATTTCCCTGACAGTAGCACTGATTAATGGAGGGAAGTGTTTCAGGCCTCGACCGTTCCTAGGTGAATCATTAATTTTTTACAAATGAAATCAGACATTATATGACCACATAATTAATAGGGTAAATTTAAAGCTAATAATTTAAACTAACAAGATCATTTTTAAATATTTCAGCTCTCTGGAACTGAGGGAATGTGGTCTGCAGATTATACCTGACGCTTGAAACAAAGATATTCTCTTGTTTACTCGTTGCTGGACTGGGAGTAATTGTCACCTTTCTGGCCTTTTCAATGTTTTCTCCTAACTAAGAGAACATAATTGTACATCATTTATAAAATTAAAGGCTTTGAGGTCTTAGACATCTGTAACATGCAATGTTGTGTTCATACAGAGACACGCCAAGGTGTCATTGGCCATTGAATATGCGTGGGTTTGGGCTTCAAGCCCAGCCCCCGCCGCAGTGGGTCTGGTGGTGCCACTGGAGCCCTGGGACTCCAGGGTGAGACAGTGTGGGTCCCCTCCCAGAGCGTGGACCAGAGCCACCCTGCACGGGCTTAGCCAGAGGCACACGATTTGGCCAGATGTCCTCCTGCTGCTGGACCTTCCCTCCATCTCTCATTTAACTTCCTTTTCTAGTCAGTCGCTTTGGAACCCTACAGTGATTTGGCTGCAAGAATATGGTTATAAACTTCAGCATTTGCATTACTAATGGGCTTCCAGAAGCAACAGGTACAGAGGGGAGTGTGTCTTTGTGAAGCAAGGAGGTCAGAGAACATTGAGGACAGAAAGACACCAGCTGTTTGCTGAAAGTGGGGTTCACCTGAGAGTCTCTGGCCATTGGCCATGCTGTAGGTGTGCAGAACCCTGTGTCCTTTGTGTCTGGGTCTCTGGTGCCCACTTCAGATCGTATTATTTTCGCCCTCTGAGACAGACCCTGGGGGCACCACGGAGCCCCTAGCCTTGGCCCTGCCCTTCTGGGCTCTCGCTCCCACCCCTGCTCTGTCCTCACGCCCCAGCCTCTGTGCTCTCCTACAGCTCCCGGCTCTGAGCACAGCACGCTGAGCAGACCTCCAGCATTTACTGATGGGAGCTGAGAGTAAACCCCAAGCAAGAAAAAGAGCAAGGATATTCCATTTTCCTTCAGTGGCATTTCAACACCAGTGTTTTATTAAATTAACGGGACTAAAAGAGCCAAGTGATGCATGTGCCTTTGTTTTTAATTGAGCTTTTATGTTCCTCAATTCATTAATGAATTAGGAGAAAGCTGGTACATTTTATTGCCTATAATTATTGGAGTGGAAGTTTGTTTTGAAATGTGTTCCTTGGGTAAATTGTCCGTAGGTTAAACATAAAAGCAGCATCTGAAAACCTTAGAATGCTACTTAGGGATGAGCAAAATTTTGTAATTAAACAATGTGTTGTGTACGTTATTTTTTTTTCTTTGATTCTTATTTATCATCATAAGATTTAAACCTAAGCCCACCATCCAGGGCAGAATGGTGTGATGGGGGTCGAGAGATAGAGGAGGGCTGGGTATGGGGTCCCCTTGCAGGAGGTCTGAGGGACGGGGCACTCCTGGCCAGGGGGACGCTGGGGGGTCAGCACATCATCATCCTGGGGGGCTGGTGGTGGGGAAGTCAAGAGAGGATTTTGTCCCTGGGACAGAGGCCACCCTATCATTTTGGGAGCAAACTGTGGAGCAGAAACCAAGGAGACGTGCAGTGCTGGGACCTGAAGTCCTGTGAGGAGGGGGAGGCTGAGTCTGGGGGCCACCGGGGCACGGCTCCCCTGCTGCACCCAGACCCCTGGTGTGGGAGGAGAAAGAGGCTCAGCCTTCCTTGGGGTGGCCAGCCCTGGACGGCAGGTGAGCGGGGGACTGGGGACAGGCCGACAGGGAGATGCTGAGTGCGGGGCCAATGGGAGACACGGCACCGGGGTCAGGACAGAGAGGCCAGTGGGCTTGGCCACACGCAGGTGATGACGGGTCTGCGCGTTGCCAGCCCTGGAGCTGCAGTTTGCTGGAAGGTGAGGGTCGTCTGTCCTAGGGAAGGGGAAGAGTGCGTGCGGCCCGCTGCTTCTCCTTGCCTGGAGCGTGGTGTCTGGTTCTTCGGTGAGCCTTCCTCCACGGTGTTGTAAGCTATGGGGTTGTGCTTATGTCTGTGCGATTTCCCACACGTTACGGGTGGATACACTACGGGGTAGATTCCTTTCCTGCTCTGATGTTTACCCCTTTTTCTTTCTGGCTGTTTTCCCTTCCCTCTCCATCTGTCTTTGCTGTTAGCTGCAGAATGCAGACTGACTTCGAGCAGAAAGGGAGGAGTGGGACGGGAGATGAGGTGCTAATAGGGAAGGACGGCACCCCTGATCTGGGGCTGCTCCACCCCAGCTGGGCCAGCCTGTCCCGAGCACAGTTGGTGCCAGGACGCCCTCCGAGCTTAGGTCTGGCTGCACCACACACTGGTCACAGACGGTGTCCTGTCCCCCTTCCGTCCTCCCCGGGCTCTGTCCTCCATGCTGACTGGTGCTTCTCAGTTGGCGTTGTCTTAGATGGCGAACGTATTGTGACTTACAAGGAAACATCTCTCACTTAATTGTCGCTCTGTTTGCAGTTTTATTCCCCAGACTCACTGTCCAGTTGCCTATTGGTGCTGAACTAAATTCTGTAGAGTTAACATTTGTGGTAAACAAATATGGTTCCATCTACTAGTGATCACGATCAGAGATCCACTTGGGGAATAGACATCAAAACGCACACAGCTCCTGGAACTTGCAGCCCTTTGTCCAACGTCGGAAGTGTGCCGCCGTCACAGCCATGTGCCGGGCGCTCAAGCGTTGAGCGTTGCCACACACGGCGGCTGGAGGTGCAGTGTGCGGTGCAGGGGATGCAGGATTAAAAGACCAGTCTTGGAGCCCCGTTGGCGGCTTCCCACCTGTAGTCTGATGCAGGGCCAGGGCTCTCTGACACTCGGTGTCTCTTGTTCTTTGCTCACTTTGCCCCCACCCTCCCACCCCCGGGGGTGAGTCACAGAGCACGGTATCCTCCCTACCGGGCTGATGCAGGCTGTGAAGCCCTCACAAATGTTCTCAGCTGTTGGGAAAGATGTTGCGACATTATCCCCACCTTGTGGAGTTCAGGGCTTACTTAGGAAAGCCCAAGTTTCTTACGTGAAATGAAGGAGAGGAGAGTTGAAGGCAGAAAGGCAAGTCTCTCTATTGCATTCAGGCGAAAGAAGAGAACATGTGGGGCTGCGTTCCTGCGGGAAGCCGCAGACTCGCGTGCAGCGTGAGGAAGGGGCTCGGACGGCTCCGGCTCCTCAGTGCAGGGCTGGAGCGCAGGAGGGAGACAGGGACATGCCCTGGACAAAAATAGCCCTTGTGAGGAGCACATGGCGTTGCTGGGAAGCGGAGGGACGCAGGCGGGACGGGGGAGGTGGTACCGACGAGCTTTGTGCCGCGGCGCTGGGTTGGCGGGGCAAATACCACCAAGTATGGACCGACATACAGACGGAAGGAGTGTTACATGCGTCGGGGCCACGGCTGCACCTGACACAGCAGCTTGAGAAGTGAGTGATTCTGGGATGCTCTAAACACCAGAAGCTTTTTAAAAGTTATAATCTCTGCAAATAACCTACAACCACACTCATTGGCTTGAGAGGTTAAACTGCTTCTTAAAAAATGAATTTCACCGTAAAAATTGTGAGCACGTACAGACGAAAGAGTTTAATACATCTCTGTCACAGATACATAATTTCAAAATTATTAAATAAAGGCCAGTCTTGTGTTATTTATGTATAAACCCACGCCCTCCCCCCCAGTTCCAGATTATTCTGAGGCAAATTCTGATCATTATTGTGTAATCCAAATGTATCTGCCTTCCTTTCGAAGAGTAAAAAATGGGCAGCATCATCACCTGCTTGTGGTTGGTAAATAAAACCCGTACGAACAGGCTTATTACTACCCTCCACGGTGAGACCTGCACCTCCTTCTCTGTGTCCCCCTTGGTGTTCTCCATCTGTCAGCACCACGTGAGGAGACTAGCCCTGCCTGCACACCCTTGACCTCTTGTTGGACCCCCGGAAGACAACGGCACTGACCAGCCCCAGCTCAACACTGCTGCTTCCAGGGCGAGCTGTCGACACACCTGTTAGAGGTGTCCGTGTCAGGCTGTCCGTTCTCAAAATACGCCAACGACCATGTGGAAACCCACCCGAGTTTGGTAGACCGAGGGTGTTTGCAGCAAGAGGCTTCTCCCCAGGTTAAGGAAGACGAGGTTGAAGGGAAGACCCGTCTCTCTAGCGTGTGTGTCTTCTGTGCTGGTGATGAAAGAAGCTTCCCTGAGTTCCAGGGGCCACAGCAGCAGATAAGCCACGCTGCACAGACCACGGGAGCGGCAGTTCAATCATAATGATTAGGCTCTTTAACGTGCAGGCTACATACAAAGGCGTAGATCGAAGGGGATGATTCGAATCTGGCAGAGTCTGAATGTGTAGACATTCCGAGCCCTGTTCACACGGCAGAATGCCGAGTGCCATGAGAGGCAGAAGGTCTGCACAGCAGGGGGTCCGGGAAGTTGGCTCCAGGTGGGCTTAGCACAGGGACACCCGGACAGGCGGCATAGGAAGGGTCTGGGACTGTTGTACGCGAGGTCAGGCGAGATTTACTGCGCATGACTTTACATGATGGAGGGAGGAATTAGAACACGTGATAGGGAGCGAGGAGCCACTGAGGGTTCCAGAGCGAAATGATGGGGACGGAGTTGCCCGTCAGGAGATGAGCCCACCGCAGTTACAGGAGAGCCCAGAGGTGGCCCGTCCCAAAACTGCAGGGAGAAGAGTGAGTACGGCAGGTCCCTCACTGAGGCTAAGCCAGCGTGTGCCCAGCTTTCCGTTAGGACCACGGCAGCGTCTCCCCCTTCCAGAGAGACGCAAACAAATGGTGGCCCTAGAAGAGGCAGTTGTGGCTCGGGGAACAGATGAGAACTTTACGGGCCTGCAGAGATTTGAGAAAATCTCGCACCGTGTCCATACATCAAACAGGCTGAGACGAAGCAGCAAGGATCCAGGAAGAAGAAAGCATTCTTCCAGATTTACAATACGGCTGCTAAAAAAATTCAGAAAAATTGGGAAAATGTTGGGGAATTCCTCTAGTATGGAGAACTAGAAAACAGAGAGAAAATAGGATCGGAAAGAGAAGGAACGTCATGAGCTCTCTGTCATGTTGGGGAGTCCTCCGTATTGCCAACTTACCAAGAAGGAAGATGTGAGTGTTCTCCTTACCTGTGGGGGTACCACGTGCCTCCGAGAGCGGCAGGTGCTGGGGGGGGGACTTGTATCCAGCCATTCTGCCTGCTACTGTGGTGACCTTTTGCGTGTAGGGCCTGCCATGAATGTTTTTACAGGCAGGTTATGAACAGAGGGGAGAGGCACGGGGGAGTGACCAGGGCGGGGAGCAGGCTGGGACAGCTGGAGGTCGAAGTGGGATTGAAGGCGGGGTGGGTGGGGACCCTGGGTCCTCACCTGTCAGGAACCAGTGAGGGACAAGGCCAACGCACCTGTCCAAGGCGCTCGGCTCATCTCTGTCCCTGCATCCTTTCCAGTGAAGAGGTGGGTGCTGACGCTGACCTTGGGAGGTTCCTGAGCAGGAGTCCGGCCGTGGGCTGGAAGGAGAAGGGAGAAAACTCTAGAACCTTGCCATCATTTATTTGTTCACCGTGGTTCACTTTCCGAATATCTCTATTAACACAGAAATGAGAATCATGAATTTGAAAACGTTTCGTTCTGACCATGATGCTTATTTCTGGTTCACTTCCAGCCTCTTTCAAGCAGGAGTTCTGTTATTTCCATAAATAACTCCGAATGCATTCCTAGATCCTATTTGGTGCTTCCTGATTCCTAAATCTCTCCTCACCCTGACCTCCCTCCAAAGACATCAGCCCATTGTTCGGGGCGCCCATTGGGCTGCATGTCCTGCTGTCCCCTCAGGCTCAACACGTTGGCCACTGGGGATCCTGTGCCTTCCCCTGGGTGGGCGGCCCTGACATTCATCCCCATCCGGGACCAGCTGGAAATTGCCGGCCACTGACGTGCATGTTTACCTTGCTGGCCTGTCCCCACCCAGGAGTGTCTCCGCTGAGCGCCCGCCCGCTGTGTTCAAAGACCCATTGTCCCTAATCAAAGTCAACCAGCCTTTCACATTAGAGCCTTCCTGTTTGCCATAAATAACTTTCTGAATGTATTACGTTGCTCTTTTTAAACAAAAATAACCTATTTATTGACATGGATGAGTATAAAGAATTTTCCGGGTGAGGAACACTTGCGGGTTCCTGTTTTCCGATGGCAGGGGTGGAAGGGACCTTACACGGCTTTCTTTATCAGAAAGAGAATCCAAGCCTCACCCAGAGCTCTGCCCCCGAGCGCACCTGTCCTCAGCGCCACTGCCACTCCGCGGACAGCTGCACCAGGGAGAAAATGGTGGTCATTCTTTACTGATATTTATTTGATGGTAACTTTTCAGAGCAAGCACATCAGGTTGTCCTGACAAAGGCTATTTTTAGCAGCAGATGGTAGGGAGATGGTCAATGCCTCAGAGTATCTTACGGCAAACTCCCTTCTGCTTGTCCTACTGTGCGCCCTCCCAGTCAGTGACGGCCCATCCCCCACAGCCCTCTGCCACCGTGGGCCCTTCCAACCCCTGCCCTGGGTTCGGGTGTGTATGAGCTCTGGGCTGAGGACCTTCCTCTGCACCCGGGACCAGAGTTTCTGCAGCACAGAGCCCAGCTCTCTGGCCTTGTGGGGAGAGCGTGTATGCGTGTGTGTAGGGGCACGTTCACGCGCGGCCCAGGCCCCGGGCCCGGCACTGCCTCCCCGTCCGCCCGGGCCCCAGCCCGGCACTGCCTCCCCCCGTCCGCCTGCACACGTGTGGCCCAGGTCCCGGGGCCCGGCACCGCCCCCCGTGTCCGCCTGCACACGCGTGGCCCGGGCCCCAGCCCGGCACTGCCTCCCCCCGTCCGCCTGCACACGTGTGGCCCAGGTCCCGGGGCCCGGCACCGCGTCCCCCGTGTCCGCCTGCACACGCGTGGCCCGGGCCCCAGCCCGGCACTGCACAGGTAGGCAAGTAGCTTCAGAGTCGGTGGGAGTATAATGACCAAGGGGAAATGGGAGCAAGCAGGAGGGAGAGGATGGTTGGGGAGGACAGGAGGGGGCTTGGGGTGCCTGCCAGGGTGCGGCCCAGCGCAGCTCCCACACGGGCACCCTCAGAAATGCTCTTGAAGCTGTGGGCACGGGAGCATGTGGGAGCCCTCTTCTGCCCTCCACTTGGCTCAAGGCAAGCGTGTCTCTCAGCTGAGAACAAGGCTGCCTTCTTGGGAGACAGAGTCTGGGAAGGCGGCAAGAACACCCTGGCCCTCCGCACACCAAGACCAAGGCCTTCCCAGGCAGGTGGCAGGGGGATGGCAGTCCCTTCGATGCTCTGGGGTCTGAGAGCCATCTCCTCTCCGAGATGGTCTCCTGGCCACAGAGAAAGGGGTCTGGTCTTCTCCATAAAATGAGCTCTGCCATCACAATCACGAGAGATCTTTTAGAGAAATAAGCATTTATTATTATTATTATTATTATTATTATTATTATTATTTGGAACTGAAATCAAGAAAAAGATTTGGAGGTAACCACCTCTCATTGTGTGTGGGTGGCAGAGGTTACCCTGCCTTTGCTGCCCTCACAGAACCAGGACAAGGATCTGAAAAATTTCTGCCTCTTCATAGCTTCCTGCTGGAAGAGGGGAGTTCAGACGGTAATAGGATGTAATGTCTTATTAGTATCTGTGGGTTAACTGATTAATTACAGTTATTATCTGGTGTTCAAGTAACAGATGAGTGTCATCCGTGGGTTTTTCTTATCTTTCCTGAATTTTGATGGTTTCAGGGTGAACTGTCCCTCACGGGTCAGGATTTATGCCTCGACGCAGCCTTGGGCCTGGGTTTGGTCTCTCTCCCACCCTGTCCTCACCCCCAGACCCTGTGGAGTGTGCTTCCTCATACCACTCTGTTTGTTTCATCTCCACGAGGACATTTTAATGGGGTTTTTTTCTGTAATTTTTCCCGTGTTGACTTTAGTCTTAAAGTCTTAGCCTAAAGTCTTAGTCTTACTGATTAAAGTCTTAATCAGTATCGAGGAGGGTCCTGCTGGGGTGGCTCTCCTTCCATCTTTAGAGCGGACACGAAGCCTCTGACCTGTCAGCTGGCAGGACCCTACAGGGACGCACGAGGCTGTGTCAGCAGCTCTAACCTGTAAATCGGGCCGAGGTGGGGGCCGAGGCTACATGTGTCAGGATCCCAGATTTCAGACCCCTCGGCTCTCCACTGAATCTGTGAATCCAACATGGGTGAATTCCCGCCCAGCTGGCTGGGATCTCTGGCACTGCTGATTCACAGATGTGTGATTGGAGACCCCAGCTCAGCCCTGAGCTCCGGTCCAGGCTGCTCCAGGACAGGGTCCGGCTCTGACCTTGACTCGGGCTTGCCGGGCAGCCCTTCCTGGGCCCCGTGACCTGGTTCCCCCATTCAGCCTGTGGTCTCTGTTGATCTCGGAGCATAGAGATGAAGGCAAGTGCTGACAAATCGAACTCAGTCATTCTTGTCGGATCATTGATGTGGCATCCTAATGCCTGGTGGCAGCCTTTCCTATCCCAACAACTAGCTGGGCTCCCGTGGCTGAATATGAGTGTCTTAATCAGTATCGAGGACAGTCATGCTGGGGTGGCTCTCCTTCCATCGTCAATGTGGCATGGGGGCTGTGGGCAGGAGTGGACTCTACGTGCCTTGGAATTCCTTATTTCCCTATCCAGCGATCATGGTTGTTCGTAAATACTTTCTACCTGAGGCAGCCCCAGGTTGGTGGGTTACACCCAATTTTGAAAGGAAACAGTTATCAGACACACCTTCCTAAATATGTTACAAATAGACCAGAACCACAGTGATGAGCTGGGAATTGTTCCCTCTCCCTGACTTCTAACAGCTGTGTCACCGATTTCTCAGAAGTGTCATTCTACTTGTCTTGACTGTGTCGGACAGTTTGCTCTTCGATGCCCTGATAAAAAGGACAACAGGGAAATTGCACTTAAGTAACATGTTAGATACAGTGGAATTGTGGAGAATTCCTTTCCCTCCTATCATCTGTAGCAACTACGAGTTGTCACATCTCAAATACGACAAAGAAAATTGTGAATTAAATGCTCTTAGGGGTGAGGGTCACACTCCGAAATGGTATACGGTGGCACACTTTACTTGGGCGGTCGATGTCTTAAGAAGGCATATGGTTATGCTTGTAAGGAGACATAAGCATCAGAAACTGATCATCTCAGAGTTCGAGAGACTTTATCTCATGTTTCAGCTTTTCACCCCCTGTATGAACTACCCTTGGGTGCATAGCAGATTATCCTAAATGTATCACCTAAAAAGTGAGCATTTACTATGGTACAGTGGCTGTGGGTCAGTGTGGCTGGGTTCCCGTGGCCCAGGGTCTCGCGACGTTGCTTCCAGTTGTGAGCCAGGGCCGTGGTCTCACTTGAAGTCTTGACCAGTGGGCAGTTGCTTCTCAGTGCATCCGTGTGACTGTTCACCAGCCTCAGCCCCAGGGCATGTGGCCATTGGCACCGGTCTTTGTCACTCTGACGTTCCAGGGCCTCTGGCACCTGCTTCTCCAAGTGTCCCCATACTCCTGCACGATGCCCACTTCCATGAGGGAGATCTCATTCAGCAGGTGCTGGTCCCTCCCCAGATATCCCACAGGCTCCTACCATGTCCCAGTGCTGGGTTCCTCACCCGTACGTCTGGGACCTCTGTGCCACAGCTGTCCGAGGGCCAGAGACGCACCTGTCCTTTGTACTTTGAGGGCCCCAGCGTTCAGAGCCTTGCAGAACTACTTTGGGTTGAAACTTTGGCAAGCTTGGAAAATTATAGATTATTCATACCAAGTACTCTGGGTCTCTGCATTGAACATCTTCCAAATTTTGTCTCGTTTGAAATCAGGAATGTGAAAAGTGTGATCTCCCTCAGGACTTGTTTGCTGTATACTCTTTATTCTGGCTACTTTCTTTGGCATGTGGTTCTGCAGTTTTGGAATAGCGGAGAATGTGCAATGAGCTCTTTTTGCCTATCCAAGTGGTCCATGGATGTGGAAATTTTGAAAGCCGCCATCTATAAAGAACAGTGTGTTCCTGTGACATACTGTTTGCCTAAAGGACATGAAATCTG
This sequence comes from Ailuropoda melanoleuca, assembly GCF_002007445.2. Classification (NCBI taxonomy): domain Eukaryota; kingdom Metazoa; phylum Chordata; class Mammalia; order Carnivora; family Ursidae; genus Ailuropoda; species Ailuropoda melanoleuca. The sequence continues at coordinate 107,794,672 of NC_048227.1, read as the reverse complement.
GCCTTTTGTGTCTGTCCTGTGATGTCTGAAGGATTTAAATTTTACAAAAATGCACATACCACCAAAATGTTTCAATATGTGTATATTATAAATTCAATTTATGGTTCAACCATGTTTTTTTAAATTTTTATTTTGTTATATTAGTCACCATACAGAATGTTCCTAGTTTTTGATGTAAAGTTCCATGAGTCATTGTTTGCATATAACACCCAGTGCACCATGCAATATGTGCCCTCCTTACTACCCATCACTGGCCTATCCCAATCCCCTACCCCCTCCCCTCTGAAGACCTCAGTTTGTTTCCCAGAGTCCATAGTCTCTCATGGTTCATTCCCCCTTCTGTTTACCCCCCCTTCATTCTTCCCCTCCTTCTCCTACCGATCTTCCTATTTCTTATGTTCCATCAACCATGTTTTTAAAAAGCAGGAAATAAACTATTTTCATAGAGTATATCTTTCATAGTTTTTTTTAATCCTCATATTAAAAGAAGCTTTAATTGTGGCAAAATACAGCATAACATAAAAGTTACCGTCTTGGGGTGCCTGGCTGTCCCAGTCAGTAGAGCATGTGACTCTTGATCTGAGGGTTCTGAGTTCAAGCCCCACACTGTGTGTGTAGCCTACTTAAAAAAAAATGACCATCTAAGCATTTTTAGGGGTATAGCGCCATGACATTAAGTTCATTCATATTGCTGTACAACCAGCCCCACCATCCCCATCTGCGTCCCGGTGCCCCAGCCCCTGGCACCCACCCTCCTACTTTCTGTCTCTGTAAATGTGACAGCTATAGGAACCTCATGTAAGTGAAATCATACAATATTTGTCCTTTTGTGATGGACTTATTTGACAGGACAGTGTCCTCAGGGTTCTTCCGTGTTGTAGTGGGTGTCAGAATTCCCTTCTTTTTGAAGGTTGAGCGATATTGCCCTGTGTTCATACACCGTGTTTTTTGTTTTTTGTTTTTTTTTTTAATTTTATTTTATTATATTGTGTTAATCACCATACAGTACATCCCCAGATTCTGACATACACCGTGTTTTGATCACCCATTCATCTGTCGCACGGGCATGCCAGTATCTCTTCGAGATTATGCTTCCGGGGTTTTGGGGTGTGTAACCAGAAGCAGGATTGCTGGAGCATACGGTAAGCCTATGGTTAACTGGTTGAGTAACAGCCATACTGTTTTCCACAGCAGCCACTCATCGCACGTTCCTGCCAGCAGTGCACAAGCGTTCCAATTTCTCCACGTCCTCACCTACACTGGCTGTTGTACGTGGTTTTTCCTTTATCGTGGACATCCTAACGGGTGGGAGCGGGTGTCTCATTGTGGCTTAGGTTTGCATGTCCCTGATGATGAGTGCTGTTGAGCCTCTTTTCACATGTTTGCTGGTCATTTGTATATCTTCTGTGGCGAAATTATCCTCATGTGTTATAAACAAAAACAAAACATACTGGCATTTGAAAATGGTACTTTCTCGCATTTCTACAGAACAGACAACCGTCAGGATTCAGGTACCTGACCGGCCAGACCACTTGACTGAGTGGAACACTGTTGATGTTACCAGGAGGGTAGATTGGCTTAAGGAGCCATCAACAACTTTCAGAGAGTGCGCCCTTGGCCTGTGCTCCCCCAGGAAGGCGTCCCGTGATGTCTCCGCTCTGACGAACGGGAGAATAGCCCCAGCTCTCGTGTTCGTGACCGACCGACCCAAGTGTGCCTTACAGAGCAAGCCTCCGGTTTTAGACAGAGTGCTGGTGGGAGTTCAGCTTTGTGCTTTCGTCATTTCTGGATCAATCTGCTGGATGAAAATTGCCTTTCAATAACTTTTCTATTTTGGGACTACTAATCACTGTTCTTTTCAGATCACAGGCTCAGGGGAATTCGAGTAGCTGGCGAGGCCCCTTGATGGTTTCCACTTTGATTTAGTTATAAGTGTGTAATTGGGCTCATCACCATGATGTAAGGCAGACTCTCGGGACCGTGAATTTCTTATCTGCCTCTCTTGCCGAGGCCAGCAGGGCAGCGCGAGCTGAGCAAAGCCATCTGCTCTGTTCTGACATGGTCTTGCCTCAAAGACAGTTGCTTCCCTCTTCCTCATTCAGCTTCCTTCTTGGCGACGGGGGGAGATTTCACCCAGTTGCTCCCCTGAGCAAGATCTGGAACACGTTCTGTGGGAGGGACTTTTCCTTTACCTTGGGTTTGGTTAGGGATCATCTCCAGCTGGCCAGGTGATCTTAGCCGCTAACTTTGTCTTAAATGAGGATTGTGTCCACTCTGGAATTTTTCCAATAGAAACACGATTCTTAGAGTAATTTGTTTGTGCTTGATTTCTGTACGTGTATTCTTTCCTGTGTGCTTTGTATGATTCTCTGCACAAGTGGGAGCAACCTCATAGGGTCTCCGCAGAAAGGAGGGTGGGGCTGAGCTTCTGGAGTTTTTGGCTGGACGTTTCGTCCAAAAACTGCTGCAATCCAAGCCTACTTCAGGTTTGGTGATAATGGGGGCAGAAAAAAAGGAAAAGCCCACGTACAATAAGCTCAGTAGCAGTTGTAAAGAGTTTTATAAACATACTTTGAGTCAGTTAACCCTTTACTTTGTATTCTTAATGAAATTTAGGGATATTCTGACTAGCGCATAACTCAGCGTGCTCCGTAAATTAATCCACAGTGTGAGTACCTGACACACATTCCCGGGGCTCTCCCTCACCTGGGCTGGCATCTCGGGGGCCATTTCTCTGCAAAATGTGCCCTGTAGATTTTGTCCTGTTTGGAAAGCTGTCTCAACAGCCAGGAGACAGCAGGCTGGTCTGATTAAGTGCTGGTCCTTCTGGTAGAATATAAATAGGTACATTTTAAGATATGTACTGCTTTCCTTTCCTTGAGAGTCCCATAAACAATGACTGTTTTCAGCCTTCTGATAACTTCCACACTCCCCATGTTCCGATGGTCTAGAACTCATCTCCTTTACTAAAAAAAAAAAACCCACCCCAAAAACAACAACAACAACAAAAAAACAGGAGGTATTTCAGGTACAAACGACCATACCAAATTTGGTAATAAATAGTTCTACAACCTTGTTCTTTTATTCATTCTTCACATTTATTAATCATGTGCTGGGTCAGTTAGCCAGGTACTCTGATAGATTCCAGACTCCGTGGAACATGGCTAGAGCATGCAGGCTATATGGGCCTGCTGTTACATGTGCAGACTGTGGCCCTTCGTGTCCAATGCCATCATAAAAAACATGCAGAGTACTTTGTGCAGATAGGGGACAGGGTGCGTGACTCCTCCTGGGAGACTCTGGCTGCGGTTGGGGCTCCAGGGCTGACCTTGTAGGGGGATGGAGAGAAAAATAGGATGGGCAGACATGGCAGCATGAACAAAGGCCCTGAGGCACAGAGAAGGACCCTTGGCGAGGTTTACCATTTGGTCCTTACACTTGAACATGAGGTGTTGTTATGGGGGAGGTGGAAACAAAAATAGAAGCAGAATTAATGTCCAGATGAATTCATACCCACAAAGTTCCATGTGGGACATACACATATAAGTCCATGGTATAGGGACAGGACAGAGGTGGGGCATGAGTGACATGTTCAGATTAATGGGAAAGAAGCCATCATAGTGTTCAGGGAGGAGCGAGTCCAGAGGCAGTGGAATGGGATCAGAATTTGAGAAATTCAAGGATCATTTAGGAGAAATTTAAAGATTATTAACATTACATTATTGGCATAAAGTATTTGGCCCTCTAGCTTAGGTTTATTAAACCAAGGATTAAAATAGAGCCATTATTCTTTTCGTTTCTTTTATTTTAATCCCAGTTAACATTCAGTGTAATATTAGTGTCGGGTGTACAATATGGTGATTCCTCACTTCCAAGCATCACCCGGTGCTCATCACAAGTGCCCTCCTTCGTCCCCGTCACCTGTCTCCCCTATCCCCCACCCCCTCGCCTCTGTAACCAGCATGTGTTCTCTAGAGTCAAGAGTCTGTTTCTTGGTTGTTTCTCTCTCTTTTTTTCCTTTGCTTGTTTGTTTTGTTTCTTAAATTCCACATATGAGCGAAATCATATGGTATTTGTCTTTCTCTAACTGACTTATTTCACTTATTTTTTAGAATTGTTTTACTAATTACTATTATTATGTTATAGAGAGTATTATTCAGCATAATGCAGTCTAGCTCCATCCACGTCATTGCAAATGGCAAGATTTCACCCTTATTTGTGGCTGAGTAATATTCCATCGTATATATATCGTATCTTCTTTATCCATTGATCGGTTGATGGACACTTGGGCTGCTTCCATATCTTAGGTATTGTAAACAATGCTGCTATAAACATAAGGGTGCATGTCTCCCTTTGACTTAGTGTTTTATTTTGGGGGGTAAATACCCAATAGTGGAATTACTGGATCGTATGGTAATCCTATTTTTAACCTTTTGAGAAAGCTCCATACTGTTCTCCAGAGTGGCTGCCCCAGTCTGCATTTCCACCAACAGTGCACAGGGGTTCCCCTTTCTCCACATCCTCACCAACACTTGTTGTTTCCTGCGTTGTTGATTTTAAGCATTCTGACAGGTGTGCGGTGGTATCTCATTGTGGTTTTGATTTGCATTTCCTGATGATGAGTGACGTTGAGCATCTTTTCATGTGTCTATTGGCCGTCGGTATGACTTCCTTGGAGAAACATCTCTTCCTGTGTTCTCTACTGGATGTGGAATTCCACAGCTGCATTTGGGGTAACGTGTTACAGGCATGTGAGGTAGAAATGACCCTGGTTGTCCAGAAGAGGAAGTGAACTTTCAGAAAAGTACAGAGCTTGCCAAGATCACACAGTTGTGTGGCTGAACCAGACTGGGCCCAGGTAACAGGTTATAATTTTATTTATTTATGATCCTTTTTAGTACATATACCTGCTATTTGATATAGAAAAGCCCAAAGAGCTGGCTTTACTGCATTTTTTACGTGGATAGTGGGGATATTGAGAAGAAGGGCGGAGTTCACGCTCCGGACAGCAGAAGGCCCTTGGAAAGGTCTCCTGGAAACTTGAGCTGCTAATTGTGGGTATGAACGCTTCAGCCAGAAGGAACCAGGCTATAGCCTTAAGTAAAATACTGATTTTCAAATTTTCATGGCTTGCTTGAATTGCTGTTGGTGAACCAGTGATTATTAAGAGATCGTGTAACATCCAGTTGATCTTTACTCTGTTTTCCTTTATTGATCAAATGCTGGTGTTGGACCTTCTGGTTCCCTTGAGGTTGGATTCCAGGGCAAATATCTTGCCTGGAAGATCTGCATGAGGCTGATGACTCAGACTAGTTGCCATCACTCTGTCAAGTGCAGTGGCCTCAAGGCGGTGGCCTTTTTGCCCTAACCTTACTCTTTGAGCACAGCTAACCTGGTTGTGCAGTCTGGAGGATGTGGAAATGCCAGGATGAACCCAGGTACCACCTTGCACACCATGACCGCCAGGGCACCCAGCCCCAGCCCCAGAGCTCAGAGACCTTGCTGCCCTCCAGAGGCATAGGGCAGTCACCCCGTGACCTCTGTGCCTTTCCCATCCCTGTGTGGTGTAGTGAGAGCACAGTGAGGAGGAGCCAAGGACACGTCTGCCATGGTACTGGTCCAAACAGCATCGTCACAGCCCCGCTGAGAAACGAGCTTGCACTTGGGACCACGAAGGGAGGTGAATGGGCCCGTGTAGACACACATGGGATCACGGCCTTCCAAACGGGCACGTTGTCCCCAACTCACCACACACAGGACTCTAGGCCTGTGGAAACGTGGTGGCTTTGAGGCCCTTGGAGAATCTAGACTCTCCAGAGTGTACCATGTGAAGATAGAGGAGTCTGGACAGGAAGAGAGGATCTAGGTTTGGAGGGGCTCCGTAAATGGCAGAGCAGTCTAGCGTTCAAGTGTGGCTCATTCTGGACAGTGTGCAGATGAGACGGGAGGGGCAGGACCAGATCCAGGCTGGTGGGCTGTGCTCAGGAGAGGCGTGGGGGCAGCCTTCAGGAAGGGGCTGTGGAATGCTGTGCTGGTGGGTTCCAGAAGTATTCAGCAGGTGGATGTGGCATTTCCCTGCAGATGGGGCAGGTTGGGCAGAGATGCCAGCTGGGTTGGAGCTGGTGGGATACCTTTGCCTGGCCGGTGACCCGGGCAGGTGAGGACCCGGGTGGGGGTCACTCCTACATGACCCTCTGGCATCTTTCTCATGTATGATGGTGCCCAGAGCTGGATAGCTGGTCCCTAAGGTTTGGAGACTTCCCTGCAGAGCCGCTTCTCCTTCTGGGAGGGGTCACAGGAGTTGTCTGAGTTGAGAGGGAGAGCCCACCCTTTGCAGGGAGCAAAGGTATGGGTGCTGCTCTGTCCGTTGTAACTTTCCCCTTTCATGCTCTGGCCTGTTTCCCATGAGAATAATCTCTACAAATATCATTAGTAGACTTTTCTCTTGTTCTGTAGGATATAATGTGTAACGTACAAGCTTGTCATTTTTATTGAAAAATGGCCAAAATTTTGGCAATTTCATGTGGCTCAGCCTAATTTGTTATACCATTCACTATTCTTTCCCTGTAGCTTTGCAATTCCCATTCTTAAAAAAGGAAACAAAGCACAAAGTAAAACAAAAGTGAGCGTGTATATTTGTATGAATACCTCAAGGACAGGCTCTGCTTCATCTTTTTGACGTAGCCCTTAAAATATCTTCTGAAGTTCACATTTGGTACTAGGCATATGTTTTGGTGAGTGGTTCTAAGAACATTTTGTTCTTAAGTGAATATCCCAAACGTTGGCCGTGACCAATGACCACTCGTCTCTCATACAGTGTGTTTATTTCCCGTTTGTTTGGAGCACTGGTCCTGTTGTGGGTGCCCTGGGCTTTGGAAGAAGAGGGATGATGTCGTCTTTGTTGGCCAGGTTTACTCCTAGTGAAGGCCAATGGAAACAAAAACAGAAACATCATGCTCATGTTTTTTGTGGTCTAGGAAGCTGAACAGAACAAGGGCAATTAGATCAGGTGCCAGTGTCATGCTAACAAATGGCCTATACTCTTTGCGGTGTGCAACCGGACGCAAGTTATTAAGGTTCTAACAAACTTAAAGGTTTGTTATAAACTTTGTTTGTTATAAACTTTGTTATAAACTCTATAAACTTAAAGGTTACAAGGCATTTTTAAAAAGATTTTGGGGAGGGACAGAGAGAGAGAGAGAGTCCTCAAGCTGACTCCCTGCTGAGTGCGGGGCCCGACATGGGGCTCCGTCCCAGCGTCCATGAAATCATGACCTGAGCCAAAACCAAGAGTTGGATGCTTAACCAACTGCACCACCCAGGCACTCCTACAAAGCATTTTCAACTACTGTTGAACTTTCCAGAGGATCTGTGAGATGGGTAGTGCTAGCCCTGATTTATAGGGAATGGAAGTGAAACATTGAGTATAAATAGTTGATGCAAAGTTCCTCGGCTAAGAGACACACGTGCAGAGCTTAAACTCAGGTCTTGACATCAGATCTTGCTCCGTTTCCCAGATACCGTATTCCTTCCTGCTTAGCAGTGAAGGAGCGTAGCACCCACACACCTGTGTCCTGGGCGCATGAGCCAGTTGCCATGGTCCTGCTCCTTGCTCAGTCTGCAGGGACACTCCTCCCCCTGCCGTGCCCCCCGCCCCAGGCCTTCCGTAAAGTGGTGAGAACCGCCAGCACCTGCTTCTCCACGAGGTGCTGTCGCAGGTTCTTTGAGGGACAGCGGGGATAATCGTGACCATCTGACGGGTCCACGAGGTGCTGTCGCAGGTTCTTTGAGGGACAGCGGGGATAATCCTGACCATCTGACGGGCACACTGCTCCTTTGGGAGTAGGGGCAACACCAAGCATCCAAAAAAGGGGAAGACCCCTTGTATGCCCCCCACAGGTTCTTCAGGGCATCCCCGACACAGCCACTGTCAGATGTGAAGCTCCATGCTTTCTGCTTCTTCAAGGTGTGCTATCTGGGTTCCGGGGGGTGAGGTGAGCCACAGAGTGCTAGATCCCATTTTCCCCCTCCCTTCCCGGAGCCGTCTTTTCACACAGTGCCCACTGGCTGCATGTTGAGGCAGAGCTGCCCTGAGGCCCTGAGTCCAGAGTACGGAGCAGAGGGTTGTGCGTGGGTGTTTGTTTCAGCTCAGACCTCCAGTGAGGGAGCAGCAGGGACAACTCACGCTTGGGTTGCTGTTGTCCTTTCCGTCTGCTTGGGCTGCCGTGATTCCATACCCTGGACAGGGGTCTAAGACAGTGTTTGTTGTCTCAGAGTTCTGGAGGCCAGGAGTCCAAAATCAGGAGGTTGACAGGTTTGGTTTCTCCTGATTCCTCTCTCATCGGCTGCAGACGGCCAGCTCCTGGCCTCCTGTTGTCCTTGGTGCACACGCATCCCTGGTGTCTCTCTGTGTCCAAACACCCCCTTCCTGTAAAGACAGCAGTCATATTGGATGGGGGCCCACCCTAACCACTTCATTTTAACTTAATTCCCTCTTTGAAGGCCCTATCTCCAAATACAGTCACATTCTGAGGTCCTGGGGATTGGGGCTTTAATGCATGAATTTGAAAGGTGGGCACGATTAAGCCCCTCCAGTTAACTTGGTTTCGTGGGCTATGATGAGACACTACAGTAATGAGCTAAATCAGAAAGTCCAGATACACTCCATTCAGTCGAATTTCCATGCTCCCCAACACAGCGTCTGATTCTGTTCCCATGCAGTAAATCATGTTTCTATGCTAAGCTTATCTTTATTTCCACTTGCATGCTGGGTACAGTGAGCCAGGAGGGCACAGATGGCTGTGCATTAGGATGGGCTGGTTCCAGGTGAGATACGTGCTCACCTGTTGTGCTCGCATTAAGAAACCAGTCTGCTCTTGTGTATTTCATTTTCCATCTCTTTTCATAGGCCCCCATCCCTGCAGCTGGTGCTGATGGGAGTTGATAAATAATCGATCCAAGTAGGGCTGAGTCCTTCCAAACAGGAACATGGGAGAGCTGCATGCAGGTTGGGCTTGCAGACAGAGCAGTTCTCACATCCCCAAAAGTGGACACCTAACACATGCGTGATTTGGGGTCTGGTGAGCCCCGTGCCTCCTGTGCCCACCATCTCTTGTCATCCCTGCAACAAATGTGTCCATTGCTTGCTAGCCAATAGCTAAATTGCTGTAGCGAAAAAGCTGTCACCGCACGATTACAGCCAATTCTTAGAACAGCAATATCCCAGAAAGAGGAAGACCAGGGAATTAAATCCGTGCAAGGCAGGGAATTCTATACCTATGATAATCTTGGAAGAAGAAAAAGTAATTGGACAAAATCTAAGACCTTCCTGATTTTAAGATGTTAAATAGTTGAGAATAAAGAGGTTTTCATAATATGGTAAAGAAAGTCTATCTTCACTCACTTGATGCAGCCCTGTTAATTCCAGAACAAAACAAGGATTCCCATAAACACTATTAAGAAATTTCTCCAGTACTTGGTGTGTTCTAACAGAATCATCAAAATTGGGGGACACATACACAATTCAGTAAACCACATTGGAAAATTGAGTATAGGTAAACAAGACCCACACTTTACATTGTGCTCCCAAACAGCTCCAAATAGATCAGTTAAATAAAGGTAACTAGATCATAGAGAAATGAAAGAAAATATGATTGAATATTTAATTGATCTCAGAATGGGTAAGCGCTTTCTAAACAGACATGACAAGGAAAGAAAAATTTCACAAAAGTACATCATCTGATTTGACTTACTAAAATATTGAAAACTGTTTATATGTCAAAATTTATAAACAAAATGATAAGACAAGAGACTAAGAAAATAAATATACATAAACTTTGATCAAGGGCTAATTCCTTAATATGTAAAGAGCTCTTAGAAAACAATAAAGAAAATACTAACTCTGATAGAAAAACATGGGCAAAGGACATGGATGTACTTAACAAAATAGACAAATAATACAAACAACCACCAAATATTTTGAAACTCCACTTCGAATAAATGCAAATTAATTGAGTAGACAAATTTTGACCGTGCAAGCTGGCGATTTTTTAAGTGCAATAGTCAATACCAGTAGGTGCTTTAACTTTGCTAGGGGAGTATGCATTGATTCAAGTTTTCGGAAAACAACTTAACACGTGTATTATTAACCTCAAAGTTTTTGTGACTTTCAGCTTGGTATTCTAATTTGTAGAGATGTGGTCTATGGACTTGCTAAGACATTAATTAATGATTTATGTCCAAGAACACTCCTTGCAGTATTATTTTTTACTTAAAAAAAAATCTACGTTACCCCACATAGTGAGGAGATCATGCAGCCATCAGAAGTTTACAGAAATGCCCATTCTGCAATGTTAAGTGAAGAAACCAGGCTTCAAAACTGTATGTACTGTAAGGTCTCAGTTTGTGGGTGTTCTCCTGTTACTCTCATGTTCCTCAAATTATACTTTGTAATACTTACCCTTTTTGTGAGGAAACTGTTAATTGTGTAAATGACTGTTTTGTTTCTCCAAATAGAATTTATGCTCATGAGATAGGAACTGTGTTTATCTTGTTTGCTTCTGCACCCCAAGGGAGGACATAAGGACATTCCTGGCATGCTGTGTTAGTGATGTCTCAAGTGGGCATTAAAACATTTTTTCAATAATCTCTCTCTCTCTCTCCCTCCCTCTCCCTCTCTCCCTCCTTCTCTATCACTCTCTCCCTCCCTCTCTTTCCCTTCCTCTTTCCCTCCTTCTCTGTCTGTTTCTCTCTCTCCCTCCCTCTCTCTCTCTCTCACACACATGCATACACTCACAAAGAGAGTGAGAAGCAGGCAGACTCATAGGGACACATTGGAAGAGATTAGAACAAAATAATGGTACTGATTATATAAGGTTCTTCACTTATAGAGAATGACATTATGTTCCCATCCAGTTTATGGAACAATTACCCATCATAAGCCCTATAAGGAAAGGAAAGCAGACCTGGAAATTCCTCCATTAGCTTAGTGGGAATTATTCATGCCTTACACTTAGCTAGTGTTTCTAGTTCACAAAATTGATTTGCGAATATTCTTGATTTCCATAGATTCCTTTGGTTCACCCAGTAAGGCAAGAGCAAGCATCCCCCATCTTCCCACTAAGGGGCTGGGGTCCAGGAAGTGCTGTCCCTGGTCATGTGGTTAGTGCTGGAGCCGGCGGGCAGCAGGCCTGGTGCTAGAGCGTGAGGACCCCCATCTGGACCGCCTTTGGGTCCGACAGCTCTGAGGACACTCCTCCTTATGCCTGAATCCCTGGGCCTCGCCCCTGGGACTACTGCCCCTGCAGGAAGTAGAACTTCAACAAAATGCATGTTTATGGTCCGGTCTCTGTTTAGGAAAGAAGAAAACAAAATTTGGAAGCAAACACTTGCTTTCCAGGGTAGAAAAGAAAAAGAAACAGAAACTATCACCCCCGAGGCACTTGTGCTCTGTCCTGCAGAGGCCACGGAGCAGAGGGGACGGCGTCCTGAGGACAGAGCGTCCCCTGTGCCGTCATCCCCAGGCCTTCCAGGACTGTGCAGAGGCCGCCGGGAGCAGCTGGGCGAAATTTCTAGTGCAATTAGTTGTCAGCCTGTGTTTAAATGAAAGACTCAATGAGTGATCCTACATAATTTTAATTTTGGTTTTTAATTAATGGGGTTGAAATGGGGAAATGGTACTTTGTGTCTTTGTATATTTAGCCTGTCTGACTTGTTTTTCTTCCTGCCTCATCAGTGCTTCACTTGGGACATCTGTCCGATTTGTATTTGAGCTGACGACTCTGTGGTCCCCATGTACGTGCCACAAAAGGCCTTTGGGGGTGAAAGTGCTTCATCACCCACGTGGTGGGGGCGAGGCAGGGAGCAGATGAGTCATGTGCAGGGAGGCAGTTGGCTGGAGAAGCAAATACAATTCTGGGAGGGACATGGAAACTTCTAGTACTTGTCAAGGGGGAGAAATCGGGTGTCTTTGATCCACAGCGTCTAGTTACTCAGTCCAATGTTGGGGCTGTAATGTGGGAGCTACAGGCGTGTTGCTGGCGTGTCCTACTCCTCGTGCACCACGTGCTGACACGTGTGTCTTGTACACAGCAGGTGAGGAAACGGATGTTTGGTGACTGACCCTGCTTGCTTGGTTGGGGAACCCACACCACTAGCCCATTTCCAAGGTCACCAGAAGGTCGTGGGAGGTCTGAGGTTGTCCACTTGAGCACCCCCAAGGACAAGTTCCAACCACAACTTTTGACTCTAGCACCTTCTCGAGTGGTGTTGAGGGACCAGGAAGGATTTTAGGGTCTTGAGTTGCTCGGGACCAGGTGTTTTAGCAAGTCCCCTTGGGACAGGCAGAGGTCAGAATAGCTGGCAGGAAGGCCACAGCTGCTGTTGAACTGCAGGGGAAACCCGGAGTTCCACTTTGTAGGACTTTCTTGTCATGGGCCTGTTCCACTCAGGGTTTTGAGGTGCACCCCCAGACTGGCGACAGCTTTCACAGAGTAGCATGGCTGCTGAATCTGAAATGGCTTCAGCACGTAATTTTAAAGTTCCCTCTGACCCGCAGATGCCGACCTGCCTCTGCTGCATGCCGTTGTGGTGTCTGCACAAAGGGCAGGTGTTGAAGGCGGACACCGTGGGGGGCATTCAGCGAGGCTCCATGGGACCTGTGCCTGTCACCTGTGCACGGAGGGCTGTGAGGGGTGGTGACTCGTCCTTCCTTGCTCCCCCTCCATCACAGATGATGCTCGAGGCAGAAATCAACCCTTGCTTCAGAAGAGTGAATTCATGCCAGCCAGCCGTTTGCCTGAGCCCCATCCACGGTTCCCATCTCTCATCGGACGTGTCCACTAGATCGGCTGGACGCCTCTCATTTCCCCACTCCCTGTACCGGACAAGATCTGCTCACGCATCCAAGACCAATATGCCGTCAGCCTGGCTTTTTGCCTTTTCTCCTCTCCTGACGTCTGTGTGCACATCCCTCGGTCAAGACCCGCTCGGCTCTGCTGCTTCCTGTCTTCGTGGTCACTTGCGGGAAACCCTGCAGGGCCTGCCTGCCGCTCCCCAAAGCTTTGTACTTGTCGTTACGCGAACACGATCGTTGGGCATGTCCAAGCCTCAGGGACGGCATCATTTGCTGAACTGACAAGTTTTATTGTAGAAATGTCATGTTTCTCTCCTAGTATCTCAAGTTTTTCTAAAGTTTTAAGAAAAGCAGCAATAATGGGACAAACACTTGAATCTAACATTTTCGTAGCACGAGGACACATGTGCTGTTGTCCAGCTCTGCTCCTGTGCGTGTTTCCAGTAGACATGGATTTGTACCCCATGATGCTGTTCCAGATTTCCCCGGGGGCTGCTGGGGCCACATCCCAGTGATGCCCCTGTGCTGTTCACGCAGACGGTGCCTTATGGCCTCTTGCCCCTCGCTGTCTGTCCTGTCCTGGGCTCATCACCTCACCTGCGGGGTCCTTACTCCCATTCTGTGGGTGAGGAAGCCCAAGTGCAGAGGGTTTGAGGGCCTTGCCAAAGGTCTCAGAGCCACTTAGTGACCCCAATCCCAGTCCAAGGGCCCCAAAACAGAACAGCTATCCTTTCCTGCTTTTCTGAGTCAGACAAGGTCTCATAAAACCCAAGTGCCAGCAAGGGTAGCTGTGTTCATTGAGCCCGGTTTACCAGGGCATTCACCTGGATCATCGCATACTTGATCAGCCCTATCCTCTTGGGGATTGAGAGGTTCTGGAATGTTCTGGCCTCTCTGCTACCATGTGCAACACAGCGAGCTCGCTGTGAGTTGTTTTCCTCCCAACCGAAGTCAAGAGTTCCTTGAAATCAGAAACCACATTTATTGTTCTTCGATCTCCCAGAGCACAGACCCAAGTGTGTTGGCATTGGAGGAAGCATTACAGAAGGGTTTATCGAACTGCTCTGTTTTGTGCCAATCAATACATATTTGCTACATTCACCGTGCTCCTGAGCAGCTCTATTTCAGGCAGCTTGCAGCCGCTGGTGCAGGAAGCACACCGCGTGCGGGGACCGTCTGTGTCTGAGTCCCAGGGTGACTCGGAAGGTGGGACAGGGTGAGTGCCCCTTGTGGGAAACAGACTTCCACCTGTGAGCAGGGCGGGATGCAGGACTTTTCTCATTATTTGAAATAAGTTCATAGACACAAAGGGGGCCCAAAGGGTTCTTGTACAGCTTAACAAGTAATGATAAGACAGACACATAGGGAACCCTTCTGGGGCCAAGAAACAGAACACCCCGAGGTTCCCGTCACCCTGGCTTCTATGTAAAGGACTTCCTCGCTCTCCTCCCACAGTTTGCCCCGTGCAGGGCTTCCTAAGCAAGAGGTGTGTTTTCCAAGTTTGTGACCCGTCTGTGTGCATGCTTTTGCATCTGCATTTTGCTCATGGCTGCATTTGGGAGAGTCACTGTGGTGCTGGGTGCCGCTGTGGCTCACCTGTCTCAGCACTCAAGAGTGTTCTTCTCATGCCCGTACCCCTCTCACCCCATGCCCCCCACCCCCGTGCCCGTGCCCCTGCCTTTGCACCAGACAGTTTGCTCCCAGCTCAAGACTGTCTGCCAGGCTCGGTCCTGAGAGCTCACGTGCACCTTTCTGCCTGGCACCCCCACCCTCTCCTGATGGGGCCTTCCCATTTTCCACACTGGTGGTGCTATTCCCATTCCCGCCAGCCAGGCACCAGAGTCCTCATTACTCCGCACAGTGGCCAGCCTTTTTTAGCCAGCAGGACTTCAATAGCTGTGCGGTATTTGGGCTATAACAAGAAAGACTATGGATCTTAGTTCTTTCAGAGTTTTAATTTTTTATTTGCCATCTTATGTGGAGTGAATAACAAGCAGACTCTTGTTCAACCTTCAGCCACCGCCCACCAGCCTCACCTGTGATGGGTCCCACCTGCAGGGCACTGCCCACCAGCCTCACCTGTGATGGGTCCCACCTGCAGGGCACTGCCCACCAGCCTCACCTGTAATGGGTCCCACCTACAGGGCACACGGCACACAGCCACAGCCAACGTGGACTCCTCTGGCACGTCCGCATGGCTCAGCTCCACCGCTGAGGTTGCCGGATGTACAGGAGTCACCTGTGTTGGTTTCCTTACCTGTCTGGACTGCTTTGTGCATGTGGTATCACTTAGCACTGACTCCGGCTGCAAACACTATCGCTGAAGTCAGGCTTCTTCTCACGATGGCGTGTCACATTGAGTAGCCCGTGTGTGTTCTGTTTTGGTGGCATGTCATGGTGCACCTTGCCATCAGCATTACCTGAGATTCACTGGGTGTGATAACTGCTATAAACGGATGGACTTTTGGCTAGAAAAAAAGAAAATTTCTACAGAAGATAAACTGAATACTTTGGAAATATCTGGTATATATGAACACAAATGAGAAAAGGGTTGGGTTAAATAATCATAAACATTTGGGGGTGTAATTGTCTAGAAGGAGTCGGCTCTTGGGGCGCTTCGCAAAGTTAAATTAAGTTCTCACCCAATCCTCTACCTTGAGAATCACACTGGCGATGTGGGGTGCTGGAAATGATTTGAGACCACTAGGCTAGGTCCTGTCTCTCTGCTTCCTAGGGGATGCACATTTTCTCACGTGCCAGTACCATTGGAAATGGTGTGCATCTTAGATGAGAGGAAGTATAGGGTTCTATAACGGGGCGAGTTCTCCTTTCCAGCTAAATATATGTAGTCCTGCTTCACCTTATGACCCTCAGGAAAGACGCACTTGACATGAAGCTAAGGTTGCAGATTGAGAGCAGAGTCTCACTGTCAGTCTGCTGGTCAACAGCTCCGAGGGCAGCAGGAACTCTTGGAGCTCTTGTTGGGAGAGATCATTCATTCGTTATTACTTACGTCAGTTGGAGTCACTTGCAACTGAAAATACCTTCATACAGCCCAGTATGCAGAGCCATGGCTTAGCCAAAGGAGAAAATAGACTCCCATTCAAAGAAGCCCTTTGCCCTGCCCAAAACAATTGGCAAAATAGCTTATGTATTTATGTATTTTAAGTTCAAATAGGGTATATTTTGGGAATTGATCTCTGTTTTCTCATGATTTCCTGATTGCTGGCAGCGACGGGTCGGGGAGATGTGGCTCCCCTGAAGCCCAGCGGGGGAGCAAGTAGGTAAGGAGGCATCAGGAGTACACAGGTGAACTCAGGTGGGGAGCATTGCCGGAATGGTCCTGGCGTCTTTCCAGGGTTGCCCGTGACCCTCAGGAAGCTGAAAAGCTTTCAAGCTCTGATTCTGGAACATGAGAACACTCTGTCCCACATTTGGACACGGAATTTGTGGTCGAAATGGTCTCACATTTAGAGGTGCAAGGGGTAGCTTAATTCAAACATACTTGAGATACATGAACGTTGTTGCAAATGTGACAACATCATTGCAACTTCCATCCGGCCTTGGTCCCTGCTTTATTGCCTGAGCCCCTACAGCAGCACCCCTGCTTCTGGATGGCAGGGAACAGCAGAACTCCCCTGTGGCTTCTAGACGTGGGGTGGTGTGACTGAGAAACTACGTTGTGGGGTTCTTTACATTTTGTTTTGGAATACTTCTAGATTTACAGAAAAGTTGCCAAGATAGTAGAGAGGTCCCTGCATGGCCTTCACCCAGTTTCCTTATCTTGCTTGCAATGCGTGGTCCATTTGTCAAATCTAAGAAACAGCATTGGTGTGTTATGAACCAAGCTGCAGACTTCGTTTGAATTTCATCAGTTATTCCTTTCATGGAATTAACTTTTACGTCTATTTAATTTTAGTTAAATTTAAGGAGCCTCATGTGGCAGGTGGTTCCTGATTGGATGGCTCAGCTGTAGACAATTTTCACCATACGAGCCAATGGTCCTTTGGGAACTGTGGCCAGGGCTGTGCCTCCCCAGCTCAGAGCCTGCCCATGGCTCCCCCTTCTCTCAGAGTCAAAGCCCGGGCACTTGCCCTGGACTGGAAGGTCCCCAGGCTCTCCGTCCTCATCTCCTGGGACTTCCAGCTGTTGCTCACCCCGTTAGCACTGGCCTGTTGGAGAAAAGGGACACTCTGCTGCAGATGGACTGGTTAGCATCACCCAGACAGAAACTATCTTTCTTAGCAATGCGGGGTGAGCAGCATGGCATAAAGGGGAGCCTGGGCTTGGGAGGCAGAACAGCCTGATTAATCCATGCCTTCAGCACATAGGCACCGACGGCCGTCCATATGCCAGGCTGTGTCTACAGAGAGCTTCCTCTCTAATAAAGGACCAGAAAATGAAGAAATAAGCCAAGAGGCATATTGTATGTCAGATGCTGAGAAGAAAGAGGAAGAACATAAAGAAGAAGAAGAGATGATGGCATCTTAAATGCAGAGGGACTCAAATCTAGGCTTTGCTACTTTGCAGCTGTGCGATCTGGCAGCAGGAGCTAACTTGGCTGAGCCTCTGTGTCTTCCTCCAGGAAATGGGGACATGAGCCCTGCTGGGATCCCAGTCGTGAGCATTCGGTGGGATAAGCAGGATGCCTGTACATTCAGGCTTCCAAGTAATGCTGGCGTCGCTCATTGTCCCCTGGTTCAAACCTCCGGTCGCGGGGTCGGGAAGAGGGCGCACGTACGAAGTTTGGGTTGTCTGTGAGAAGGTGTAGCTGTGTGGAGGGAAGAGGTTGAGAATGCACCTGTAGGCAGAGGTGAGACCTTCATCCGCAGGAAGCCACACCCTCACACCCAAACTGGAGAGCTGCACCCAGCGTGCAGCCAAATGCATCTCTCTGTCCCGTTTTAAGAGGCAAAAAAAAAAATGTTTGTTTTGTTTTTTGCTGGTAATTTGTTTTATATTTCTCCTTCAAGATGATGAGACCACTAGGGGAAAGGCTGGGGCACAAGATACGCACATAATCTGGACAGCCGTGCCTCCAAGTGCTGGTGGGAAAGGTCATCAGGGGGTCTCCAGGCAGAGGCTGAAAGCTCTAGAATGGCACGCGTTGGCGTTCCAGGCATCCTGAGATGATGCAGGGCAAAGTGCTTGGTTCATCTGTGGAGTATCGTTCCTGAACACTTTGCATCTGAACCTTTAATGGTGGACAAACAAGTGGACAAGAACAGGCTACAGCACGTGCACGGGACCCCCCACCCCTGCTCTTTCCATGAGTGTGAACGCCGTAAACACAGCAACAGATGATTCGATAGATAGGCCTACACAGACGTGGCCACTGGCAGCACACCTTGATCCTTGACTGGATTGTGGATTGGGCAAAATAAACAGTTTAAAAGATATTTGGGGGGGGGCGGGAAATTGTAAAATGGACCCAAAATTAAATAACATGATATACATGCTAAATCTCTCATGATTGTGGTTGGCGAGAGGTCTGCCTCTGTGGGGGGAGGCATGCTGAAGCATTTTGGGGGTGAAGTGTCAGGACATTTACAATTTTGCTTTCAGAATCACCTAAGAAAATGTAACGAGCCCTGGGTGTTATATGGAACGGACGAATCCCTAGGTTCTACCCCTGAAACTACTAATGTACTATATGTTAACTAAATTGAATTTAAATAAAAGATTAAATAATAATAATAAAAAAAATAAAAGTTATAGTAAACACCAAAACACACACACACACACACACACCCCATACAGGGATGTTTACGTGCATCTGTATATGAATGGGAGAGAAACAGAGCAGGTGTGGCCAAGTGCTGAACTACTCTTTCAGCTTTCTGCAGGTTTTAAGTTTTTAAAAACAAAATGTTGGATAAAAAAAAATACAATGGCAGAGTAACAGTCATTGAAGGACAAAGAAGCATTCTTTTTTTTTTTTAAGATTTTATTTATTTGACAGAGAGAGAGACAGCCAGCGAGAGAGGGAGCACAAGCAGGGGGACTGGGAGAGGAGGAAGCAGGCTCCCAGTGGAGGAGCCTGATGTGGGGCTCGGTCCCAGGACCCTGGGATCACGCCCTGAGCCGAAGGCAGACGCTTAACGACTGAGCCACCCAGGCGCCCGAAGAAGCATTCTGATTAAGATGTCCTAAAACTCGTGTTGACTGGGGGAAATGAGTAGCCCTTCTCAGGTTGTGGGAATTCCCTTTCTGGGCCTGAGCTCCCTCACCCCGCAGGCTGAGGACAAAGCCCCATCACCTTCCTTGGTCTACTGGGTCTCTGACACCTTATCAAAGTCATGTGGCCACATGACAGAAAGCAGAAGGAGGGACAGAGCATCCAGAGTGCTCCGAAGCCCAAGCTACCGAGATCCTCAACAGCTTGCAGCTGGCTGTTGCCAAAGTGGCTCACCCACCCCTCCGTCTGCCCTGTCACGTTAGGGGACATGGAAAGGAAATGCCATGTGGAGGAAAGAGCTCAATCAGGGAATGTTCCAACGGACCCTACTTCACAGATTCAGGGTAATTTCCTCTTAAGAAAATAAAATTCTTTGATCATAGCATGTTGGAAACTATCTGTCAGATCATCCAGTAAAACACCCTGACATCCCCCAGGATGGAGGACTCAGAGTAAGGTTGCTGCCCAAGGTCAGAAAGCCACCTTGTGCAAAGGCAGCTCCCGACTGCACGCTCCTCTCAGTCTCTGCTCCAGCACTTGCTCCTGCTCCTGTGCCTGCTCCCACACCTGCCCCCGCACCTGCTCCCACCTCCTGCACCTGCTCCCACCTCCTGCCCCCGCACCTGCTCCTGCACTTGTTCCCGCACCGGCTCCCACACCTGCATCTGCTCACCTGCTCCCACCAGCTGCACCTGTGCCAAGTCCTGCTGTCAGTATCGGAGCCCACAGAACAAACGTCACCCTTTCCAACTGAGCACAGTCAGTAAGGGGTGTCTTGTCCCACGTCCAATCGTCAATGCAGAGTGGTGTGATGATATTTATGGTGGTTCTGTAATATTACTGTGGAAAGGTGTCTCATTTTCGGAGGAGTAAATGCAGCACTGGAAACATTCTTTGGAATTAGCTCTGGCTCTTTCTTTCCAGTAGTTCAGAGGCAAGCACTTGTTAAATGAGAGGATATTAAGAGCCTTCTGCTCTGAAGAATGGGCAAGTGTCTTTGAAAACGTAACCAGCGCGTGGTTGAAGAATTACTCCGTTTAGATAAAAACACAACCTGTTGTTGGCTCTCATTGTCTCCCTGGTTCCACTGGAGGGAGATGCTTTCTTTCTTTTTTTTTTCTTTTAAGGATTTTATTTATTTATTTGACAGAGAGAGACAGCCAGCGAGAGAGGGAACACAAGCAGGGGGAGTGGGAGAGGAAGAAGCAGGCTCATAGTGGAGGAGCCTGATGTGGGGCTCGATCCCATAACGCCAGGGTCACGCTCTGAGCCGAAGGCAGACCCTTAACGACTGCGCCACCCAGGCGCCTTGGGAGATGCTTTCTTGAAGGGGTCTGCTCAGTGTGGCGGCCAGTGCTGGAGAAGAGGTCTCTGTGGGACAGATTGAGAACATTCATGATATTTGCAAAGCCTTATAATCAATCATAGTAAGCATTTGAGGATACATGCTGTAAGTGAAACATAGGTATTAGTGGACATGTTTATTCGCGTTTGTGAAACAAGTGCCCCTGTGTTACTTCCCCTTTCCCATTTGTTTCTGTTCCTACTGCAAACCAGTGAGCCTGAGTCAGAGTGGATGGTGCCTCTCCCCTCAGCTTTCTCACCTTTCTCTCTTCCATCATGTAGTTTGTAAAATGAACCAAGAGTCACAAAATGCTATTAGGCTTTTTCATCAAGTCACACAAAACCTGAGCAAGGTTCGGGTTGCTCTGCCCTCTGTACTTCGGGTTATTAATAAGAAATCCAGGGAAACGTTTGTACTTTCTGGTGATCTGATAAAGGCTTACCGGCCCTTCTAAATGCCAAGGACAGTGTAGGTTCTGTCTTCTTGTGCTCGATTCGAGAGCTGTGGGGCCTGGCTCGGCTGGAGCTCCTACCAAGAAGGAGCCTGGTGAGTCTCCAGGCATGATTTACCTCCTCAGAAAGGACATGGGACAAAAAAAGTGGAGGGGCGCCTGGGTGGCACAGCGGTTAAGCGTCTGCCTTCGGCTCAGGGCGTGATCCCGGCGTTATGGGATCGAGCCCCACATCAGGCTCCTCTGCTGGGAGCCTGCTTCTTCCTCTCCCACTCCCCCTGCTTGTGTTCCCTCTCTCGCTGACTGTCTCTGTCTCTGTCGAATAAATAAATAAAATCTTTAAAAAAAAAAGTGGAATAATGAACAACAGAGTGGCAGGTTTTGGGATTCAGACCCCCTGCAGCCCGGTGTGGAGGCCCAATCCAGCCCGTGCAGAGCCCAGCATGGTGGGGGAGCGTGGGCACTGCAGGACCCTCCTGGTCGTGGCAGTGGGAGTTGATTTCAGGAGAGCTTCCCTTACTCTAGTGGTCAGACCGGGCACGGAGAGCCCAGTGCAGCTCCCAGTGGGCCCACCTGGGACTAATGAGGTCCTGGATGTCCTCCAACGCTGGGCACCCAAACAGGTGGCTCTAGGACTTCAGCAGCGAGGTGTGATGTAGTTTCTTGCCCTCTGCCAGGCGTGAGTTCTCCCCAGGTTATAAAGAAGCTTGTTGTGAGCAAAACAGAAAAGAACTTGGTGACATCGAGAAATGGTGCCAGATGCAAGGTTGAGTCCCATGAAAGTGATGCCCGTGTGCCTTCTGCTCGGTTCCTCAGTGGGAACACCGTGAGAATGATCCAGCTGTGCAAGGGAGGCAAGGCAGGACAGCGGACTCCTTTCTTTTCTGTTGAAGACTATGTGTTTTCAACTGTCTATTGGGTAAAACCACATGGTGTAACTATCCCAAGAAAAGTTTAAGATACTGAATAACATGTTGCAAGTGAGAAAGAAAGTCAGAATGAAAATGCACATGGAAATAAATTCCTGGTGAGATTTTTTTTTTAAGATTTTATTTATTTATTTAATGGAGAGAGAGACAGCCAGTGAGAGAGGGAACACACGCAGGGGGAGTGGGAGAGGAAGAAGCAGGCTCCCAGCGGAGGAGCCTGATGCGGGGCTCGATTCCAGAACGCCAGGATCACGCCCTGAGCCGAAGGCAGATGCCCAACAACTGAGCCACCCAGGCGCCCCGATTTTTTTTTAATAGCAAAGAGAAATGAGAGGATCTCCTGCCCCAGAATGGCTTTTGCCACATGTGACCTGAGGGGTTTTCCTTCTGAGACCCCCCCAAAGCCGCAGCCCTCTGACTGCTCCTCTCCACAAAGCAGAGGTGTTCCCAGAACAGCACTCTTGCCGAGTCTCTCTTTAACATTCTTTAACATTCTTACATTTGTTTGGCATTCAGTGGTTTTGAAAACCCAACATCAGGAAAGGACGGGGGGGCCATCAGGAGCACAGCAGTAACGGGAGCCCGCGTGGACAGGGTGTGCCCCATGCCCCTGAGTCCTGACTGCATTTGCCGTTGGTCATCAGCCATCAGGGTGGCGTGGAGTGAGGAACTCGCTGGTCTGCGTCAGTCGTGGGGCAGGGGGGCAGCCCATATAACCACGAGCTAGAGTGGACATACTGCTTCCACAGAAGCTGTATTTCAGGATGGACCCAGGGAAGAGCTCTGAGGATGTGTTAACCCCAAGATTCAGCTAGCAGCGTGTTGCATGCCCTCCCCGTGAGCCACACATCGGCTCGTAAATGGCATCGTCATCGCTGGCCCGCTAGTCAGACATGCTGTGTTAAGAACCCTGTGTAAAGGTGGTTGTCACCTGCACAGACTCTGAGTGAGCTTAGTCACTGGTGCTGTCATATTTGATCATTATCACCAGTGTTTCAAAGTGACAGCATGAAGTGCCTCGAGGAAATTCTTCTCTCCCCTTCTTAAGATGAATACATCCCTAGCTTTCCTCGGGTTTCCTTTGTCTTCTGTGAAGAATTGTCTACCATTGACACAGTGTTCAGCTAAGCAAGAAAACAGCCTAGTGGATATTACAATGCTTTACAAAGTTCGGAAATACGTGAGAAGTGAGTCAACTGCCAGTTTCTAGTTTTATTGCCGGTAATAACCTGTTCTTCAGGCGCACGTACGTAACGCTGTGCATTGGGGTGATTGCATAATCCGGTTTAAAAATCTTTGAACTGCTACCCACATGGTACACTTTCCTGTACTTGCTGAGTTGTACAAATGGTTACATCAGTTGGAAGTGGAAGATATCTTCTGCTTTTCACCAAAGAAAGAGAAAAAAAAATTAAGGTGTGACCATGAGATAAAGTAGAGAAAGTACCAATGTTCAACCCAGAGATCTCAGTTCTGATCTGAATGGTGGTCCTCACTTAGCTGGTGACGTGTTCTGGGCTGCCATTTTCGGGTAGATGGTGTCTGTGGCTATAAAATGAGCTGGACGAGGGAGGGTATGAAACGTGGTTGCATCACGTGCATGCCGCAGCAGGCAGGGACTTCTGCATGGAGCTGTCCGTGGGCCAGGATTTTAGATGCTAAAAACAAAACAAATCAAAATGGCCTGTCCAGGTATCAGACCTGAGCCAACCCAAGTCTCATGAGCTCTATGCACCCATCTCAAATCTCACTACGCTGCCTGGACATAGATGTGTCCTGCAGTGTTGTCTGTGGTCCTGGGAGACACCGTTCTGCAGATTGCTCTGAAAGTCCAAATCACTCAGAACTTTGGTTGGAAGATCAGGGTAGGAGGATGGGGGGATTGGGTAAGCTTGAAGCCAAACACTGAGCTTTCCTGAACCCATAGAATGCGACCTGTGTGCACCTGCCTAACTCAGTTTACATTTGCACACAGCACCATAGGCTTATGATGCCCCTGGCCTCTGTGTGAGGCCAGCTATGGTGAATGCAGGACCCAGGCCTGAAAAGAAGCCATCCTTTCTGGGCCCCTTCCATGCCACCAGGGAGCTGGAGAATACCCCTCTTATCCACCCCCTCATTCCTGATGCAAGTTGGATGCTGTATCGTTTTAGTGGCTATGAGTAAGAACGTGGTGATAAAAGATTTCCTGCAGAGACCCCAAAATAGAATCCTGGGGAAGCCTCATCTCATTCCCTCAGGGGAGAAAGGGACTCTGTCAGCAGCTCGGGGTGTAAGTTGTGCATGTTTGTAATTCCCAGCGAAACAAGTGACATGATGTTGAGGGAATCTTCCTCGTGGCATATAGATATGCCTGGCCCAGCTGGCTTGGAGACTGGAGCAGAGGCCAGGGGTGGTGGGAGCTGAAGCTCGAGGGCAGCTGCCGACTAATGATGGGTGTTGTTTTACTGAAGTCTAGTTGACACATGACCTTATGTTAGTTACAGGTGCACAACATAGTGATTCAACAAGTCTGTGCTCACCGCAAGCATAGCTATCATCTGTCACCACACAACCACACAAAACTGTTACAGTATCAGTGACTGTATTCCCCAGGCTGTGCCTTTCATCCCCATGACCTACTCATGCTATAACCGCAGCCTGTGTCTCCCACTCCCCTCCACCCATTTGCCCATCCCCCCACCCCTCTGACAAACATCAGTTTGTTCTCTGTATTTTTGTGTCTTTTTATTTTTCCATTTGTTTTGTTTTTTAGATCCCACATTAAGTGAAATCGTAAGGTATTTCTCTTTCTCTGTCTTATTTCACTTAGTGTAATACCCTCTAGGTCCATCCATGTTGTTGCAAATGGCTCGATCTCATTCTTTTTCATGGCTGAGTAATAGTCTGTGTGTGTGCACACGCATGCCACAAACAATGAACATTGCAAATGGCAGGTGGAATATAGCCAGGTTAGCGTTGGGTAGCACAGGTGGGGGCGCCAGTCTCCTGTGGTGTGTTGCCTGGGTGCGAGTCAGGTTGAAGGAAGGAGCTCACCGGGAGAGCTGAGACCTAGCCGGAGAGGTAGTTCAGGGAAAGGGGATATGGGAGGTGTGGCACAGGTGAATTCTACAGGACCTGACAGTCAGTGGAATGCCCAAGAGGTGGTAAAGAGGGGAGGGGAATGATGTTTCTAGCACAGGCACCCACATCCGGGTCTGAGGGCTAAGTGACCAAGAAACACAGTATGGGGCCATTACCAAGGTAAGGACCTCCGGATGGGATGCAGGTGCTGGAGGAAATCCAGCCTGCAGTGAGATCCATAAAGGCCACCCAGCAGACAATTGGAATTACAAAATTTGAGCTATTCAGGACTGTTGGAACTGGTAATACTTATAAGTTAACTGCGAAAGGTGATCAGTGAAGATACTCAGATGGTGAGTCCCTGCTCACCTTGGTTCATGAATACGTGAATTCACTCGTTCGTTCTATCAAGACACATTACTTAAGCATCTCTCCCACACCAGTTGCCTCCTTGTTGAGTGAGACAGCTTCTACTCTCACTGGCTCTCTGTCCGGTCACATGAACGCAAGCGGACAATTACGGCAGTCGTGGAGCGTGTGATGAGGCATGTACCTTATGCTATAAAAAAAATTTCCCAGAGAAGATGGCCCTTAAATGAAACTTTAAAGGAAATCGGCTAAATCAAGGAGCTGTTTTTTTAAAAAACCAAACCAAACCACTGTGTATGGATAGAATAAGGCAGGACAGCTGTAGTGAAGGGCTTCTGTTTGCGGGTAGACCAGAAAGAGGTTGAAGAGACACTGGGGGCTCTGTGGGGGTCATCCAGGGGGCTTGGTCTGTATCGTAAAAAGTATGGGCAATCAGTGAATCTGTAGACAAACAGGGGCTTGATCATCCTTGACTTCTGAAAACATTTCCAAATGGCTGTGCAGAATGATCCGCCGCGTGTCGTACACATCGGAGCCACCATCCGCTATGTGTAAAAACACAGACCCATCTGTGCTCAGCACCCTCGGAGCCCTCACCTCACCCTGGAGCCTGTCCTGGGGTCATCCAGAGGCACGTGGCTCCACCCACACCTCTCGCCACGTTTCCTTACTGAGACTCCAGTTCGGCACCATGGCTCTCAGGAATCAATCTTGACACCCCCGCCAGGTAGGAGGAAAACCCAATCAGGGGTGGGGTCTGATTTTATTCTGGACGTTGCGTTGCATGGAGGGAGAGCCCCTGCCCCACCCCCAGCTTGCATCCTGGGTTCGCTGGCACTATACTGGGCCTCCCCGTAGACGGGATCTCCTGGGACACGGACAAGGGCTTCTCGCACCAGTGCTCACCCCAAAGAAGTTACCCTGTGAGCCCCGCCCCCACCCTGGCTCTCACCACACCCTGCTCCTGCCCCAACTCCGACATCAAGGCATCTGCAGGACAGGGTATCATGAGAGCAGAGCCCGTCCCAGGCCTCTCCAGATTCTGGTGCTGCGGGCGATCCTTGGTGTCCCTGCTGTGTGGACGGGGATGCCTTGCACTGGTCTGCCTCTGGCTTCTTGGGGCGCATCGCTTCTTACAAAGATGGCAGACATGTTGGGTTTAGGACCCACCTGAATCCACTTACAACCTCCTCTTAATCTTTAATATATTTTTTTAAAGATTTTATTTATTTATTTGACAGAGAGAGAGAGAGACAGCCAGCGAGAGAGGGAGCACAAGCAGGGGGAGTGGGAGAGGAAGAAGCAGGCTTCCAGAGGAGGAGCCTGATGTGGGGCTCAATCCCAGAACGCTGGGATCACGCCCTGGGCCGAAGGCAGACGCTTAACGACTGCGCCACCCAGGCGCCCCAACCTCATCTTAATCTGATTGCATTTGCAAAGAGTATTTCAAAATCAGGTCATATTCAGGTTCGGGTGTCTGGACTTCAGTATATATTTTTGGGGGGACAGGAACCACAACACCTGTCACATTAGTACTACACAAATGTGACAAATTCCCAGACCATAACTTCTTCTTGGTTTTTTGTATTTTTAGTCCGTGACTTAAAGTATTTCCAAGGGCAAATGTGTTTGCAATGTACTTTCATGTTCACAAGCTAAGCCTGATGCTCCCTGAGAGGACGGGGATCTCGCTGAAGCCGTGCCTCCCCAACACGTGGCGGGGGGGCTGGAGTCTCAGGCTTCCTGCGAGTCTGCTGGACGCTCCAGCCCAGCTTCCTGGGAAGGAAGCACGAGCACGAGAACCACGGCAGCCGTGATGTTGTGGGCTGCAGAGCGGGCTCAGAGAATGAGGCACTGTGGCCGTCCGGCCCTGGACTTCAGGATGTAGCATTGTGAATCTAACATCTGTTCCTTGTAAAGAATTCTTGTTTTAAATAGCATATGCCGTATGTCCTTCCATTCCTAAAAATACGATTTCTGGTTACTGACTTGGCCCCTCCGTGAGCCAAGGTGGTGTCCAGTGTGGCTGAAAGACAGGAAGAGGGAGGGACGGGGATGAGGGGACAGGTCTTTATAAATCAATCTTCACCTACGCTCTGTCCCGCACCACAAAGCACATTGTGTCGAAAAGCAGCCGTGCTATCTGCTGCCACTCATCTGTCCATTCAGCAAGTACTCGTCTTGGACGTACCAGCCGCCGCAGCGGGCACTGAGTGGAGTGGTTTGCAAGACGGACACAGCTCTGCCCTCACAGAGTCTCTAGTCCAGTAGAATAAAAGCACTGATCAAATGACCGCACAGAGACCCCAGTGTTCCCCTCTAAGTGATTACTCTTACCTTCAGAGCATCTGCCTGGGGGCCTGATGGATCTTGGGGTTCGTGGAAAGCATCCCTGGAGAGCTGGTATTGGAGGAGAATTCTAATCTCAGTGAAGGAGACTGGGGGCTGCTCCAGGTAGGGTGAGCAGGTCTATCATGGCCTAAGGCAGTGAGGAGCTGAAGGAGGAGGTCCGTTCTGTCCAGCTGGCTGGACACCAGCAGCCCTGCTTGGGTTTGCAGGCAAGGAAGGTGCCCTAAACGTTGATCTGGAAATAGGTCTGAGACTGATGTCAAAACGTGAGGAGTGTTTCATGAAGCCTCTGCCAGTATCAGCTCCCGTACACGGGACCACGTGTTCTGTTCCATTTCCTGCTGCCCCGAGGCCTCACTGCCAGTCCTTCGGGTAAGTGATTAATCACCAGCTGAAGGCCTTGTGCTCAACCTTGACCTCCGGTCAGGAGAGCCCCTCTCGACTTGTTATTCTTCAAAGCTGTGTTGCTTATTCTTGACCTTTCGTTGTCCCCTAAAACTAGCAAAGTTAGTTTGTCAAGTTATACCAAATAATCCCAGGATTCTCTTTGGAATCAAATTAAATTATTACTCAGAGAAAATTTACTTTTTCAGAATTTTGAGGGTACTTTTATCTTTGTATTTTTTCCCTTAAGCATTGGTTGTCTCTCCATTTTCTAAAAGTGTCCTTTATATTATTCAATAGATTTATAATTAAATATTTACTGAAGATTTAAAATTACTGTAGTTGGGGGTGCCTGGGTGGCTTAGTCGTTAAGCGTCTGCCTTCGGCTCAGGGCGTGATCCCAGAGTTCTGGGATCGAGCCCCACATCAGGCTCCTCCTCTGGGAGCCTGCTTCTTCCTCTCCCACTCCCCCTGCTTGTGTTCCCTCTCTCGCTGGCTGTGTCTCTCTCTGTCAAATAAAGAAATAAAATCTTTAAAATAAATAAATGAATAAATAAATAAAATTATTGTAGTTGTATTTTATTTTTTTTATTTTTTTTAAAGATTTTATTTATTTATTTGAGAGAGATAGAGACAGCCAGCGAGAGAGGGAACACAAGCAGGGGGAGTGGGAGAGGAAGAAGCAGGCTCATAGCGGAGGAGCCTGATGTGGGGCTCGATCCCATAACGCCGGGATCACGCCCTGAGCCGAAGGCAGATGCTTAATCGCTGTGCCACCCAGGCGCCCCTATAGTTGTATTTTAAATAGTATTGTTCTAAAACTGCATTTTCTAAATTTTGCTGATGCATAAAAATATAATAAGTTTTCCTCATTGATTGTATTGGCACGACTTTACTGAATTCCCTTAATTTGAATAATTTATCCAAGATTTTTGTACATTTTTTTCATATAACCAAACATAATCTATGAGTAATAGTTTCTCTCTCCAAATTTTATTCTTTAGCATGAGAAATTGCCCTTCTTATATGTTGTTAGCTTCAAGTGGCTAATATTTTGCTTTAGAATATGTATTTTCTCACAAGTGTGAATCCCCAGTAAGCTGTTCCCACCTGCTTTGACATCAGAGTTTCGCTGGCCCGTTTAATGCACTAGAGTGTTCTCTCATTCTGTGGTTTCTGGAAAAGAGTTCCCAAGGTTGTAATTATGTTTAGAGATAGATGAATGGGTGAAGAGGTGGTGGAACTCACCTATAAAACTTCCTGGGACTGGTATTTTTTCTTTGTGGAAAGATTATTAACTGCTGGCTCAATTTGTTAACTAATTCTGAAACCTGTAAGATTTTTGTTTTTCCTTGAGTCACTTTTCTCAAGTTATGTTTTCCTAGGATTTGTCCATCTCACCCATGTCTTCAGATCTATGGCCCTAAAGTTGTTTATGATCGACTCTGATGCTCCCCTTCATCTCTGCTGTCCCTGTAGCAACGTCCCTTTCCATTCCTAAGTATTTATTTGTGCTGTCTCCTTTTTAATTGATAATTCTTACCAAAATGTATCACTTATTCAGTTTTTCAAAATACACTTTTGAATTTATGTGTCTTCTTTATTGTATCTTGGGTTTTTTCTCTCATTAATTTTGATTCTTAATTTTATTATTTTCTTATGTCTACTTTCTTTGGGTTTATTCTCCTGGAGATTTCCCCCCTAATTCTTTAAGTTGTATATTAATTTTTAGACTTCTTTCTAATAGAGCCATTTGATGTTGTAGACATTACTCTAAATTTTAACTTAATATAACCATCCCACAGAGATTGAAAATCAGTATTTCTTTAAATCTATCAAATCTAAATAATCTCCAATCTTCACTATAATTTGTATAATACGTATGCATTACAATACAATATTATGCAATATTATACAAATTATTTAAGCTATTAAGATTGTATTTTTTAAAATTTCCAATCATATAGGATTGTTTAAGTGATAAAGTAAAAGTGATCTGTATGGTGTAGTAAGAAAAATCAATCTATATGGTAACAACTATGTGACTATTTTTTAGATAATTTACTAATCTGTGTGCTTTGTGGCCCAGATTACAATATGGCCAATTTTTTTTTAAGATTTTATTTATTTATTCGACAGAGATAGAGATAGCCAGCAAGAGAGGGAACACAAGCAGGGGGAGTGGGAGGAAGAAGCAGGCTCATAGCGGAGGAGCTTGATGTGGGGCTCGATCCCATAACGCCGGGATCACGCCCTGTGCCCAAGGCAGACGCTTAACTGCTGTGCCACCCAGGCGCCCCTACACTATGGCCAATTTTTGTACATACTCCATGTGTACTTGGAGAGAATGCATAAAGTGGTTGGATATTGAGTACTATATATGTTCCTTCGGTCAACTTTTCCAAATGTATTGTTTAAATACTTAATTTTGGGGGCGCCTGGGTCAAGCAGTCTCCCCACCAAGCACAGAACCTGTTGTGGGGCTCTATCTCACAACCTTGAGATCATGACCTGAGCCAAAACCAAGGATTGGATGCCAACCCACTGAGCTACCCAGGCACACCAACTAAATTTATTTTAAATCACTTTAGCACTCCTTGTATTTTAACTGGAGAGTTTAGCCCATTAACATTGATTGTAATTTTTTATATATTTTTTATTTATTTCTACCTTTTTAGTTTGTGTATGGTTTAGTTTTATTTTGCCTTACTTACAAACCAATTAGCCTGGTACTGTTTTGTGGAAGAATGCATAAGCTTCAGGGATCAGAAAGAAAGGACTTTATTATGCAAGGAATGAAACCGGCATGAATACCATTTTGGCATCCGTTTCCTTTGTCCCCAAGTTCCAAGGGGGCATTGGCATGGGGGGGCAGTTGGTTACCATGCTCACAGTAAAACTGCATCCCTGGTGAGAAACACTGAGCTTGGGGGACCTGGTATTTTATAACAAGTGGTAGCAAGCCTGCTCTTTGTCTTGGAGAGAAACATTACTTCATCCCTCAAGGATGCTTGCTGCCAAAACAATCCTGAGAGATGGCCCAGTTAGGAATGGGCAGTGCCTTATGTTTTCACATACTCAGCAAGAATGAATAGAGAATGCAGAGACACTCAGAGCCCATGGTGGCTGAACTCTCAGCAAGTCATTAGATGTTAACTCTAATTACCATCCTGCTGTATATGCTTTTTAAATCAAGATTTCATTTCTAACTTGATGTAAGCCCACAAATTGTGCAAAACTTTGACTTTTTTTTTTAATTGCAGTTCATAAGTGTTTAGCTTTACCCATAAGTGTCATTGTCAGTCAAATTTCTCAGGTTGTTGATCTGGAAGTGTCTTTATCTTGCCCTTATTCTTGAAAGATATTTTGCAAGATAGAGACTCTGAAGTTATTACTGTTTCCCCCTAGCAGTGTTTGCTTATTACCCTACCCTTCGGTGCCTTCCTGCGGTGCCGTTGAGATGTCTGTGACCTTCTAATTAACGTTCATTTGTGGAAAACCTGTCTTTTCTTCTGGTTGCTTGGAAGAAGCATTCTGCAGTTTTAATATGTATTTAGGTATGGATTTCTTTTTATTTAATACTCTTTGGGATTTGGGGGGGCTTCATAAATATGAAGACTGGTGTATTTTATCAACTCTGAAAAATTCTCAGCCATTGGCTCACCTCCTTGAATAGTGAGTGTCTGTTTGTCTTTCTCTCAGTGTAAGACTCAGGCACACTGGATTTTTCTCCCCGTCTTCCACTTTTCTTACGCTGGCTTTCATATTTCTTGTCTTTTTGACTTTCCTGTTTGCACTCTGTCAGTTGTCATCAGATCTAACTTCTCCTTTATTAACTATTTCTTGGGCTTTGTCTAAACTGCTCTTTATTGAGTTTTTTTTTTAAGATTTTATTTATTTATTTGAGAGAGGCAGAGAGAGTGAGAGAGAGAATGAGTGGGGTGAGGGCAGAGGGAGAAGCAGCTCCCCACCGAGCAGGGATCCCAACATGGGGCTCAATCCCAGGACCCTGAGACCATGACCCAAGATGATGGCAGACGCCCAACCTGCTGAGCCACCCAGGTGCCCCTATCTTATTGAGTTTTTAATTTAAATCATTGTAGTTTAATTTTTGAAGTTCTACTTACATTAACAAATCTGCTTGATCTTTTGTAATCTCCAGTTTCCTTGTAATGCTTTACATCTTTCTTTTTGTGTTTTAAACATGTTAAACATATTTTATACTATTTATACAAAAATTTCAACCTCTCCATCTTCGCAGGTCTGATTCTGCTGACTCTTGCTCATGGTGGCTATTTCCTCGTGTATGTAGCAATTTATGACTGCAAGTCATGTTCCTTAGAATGTTCTCTGTTTAAGCTTTGATGCATGTTTAAAATAGTTCCTCCAGAGTACTTATATTTGCTCCTGCCTGTTCCTCAGGATGCTGCAGTCTGAGACCATTCAAAAGTAAACGTTTGGCTTAGAGTTTTTCAGGCTGCTAGTGTGAATTTTGGCCTGGAACTGGCCTAACCATGAGCTGCAGGAGGCTGACAGGAGAAACCCTGTCCTTAGCCATTTCCAGAGGTCACACCTGAATAAGCAAGTCTCCTCCCAGAGTGAGGCTCTCCCTGCTCTCCCCCTACAGTCTGCCTTGTGGGGACCAGGATTTTCAGCAGAGTGCCTCTGACCTGACCTCCCACCCTGCACTGCCCCAGGCTCTCTCCAGGAGAGAGAATTTCATTCTCCAGACCCTGCTGAAATTCAGGTCTGGATTAAAGGGATTGACATCAGACTCCAGGACAAACATCGCTTCTTCTTAGGGGATATCTTCTTATCCTCAGTTTTTGCCTACATTTGTGTTCCCCTACTTACTATTGGATTGGCCATGCTTTAAAGAGGGTTTTCTTCTCGTTCTGGCCAGCATTCTTATGTGTCTCAGGAAGGCCCCTCTGCATATGTCATCCGTCACATGACCAAGAATGGCACCCGCCAGCCTCCTCCTGCGGTTCTCTGCTGAGGGGGACGCACCACGGGCACCCTGTCCCGGGGATTAAACCCTGTTGCTGTTAGTGTCTCCGAGAATTCCTTTTATAAATTCGTCTAGTTCCCATCTCGAATACGGGTATTCAGTGTTCAGAGTGCTATAGATGTGTATGAAATATTGTTTAAAAGATGAATATTTTTTGCTAAGAAAAACCGGCAGAGACTGTACATTCTCCTTTGTACCCATTCCAGGTCTTGAGAGACATTTCTATTTTGAGGACTTTATTTTCCTTTTTAAGTTACAGAAACCCTTCCTGCTATAGTTATCACCTGTTTCCTCTTTCCTGCTGACTCCCTTCCTCTTAACGTTTGACTGTAATTTATGTGTAGGCTCGGACTGACGAGAAAAAGCCCCCGTGTCTCTGCTCACAATCAGGTTTGCTCCCATACTGTCAGACCAAGTGCCCCGTCCACTAGGAACTTGTCCACCGGCCGTCTTCGTCACGGGGGCTCACCGTATCAGCCGTGGAACGAGAGGCGTGTGTGTGCGTCTCCTTGGGCCGCAGAGCAGACGGCTGGCTGGAAACAGTGTGTGTTTGTTGTCTCATACTTCCAGAAGCCAGAAGTCTGAGATCGCGGTGCCGAGGGCCATGCCCCCTGACACACGTAGGGAGCTTCCTCCTCACCTCTTCCATGTGCCGGTGGCAGCCGTGATGCGCCTGGGCTGGTGGCCGCACCACTCCGATTTCTGCCTCCGTTGTCACATGGCCTTCTTATGAGGACACCAGCCACATTGGATTAGAGCCCACCCTACTCCTGTATGCCCTCATCTTAACTAATGACATTGACAACAACCCTGTTTTCAATTAAGGTCACATTCTAGGGGCTGTGGGTCAGGACGTCAGCGTATCTTTTTAGAAAGGGACACAATCCAACCCATAACAAACAACATGGGAACACTAGTAGGGTCAAACCCAGAGGTTCTGCGGATGCTGTCACCTCCCAATAAAACATGGTCCTTTTGCCCCTACCCTACTGGTGAGTAGAAAAGACCAAGCACATTTCCGCCTCTACATGAAATGTTTTCAGAGTTCTTCTCTTAACTCCACACTAGTGTCCCTTGGCTCTCAATGCTGTTTCATGTAACGAGCCTCCCTTTGGTGTCTCTGTGTTGTCTTGTGAGTAAACTGACCTTTAACAAGAAAGCCTAGCCATTCTGCACCAAAGGCACTCCCAGCGTCTGTCCCCGAAGCCGCGAGGAGGCCCGTGGAGGCCACCACCCAGACTTTTGTCTCAGACACTCTGTCCACAGGATGTTGTCCTCATGGCGTTTCTTGACCAAGTGTAGTTGTCTAGGGAAATGAGGATCTTAGCCTGTCACCCTCTTGGTTGCCACTCCCTTCTTTGATTTCTTTTGATACACACCTAGTAAAATTCTGGACACGTTGCTGTGCACTCACAGAGGGGCAGATCTTGTTTGGACCCTTT
This sequence comes from Ailuropoda melanoleuca, assembly GCF_002007445.2. Lineage (NCBI taxonomy): Eukaryota > Metazoa > Chordata > Mammalia > Carnivora > Ursidae > Ailuropoda > Ailuropoda melanoleuca. The sequence goes on along the minus strand of NC_048227.1, from coordinate 107,760,298 downwards.
CATCTTGTGTAAGTTTAGGCTGTAGGTTCAGCTCCTTGAGCCTCGTAAGATGGGATTCATGTGTCCGTTCTGCGGATTTTGTAAGTGTGTTATACAGATGAAACTGGAAAAATAGCGCAGCTCTTGATAACCAGCAGATCTCTGCAAGCAGTCACCATAAAACCCCTTTAAACAAACGTAGGAAGGGTTGCAGGTGGTGGCTGTCCGGAGTGTTTCCTCGTTGGTGGGAGAGGCAGCCAGAGAATCTAAGTCATCATCTGGCACTGTGAGTAAAACAGCCCGCAGTGTGGAGGGGCTTGGTAGGCTTCTCGGGAGCGACACGGCCCTGCACCGAGAAGTGGGAGAGCGGTGCAGCCAGGGAGTGGAGGCAGGAGGGCATCCCGGGCAGTGACCACAGCACCCACAGTGTCGTGGACCCGGGAAGCCCATCTGCGCGCAGCGTGTCAGCGTGGCCCAGCCTTTCTGGGGCAGGAAGGAGGGCGATGGTGAGGAGAGGGAGTGGTGACCAAGAACGGCACAGCTGCTCCGCTCTGCAGTTTGTGCTTCTCCTGGACCATGGGGCACCTGGTGCATGGGGGTAACTTGACCTGGTGTGCTTCTAGAAAGATCGTTTAAGTAGCAGGACTGCAGGTGGGTTGTGAGGGATGGCATCTAGTCGGAAATTACCGTATTCTGGCGGGAACTGATGGGGCCCAAACCATGTCCCTGAGAGCAGGGCTGGATAGAAGGGGAGACGTGAGAAATACCGAGAAAGTCTCACCAACAAGTCTCTGCATCGTTAGACTTCCAGAATAAAGAACACCAGAAGTGAGTGTAGTTCTTGCCTCCCAGCATGGGCTGTGGGATAAACGGTTGCCCCCACAGAGGACGACAGAGTTTAACAGGGAGTTTTCAGATAAAAATGCTAGAATTGGGGGTCTACTCCTCTCCCAGTCGTGTCACTTTCTGTGTGAAACTCCAGGATTTTAGCAAACAACAACTTTGGTGAGCAGTTTACAGTTTGCAGAGCACATCCACATTTTCCTTTAACTGCACAGAAAGGCCCCGTTTGTAGGTGACAGCCTTGTGAGGAAGGAGAGCAGGTTCCCTCTCCCCACCCCCGCCGGCCGCTGAATGCACACTGGTTCTCAGACGCGGCTGTGGGCATTTTGGACACGGAGGGCTGTCCTGTGCACTGTGGGTGCTCATCAGCACCCCAGCTTCTGCCCCCACAGCATCCCTCCCGCCCCCCAGCTGTGACAACCACACATGTCTCCAGGCATTGCCACATGTCCCCCTGGAGACATGTGTAGTCAGCCCCACTTGAGAACCCTGTTCTAGAGGCTCAGAGTTTCAGGAAAGGTCAAGTCACAGTCGGGACAGTGGATAGAATTCGGGTATTTCACATCCGCCATGTGTCCCACGGAGCAGCCCCTGGTAGCACCGCACACAGCCGCCTCCCTGCTCGGCCGGTCTGCTCTCTGATGCTCGCACACACGCCCAGCACCACATGGGGACATTTCCAGGAGTATCTTGTTCATTCCTCTATCATTTTACATTCTACATCTGATAAACCCGGTAGGCAGAGTTCACGTCTGGCTTTGCCGGCGCCCAGCGCCCTGTGAGTCAAGTGTGCGGTGACCATGAGCTCGCGCTCCCTGGAACTGCATCTGGGGGAGTTCTCTGAAGCCTGGGTGTAATGTGGATTTCTCTAAGAGAGCATAGCTGCATGTTTCCTCCGGGCACCTTGGGTAAGAAGTAGTCAAGACCACTGGAGCTTTTGCTGCTGTTTTCAGATGACACAGGGGGTGCGTGAGGGCCACAGGCCTGTGTACGGAGGGGCTGTGTGCACGGATGGTCAGGGGTCACTCTCGCTCCCCCGGTCCTCTCTTGTTACTGCTGGTGCTCAATCACGGGCCCTGGTCTGCAAGGGGGGTGATTTCCGCCCACCTCGCACAGGGGGTGCAGCCCTGTGAGACCCCGCACTGGGCGGGTGTCTTCGTCCTCTGAGGCCCTCGGTGCTGTAAACGGAAGCTGAGCAGCATTCTTGGCTTGTAACAGGTTTGTTGACCAAATGCGGCTTGTAATGGGATCAAAGCACACCTTTCAGTACTTATCAGAGTGAACGACTGGGGACCCTGTCAATTTGCATAGCTTTTTCTTCCCACGCCTGAATAACAGACAATCATGTTTGTTTTCAGTGTTAAATATTTGATTAAGAAATTAGTATTTCCAGCCCTACGGACTGACCAGACTCATGGTCTCTTTGCCCAGCTTGAGGCTGCGTCAGGCTGGGAGGCTGTTGTGTCATTGCCAGGCTCAGCGCGGGATGGGAAGAGATACAGGGAGAGAACAGACTTACTGGGACTGGTCTGCACACAGGTGGCCTCCCTCTGACCATTTCTCTCATGGAGAGCTGTCTTTTCTTCTGTGGTTACTGCAGCTGAAGACCCCCCCCCCCACCCGGCCTGCACGTACTTACAGGACAGAGGCTTCCGGATCTGGAAGTTCCTAGAATTCCTCCCTCAGCCCCGGGCCTGGTGCTGCATGCTTCTGCTCCAGACAGCATCTCAGAGACCCAGACGTGCCCCTTCATCACATGGCCACACCTGATCTGTAAGAAACCTTGCACCCTTCCTCCTGCAAGCTCTGTGAATACCGGTCCATTCAGTGAAGAGCCCTTCCTGAGCCCCCCCCCCAGCAGTGACCACCCCTGCTCTCTGGAACTCAGACCTGAGCTGCTGCGCCCCCAACAAATCAAACTCTTGTGGTGGGGCTTGAAGCAAAGGCGGTGGCATCCCCCCGACCCCGTCCTTCGGGTGGAGGGCGAGGAAGGGTATGACCGTACGGATTTTGCCGAAGTTACCTTCCTTCCAGAAGCCTCCCTCTCCTTCCTGTCCAGGGCGTGTTCTATGCTTAAAGAAGGGGGAATTCCAGGGTGGACCACACCTTAGTTATTGTTTCTGAAATTCTGAAATTGTATGCCTCAGGTGTCCTGGGGACTTGGTAGAACTTTAATTTTCATTAATCAATCATGAAACCCCCTTTGCTTTAAATTCTCAATGACCTGTTCTTGTACAAGTTGGGGCCCACCTTGTCTGTTTGCCCAGGAAAAATGGCTCCTTATCCCCAGGGTTCACCCCAAATGCCTCCTCCTCCAGTTAGGACCGACTTCTCATTTGTCTCTGTCCATGTAGCATTTCCTTACACGTTTCTTTCGCGTTGCACAGAAACTGCATTGTGTTTGTCTGTTCACCTTGTCCTCATGGGATGGCGAACTTCGGCAGGTCAGGAGCTGTCCACACTCATCTCTGTATTCCTAGGGCTGAGCACAGCACCAGGCCCCAGGAGGTGTCCGTGACCATTCGTGGGGCCGAGGACAGTGCACGTGGTCAGCACTTGCTTACTGGCAGCGGCACAGAACACAGGGTCAGGCTTCCCATGTTCAAGGCAGGGAAAAACTCAAGGTCATCAAGGGGCTGCTGAGGTTGGTCTTCTCTCCAAGCCTCCCCTCCCCTCCCCACCATCAGGGCACGAGCCTTTGTTAAGCTTACCCTTTCCCCCCAGTATTTGGGAGGGATCATTTAGGCCCAGGTGAAAGTGGGCCCTGATACCTACTGCAGAGTTGATGGTCTGGAAGTATTCATTGTATTAGCACAGGAAGTGGTGGTAAACGATCTTTAGAGATTATAAGAGACATACTTTACCAGGTTAAAGATAAAGGCAAGAAGAAATATTCTAGTAATGAAATTATTTCTACAGTTGAAAATATGAAAGCTTTTTTTTTTCTCTTTTGAGACATCCAAGTTCAACAGAACAGTTTGGTTGCACTCGAACATGGGGGGATCTTGAATGCCCTGTAAGACATTTCCTTTCCAATTCGGTTTTACCAGGTGAAAATGCTCTTGTGGTAAAACATAGCCTTGATCTAGGCCTGCCCGAGGCTTTTGTCCTGAGCAGGATGCCCCCAAGCTGGCATATTTGGCATACGGTACTGCCACCCGCTCCCGCGGTAAAGCTTGTTAGAACTGGCCCCTTCCTCATCCCAGGAGCTGCAGCAGCCCCATGTCCACGGCCCATCAGCTGCTCTCTGCCAGAGCTGCATGGCAGAGTCCTGGCCCATCTCTGCATCTGTTCAGAGCCGGAGGCCTGAAGTGCTGGCCAAGGAGAAAGGGAAGTCTCTAGGCCTTAAGAAGCTGTTTCCCAGAGTGGGGAGAGCCGCCCTCCAGCAGAACCCTTGCGGGAAGCAGGACCCAGCTTTGACATGCATATTTCCATCTTAGAGATGCTCAGCGGGAGCACAGAACTTGCAGGTGTGCTCCAGCTCTCCAAGCAAGGGAGTGGCACGACCAGCGTCACTCACGACCCAGCCTGTGGCATCCATCGTACCCCAGAGAGCTTACATGGCCTCACGTCCTGACCCAGATGCAGCATGAAATTGCCAGTTCGTATTTGGGGCATCCGCCCTCTCTGCACACTTTAGCAAAGATAGCCCTTTACAGGTAGTAATGTAACCTTTGACTTAGCCAAGGGGATGACAGGACGCTTGGGATTTTTCACAATCTACCTAGCAAAAGAGCAGTGTCTGTCACACAGTACCATATGCATGTATGTTTCTGAACTTTTCAGGGGGCGGTGGCCATGCGCTGACATTGTTTGACCTTATCTTAAACATTGACTCAACACGTGCATGTTGCACAAGAGTAAAACAGCAAAGGCTGCACGGAGCTCAAAGATCTGTAACTGTCTATAGCCCTCTGGTGAGCATTTCTAGGAAAAAGAAAAAAAAAAAAAAGTATGTTCCCCTTTAAGGCAGATCCCCTCCAGCCCTCCAGGCAGCAGCCAGCCTCTAAGAGCCTTGCCTCAGGACACTGTGCTGGGCCTAGTAAGTCATCCGTTTGGATAATTTTCTATATACGGAGTCGGAGGTCATGGAGAACGGATGTGTCTTTGTTCTCCAAGCACTGCCAAGGGAGGTTTCCTCAGACCGCGTGGGGATCCGTTCATCCCGGGGGAGTGACGGATGGACCCGCTGGTCCGGACGCCCCGGGCTACGGGGCCGCGGCGCGGGGGCGAGGAGAGGTGCAGCGCGCACTGCGAAGGCTCACGGAGCCCCTCGGATTTTGTGTCATTTTCCAGAAATGTTCGCTAATTAACAAAAGTTTTGTTCGGCACAGAAGAGCATTACGCCAACGTGTGTATGTGGCTGTTTTAAGGAAAGAAACCATCACGACACCCCCAAGCTAGAAAAGAGCCCTGCAGGGCAGCGGAGCAGAACGGAGGTCCGGCGCGGGAGCCGCTGGGGTCCCCGCACCGCCCGCCGGGCGCAGCGGTCCTTCGTGGGGCTCGGCAGCCTTGCGCCGCCCCGGGCGCCGGGTTGGGGTGTGGGCCGGGGGCGGGGCAGCGCGCTGGGAGTACTCGGAGGGAGGGAGCACCAGAAGAAGGGGGAGGAGAAGGAGCGCCTGGGCGGTGGGACGGTGGCGCTGATTGGTGGTAGTGTCAGG
>NC_048227.1:107704278-107754715 GCF_002007445.2 Ailuropoda melanoleuca | reverse complement strand
CCGCGCCCCGCGCCGATGGCCGCCGCGCCGGGCTCCCCCGCGGCGCGTACCCGCCCGCGGACCTGACCCCGCGCGCCTGGGATGCGCCGGGAATGCGCGTCCTCCGGGCCTGCGGCTCCTCCCGGCTGAGCGCGGGGCGATGGACCTGAGCATGAAGAAGTTCACCGTACGCAGGTTCTTCTCCGTGTACCTGCGCAAGAAGTCGCGCTCCAAGAGCTCCAGTCTAAGTCGACTCGAGGTAAATGCCATCGCCTCTGTGCACGCAGGTACCCAGGTCCCCGCCGCGCCCTGGAGGATGCTGCGGGTCGCGGAGCCATCCCGAGCCCTTTCTATTGTCACATGCACGATACCCACAGACCCATGTCAGGGAGTTAAAGTTATTTGAGAGCCGGTCCGGTTTTTCTAAAACCGAACGCTATTGTTGGGACTTAGCAATAACTGGACCGGTCCTCGGGTTCTCCTCGGGGACTAAACTCTGCCCTGTGGAATTTCTAACTAATTTTGTTCCCGGGTCTGCGCAGGATGCGGAGTGGTCACCGTGCCCACATAGGTGCTGGGGTAGGGAGGGCGTTTCGGTCCGTACGGCTGGACCGCGGCTCGGTGTGGCACCTTCGAAGTCCCAAGAACAGAACCTCCGCGGCTCTCCCCTCGGTTGTGGGTCGTGGGGGTAGAGGGGTGGGTTTATATTTCTGTGGCCCACAGCCACACAAGTGCTACCGAATGGTGCAGATGTTGGTATATTTGAAATCAGTGTAGCATTGACCATATATATACATACATACGTTAAAAGGTAACCGCACAGTCTGCTCGGGCCAGTCTCAAACGGTGCTCAGTAGCGAAGTGCCTGGCGCAATATCCCTGCAGCCCCGGGTTTGATAGAGATTCGCCCTGAAACCCAGAGGACCCTGAAAATTATAACCTTTTTTTCTGTCCCTCATCTTGTCATCTTTGGGTTTCCAAAATCGCTGTGGACAGTTCTCTGATGTGGTTTTCTATTTCAGCAATCAGATCTTGTTCTCTTCATCCCGGTGTCCAAATTACATTGTTGAATCTATAGATGACCAAATGGTGGAACGCGTTTAAGTAAAAAGAGAGAGAGACATTGTGATGTTGGGGGAGGGGCTGGCCACACAGCTAGTGCTGCCCTTTGACGTTGCCCTGGCCTTTGCCACAAGGCTGGCACCTCCCTGGGTTTTGACTTGTTTCTAAGGAAGTCAAATCAATTGGAACAATGTCACATTTTTCATCTTGGTTTTCTTTGTCCTGGCTGCCATGATATTCGATACAGACATGGGCTGTTACAATTACCAGATCTTTACGCAAAGCTCAGGAATAGCCATGAATGCAGCAGGGAATTACTTGTATAAAAAGTTTGTTATGGTATCACTAAGTCAGAGTTGGACTGGACAGGACCTTTGTGGCTGGTTTCTGAAGGTAGAATGTATTTTTCAAACAAACACAACTGTTAATCAAATAATGGAGGAGGGCTTGCCTCAAACCTACATTGACAAAAATTAAACACGAATTCAGTGAGATAAATCATTTTCCTGGATCTCAGGCATTTTTTAAAAAGCTGAAGTTGATAAGACCAGAAAGTCAGAACAGTATTTACCTTTATGCCCAATAACTTTTTATTCATCAAAATGCCAAGTTTATTATACAGCTCCTTGTCTCCTTTCATTTATTGTCCTTGCCAAGGGGAGGCACAGGGGTGGGCAAACTCCCAGTGCTGGGCAGGAAGACCAGCAATAGATACCGGGCTGGGGTATCTGGCAGAGGGTCAGGAATCCCATCAGCTTGATATACTCACCTCCAGTGTTCGGGTTCAGCAGGGAGAACCAGGTCTGGGAAGTGCCTCAAAAAAATAACAATGAGAAACCAAGAGGGAGATAGAAATGAGGTTTTTTCAATGTGAAAAAAAAAAATCTAAACCATAAATACATGATCAGATGGGCAGAAGGTCAGCTGACTAGAGAGGAATGTGATCCATGAGCACTCCGTATAACCTGGATGCTGGGTGCCGGATAGAAGTACTGAGAAAGGTGGTCAGCTGGGACGCAAGGTCAGTTCTCTGCAAATGCATTCACCTGTCTCTTGTGAAAACTCAGGTAGGCGTGTTTTCCTATCATTCTGTTGACAGGGGGACTTCCCCCCAAATTGAGGATTTTGGTGGAAACTTACCAACTAATTCATCCTGCAATTGCTTTTTAAAAACCTGCTATGTGTTCAGCCCTTTTCTCAGCATTGTAGATCCAAAGCTACAAGTCCTAGAAGTCCTGGCCTCATGATGCCTCCACCTAGTGGGGGATCTGATAAGCCGCTGACCCTGTGCTTCCGTCCAGCAAGTTCCATATTCCTGCCCAGCTCCCTTTCCATCTTTTTCCAGAGAAGCCTGTTTACCCACTTGCTTATCCACAGCAGATTGTAGGCCAAGAAGCACTCATCAGAAAAATGTAAAATTGTGGAGTGGGGAAGGGGGGGTCTGTCAATAGTTTGAGGTCGAGTAATAGGACATATAAAGCGCTTAGCACGGATGTGTATTTTCTGTTTGGACTGATGAAAAAGATTACTCATTTTGTAAAAATAAACATTTTTTTCATTGTTTCTGTGAAATTTATTTTGTAAAATATACACGGAGACTGAAAATTTTTGTTTTTTGAATTCAGACTCTAGTGCCATAAATAGGAAAGTGACAGTAGTTACTTTAAGTTGAAAACACTGTTATCTTTATTAAAATGGCCTTCAGGGAGAGACTCAGTCTTAATATTTTCATACTTGCTTTTAAATTTAACTTTAATCTGGAATCCAACATTTGGTAAACTCTAACTAACAGAGAAGCCAAATTACTTAATCAGATTTGGAAACAGTTTATGAATGACAGCTTAAATATTTTTATAGTGTCTCAGCGTTGCACTGAGATAGCCAAATCGTTGACTCTGGCAAGAGTGATTTTTGGAGTTTCTAAAAGGAAATTGGGTATCTTTCCTAGACTTCTTTGTACGAGCCCTAGGAAGATATCAGCTTTCCCTGGCTGTCCACCTGATTTCAAGGTGTTGACCTCACTGCCTGAGAGCCTCCGCGCCTCCCTGGAGGGTCTAACCAGCTCCTGATTCAGCAGTCCACTTTGTAGATGAGGAAACAGAGCCAGGGAAGCCAAAGGACTCACTTATGCTCTGCGCCTAGACTGTTTTAAAGGAAGTTCTTGCTGTAAGAGTATGTGCCGTCTATTATTAATTTTAGCCCTTCTGATTTGTGGGGTTGCTGGAGTTTCCCGTGTATTAGATGAGGCTTGAAGGAAAGCTATTGTAATTATTAAAAGGAAATTACTCTGAGGGGTATTTTGGAAGGTGCTCCATAACCTAAAATTATTCTAGAGAACCTTGTTTGAAGTCAGAAAGTTCCGGGTAAATCTGGGCTTTGTATCCTGTCCTCCTGCATTGGGTTCTCGTGGGCATCTTTCACAGCAGGAGGCTGCTCCTGAACCCGTGAGCCCCATTTCCCTCCACTGTGAGATGGGCTGGGACCTCCTGCCTCGTAGGGTTAAAGTGATGAATGCGAGCTGTCGTACCTGTAGACTTCACGGGGAGTCTGGGTGGTGGCACTGCTTGTTAGCCACGGATACTGATGAATATTTTCTGGGCGAGGGATGGTTTTCACAGTGCTCATTGTCTCCTGGTGCCGTGTGAACCTGGGATTGCCCTGTGGCCTGCAAAACCCATGGCTTGTGCTATCCCAATAAACCCTCAGCCTGGTAATTAATAGTTTAGACGACCTTCCTCCATACTTAGGGGAAGAAAAGGCCAGAGATCACTTCTCCCAGGCTTCCTTCCATACCATCGTTCACTAGGATCAGCCCCATTGGCTAAGACGGAGTTTCCGTCGTCTGGCTGGATGGTGGTATTCCCCTTCCTTATCTTACGTATCACCCTGTGAGTCAGCTGCACCGGTCCGTGAATGCATTACCAATTCAGGCCCCAAAGCCATAGCATCAGAAGCTAAAGCGGCTTCTAGAGTCAGGAAATGCCCCAGCATCAGCATCCCAAGGTCGGGAGCTTCAGGAAGGCACCCTCCCTGGCTCAGCCTTCAGTTCCCCAGGAGAGACCTCAGAGGTCTGACGTTCAAGCTCCAAGCCTGGCGTGGGGCTGTGGAAGGTTGAGAGGGGTGGGCTAGGAAAGGCTTGGACAGGGATATAGTTTTTAAATTAATGAAAAGGGATCTTATTTACTCATTACAATTTATCTACCAGTTTGTTAAAGGTATCAGTGCTCAAAGACAGTTCAGTCCAGGAACGGCTATTTTGTGTGTAGCCACCAAAGCCGGGGAGTTGGTTCTCTTTAATTACCTGTCATTTTTGACATTTTTACTCAAAGACATTTGAGGGTGAGTGAGAAGGACAAAATGCAAGTCCTTTCGCTGGGACATGGGCAGTGGTAAGCTGTTGAGTGGAAGAATTTCATTTATTTATGTACTTGCTCAGCTGTTCACACGAAGAATTTGTAGCCTGTACCATGTACATTGTGCTAAACAGTTGGTACATAGGATGTGATCTTTGTATGATCTCTGCCCTCAATGGGCTTAGTGAGAGAGGCAGACCCGGGAATGGAACCTACCATGTGAAATTTCTAGCATCCGTGACTTAAACAGTCTAATTATATTGATTGGTAATTAATTTCTATTTCCCACAGTCGCAGGTCACCAAGTGTTGTCTGTGTGTGCATTTGAATATATTTTAATTGCTCACCCCTTTTAAAGGGAAGCATGATGTCCTAATAAAGTAAGTGCTGGCGGCTCTTAGTAAATCCTGGGAGTGATGTTGGCTCTGGTTATGGAGAAAAGGAAAGCTTCCTGGAAAGTTGAACATCAAGGCTTGTTCTTGGTGCTTGATAGGTAAGCTCTTCTTCCAGATCTTGGGTGGTTTCCCGGAAAACCATTTCGAATTAATATAATTTTCAGGTACTTTCAGTAAATGCACCCAAAAATTCTATGGGAAGCCTGATTTTTACTGGGCTTTCAGACAACAAGAACAACAACAAAAATCAGAGAAGACCGCAGAAAGGGTCCATATTAATAAGTATTTAATTTGCTTACTATTTTGCTTATATATGTTTATTTTAAACACACTAAAATTAATTTCTTTGTGGTCATTTCTTGGGATATGCGTTATCTCAGCAATTTCATGACATACTTGCTCTCCTTACATCAAAGAAAACTCCCCAAAATATTGTTGCTTTTTCAAAAGTATGTGAAAAGACAACCAAAAATATTGAGATTTCCCCCATTTGTCTTTTTCACCTCCTTTCTGCCTTCTTTCCCTAAGCCTCTGTGCCAACTGTCTTCCACCACACACCCCAATCTGGCAGAGACTGTTCCAGTATGTTTTTCATGCTTTCAGAAGCACAGGAAAGAAATGGAAATCCTCTGACTTATCACCCCGGGTTTCACCCTGCTGCTTGCATGCTGGGTGGACGGTTCTTAGTTGTGGCCAGTTAGTCAGTGGGTGGAAGAAGTCTGAACTCTCCGGGGCAGGGAGGGAGGTGGAGAGAGAGACGTTGGGGCTTGAGAGGCAGGACATGTTAACCAGTGTGGGGTGGGGTATTCAGTACATTCGGCTGCTCCAGTGGAAAGGGCTCCTCTGAAATATGGGGAAACTGAGGCTAGGTCTGTTTTGTATGGAGTTGGTAACCAGTAGTTTAGCCAGAAATAGCCTTCTTCTTGGGCCCGAAGGTGCTGTGCTTGTCAAGTAAGTACAGATGGGCTGGCAGTAGAGACATCCTCTGGAATGCTCTGCTTTGATTTCTGATGACGCTGGGTTGTGTTGTGCTGTATTTTTCCTCCAGCATTATATGTTTGCTGATATAGTTTCACTGGCAAAAGCTATTAAATTAAACTCAAGTAGGAATTATCAACAAATAGTCTGTTAAGCTACAGTTTGATTTAATCAAGCAAATGGATGAGGCACAAATATATTCAGTATAAAATATGGTTCATCATGTCTGGTTTGCAGCTGTGTCAGAAGCCTTTCCTGCTCGGAGCTAGCAAGGAGGCGTAGTGGTGGGGTAGTTAGCCACGAGGCACCTGCCCTCCGCGCTCTGGATGGCGAACGTGTGCGCAGTGACCACAAACCTGTGATTTCTCACGAGGCGGGCAAGAGCCTGCGTTTGAAACCACCCGAGATGTGCTGTGACAGACTCTTCTCCATTAAACCGTAGTCAGGCTCCTCTGGGTCCCCTTTGCAATGAGGCTCTGACCTTGGGCTCCTGCGTTGTCCTTGCAGTGCCCAGTGTTAGCAAGAATCCCGCTGAGCCAATTTAGAGAGAACCACCGCTGCCCCCAGCCCTGATATCTGCCTGAATTCACAATCCCCACCACTCCTCAGGTGATGTCTGGTCACCCCCTGCCTGCAGGGAGAATCCTACCAGGTCAGTTTACAAAGACTCACCTTGCCCTCACCGACCCTCCAGCTCTGCTCCTTGCCCACAAATCCCCACTCTTCCTTCCTGTATCTGGGTCCAGCTCCGTCTCTCTCCCGTACCGCGAGACCGCATTGCAGTGCTCGGGTGAATGGAGTCTTCCTTGCTGTCGTAGCAGGGGTCAGAATAATCTTCCTTGGCCAGTACTTATTGTTATGGTAATTGGCATATGTATCTTGAGATCCATGAAGGCATGACCCAGGGCCACCACTGGTCAGAGAACCCTACTTGGTTCCACCCAGAAAATACACAGTGCAGCCGGCCACTCCTCCATGAGCTTTGGTCCTTGGGATCCCCAGGCCATGTTCCTGTCCCTCCACACCCTGCACAGTGCTACCTCCCTGCCTCTGGACGTGCCCCAACCTTGCTGGCTGCCCCTTCTCCGGGCCACCTGGCACGCCCTTGTCTCTGCCCTGAGCCTCGCCAGGTATGTCACCCGTTTGGGTTCCTACCTGCTCAGCTGTAGGGGGCAGCCGTATACTAATACCATCCTCGTGTTACGAAATGCTTGGAAAGTGAAATGGGCCTCGGCAGGGGGCGGGGGGCGGGAGGTCTGCACTTGCTTTCTGGGGTGTTACACAAAGCTGGCTTTGGTTGGACCCTGTCTGTGACGAGTTTTGCACTACATTATGGAAACGTGGAGTTTCTCTCCTCTTTTGTCAGCCTCTCTTGCCCTTCTGAGGACACATCTGCTTCAGGTTAGTGTTATCACCGCCAAGCAGCTTTTCCGAAGCTTTGGCTCTGTTAAGGTTACCAAGAGTGGTGGTTTAATCTACAGTGCTGTCGTTTTGAATGTAAGTCATGGAACAGCAGCTCTCGTGAAACAGAGAAGGGAGTCCACACTGTTCTGGGGTCAGCCCTTGAGCTCGGGGACTAACAGCATGGCCGGGACTGGGAATGTTGGAAGAGGGGTGAGGCGTTCCTAGATACTCTCCAGCTTCTTATAGAGAAGAACTGTGCTGTCTTTTGACTGCTCTGTGCTCCCGTATGAAATGAACAATAGTCACAAAACTGAATCCGCGACTGAGTACTTAGACTGTTGGCCATTGTGTTTTCTTCTGTTGCCAGAGGAAAGAGGGCTGTGAATGAGACTGGCAGGCTTCACGCCCCTGGAATGATTCATGTGCCATATTTGCAGGCCTGGGATTTTCGGAGGGACATTAGCCGGAACACACCTCGGGACCTGCTTCGCTGCGTCTCTGCAGCTCCCGTGAGCTGGGACACTCTGCGCTGAGACGATCCCGCCACGCCGTCCAGCCCAAGGCCCACTGGCTTGCAGCTTGTACTCATTAAAATGTGCAGTTGAATTTATAAGGGGAAGGAATGGAGGGATTCTACTTGGAAAGACTCTATTTTGGAATATTTTTGGTAGAAATGCTCTAATGATTACTTAAGAAAATTGTTCATTCGGGTCCCCATGTTAACACTTATGGACCAAGATAATTGTAGACTTTCTAGAACTAAAGTTAGTACTAATCTTAATTTCCAAATTTATTTTCACGTCCGAAGTATAGCGTGGAGAATTCCTTTCTAAAGATGACCATAAAAGAAAGCACATTAGTCAGGAACGTGAGTAAAATGCAAGAGGAGGCCCAAAGATGCGGTGGCACGTCCGTGTGTGGGAAGGTGTCCGTGAGGCCGGAAGGCAGTGGCGGAAGCCCCGTGGAGCCATGCAGGCCCCACTGGGGCTTGTGGGACCCCCCATTCGCTCGGCCGCCCACCGGGGAACCGCCGAGGTGCGTCACGGCCGCACTCCGCAGGGTGAATGCACAGAGGTGCTCTGGGAGACATTCCTGTCCCAGGACTTGCTAAAGTGACTTTCTTTGGTTGACTTTGAAGATAAAGCAAAGGAAAGAAAACCAGACAACTGAAGCAGAAAGGAGCCCTTATTTTTAGAACCCCTTTGGCTCCTCGCCGTTGGCTGCGATTATAATGACCTGAGGGAACAGGGCAGGTGTGCTGCTGAAATAATACACTGGCAGTTGGAGCTAACTGCCTGCACCCCAGAGAACCCCAAGAAATAGCAGGAGGTCGGGCATGACTGCTGTATTTCTGGGTCTTATGTTTCTAGATCTCGCATGCATTCTGATGCGTGACTTAGTCAAGACTTTGTAGGATCCATTCCAGCAGTGAAGTGGATAACAGTGTTCGACCTGATAGGCTATGCGGAAGCTGATGTGCACAGGGCTCGTGTACGTGCTCGCGTACGTGCATGTGGTGGGCTGCGACGGCTGGAAGGATTTAGACTGTTGGAAAATCTTTATCACTACGTGTCACTGTTTTCTTTGACAGCCTGTGTTTTGAGGCTCAGGACAATGGGACTCCAAGCATTGGCATAAGAACGTAAGAGTGACTCTTCAGAATGGACCGTAGTCATTTTGCATGTGCGTTAGGGAGGGAGAAGGGATACAGACTGGAGATGTCATCCCAACACTGACGGGGCTCCTGCCCACTAGCGGTGATGGGCACGGCCGGATCAGGCTTTCTGCTACGATCTCCACATCCCACCCACAGAGCGAGCGCTGAGTGTGGCTTTCTGCCGTCATTTCTAGTGCTGCACTCAGTCCCACCCACCCACAGACCCTCCCTCAACCCCCTGTGTTGTCCCCTCTGAGTGGCTGTCCCCCAGCCCAGGCCTATGCACTCAGCCCTTCCTCCACACCCAGCCACCCCTTTTGCTCAGAGCTCCTCCATGGATGCGTGAGTACAGGGCCGCCTCCTTCCCCGGAGGACTGGCTCTGGAGCACTGGGTTTGGACAGAGAAACTCTGGGAATTGGTGCAGGGAGGTAGTCACTGCTCTGTGACCCAGGATGGAGGAGAGCAGGCTGCCCTGAGTCCTCGCGTAGAGGGTGCTTTGTGTTCAAAACCACATCTAGACGGGAGGACGGTGTTAAATAGAGAAGCAACGGGAGAAGGTCTTCCTTGTGGTGTGGGCTCGGTCACCCATTTCTGTGGTGTTCCGGGTTTTTGTAAAATTTCTCAAATCACATGTCCTCCTGCTGGGTCAGGCCCAGCTGTTGGGGAGGCGCACCCCCGTCCTCCCTGATGCTGTCATCTGTGTGGACGCGATCCTCCATACTAGCTCACTGCTTTGTGGCTGCGTGTGAATAAAACCCTTCGAACCGGCCTGCAGCTGATCAGAAGCCCATCGGCTCTACTCCAGTGGCTCTGCGTCCATGGACAGCGCGAGCGGTCCTCAGGACTCTTGTCCAGCTGTGTCCTACACGGGCGCTGTCCGTGCACTGAGCATCTTCTGTTATGTGTGGGGTCCTTGGAGGCCTCAGGTATTAACTGAATATTCACTACGTGCCTAGAAATTATCTGTAGGGCTTGCGTTTAGGGAGTTAGTGTAGGAAGAAATGGTCATGACCTAGTACTAATGGCGGGGGAAGTAACACCGCCGTGTCCGTGCAACAAATAAGAAATTCTTATACACCTGCATGTCAGCTTCACATGGTCCGGCGCTGGGCAGCTCACAACGGTAAGGCTGCTGTTTGCGTTCGAAACGTTTCCGTACAAGTGGCGTCCCGTCTACGCTCACAGTGTAGCTGCTGATAGTGTCGTCCCGCGATAAAGACCGTGGGAAAAAGCAAATCATTTTGATCATTTAAAATGTCTTAAAGCTGTAAAATATCTTAAAAGGTGAAGAAACTATCAACATTTTAAGATGTCAGGAATTTCGACATATATGAACACCAGCAATTTTTGAAAACTGAGAAACAATAAAAGCCGATAGGATTTTTACTTCCAAAGCTCGTGCTTACGGAAGAATGGGTTTAATTGCAGGAGGACGGCTTTTGTGACATCTCTGAAGGCAGTTTGTCATCAGCTGTAAAGCTCTCCAACTCCTAATGCTGGTTTTCTGTGACCCATAATGTCACTTTAAAGCTTCAGTGCCCAAGACGGCTTCCCGGCTCGTGAACGGAGCAGAAGGAGCCAGGTTCTGCCAAGGGCTCCCACTGTGCCCGTGACCTCTGGGACCTCCAGGACCTTGCCTCTGTGTGGGACTCCACAGCCTCTAGGCACCCCTTCTGCAGTCCCGTGCTTCTTCCCCTCGCCACTCTGGCTCAGCCCTTGCTGGCCAAGCACGATTGATGTCCTTCCTTCGTGGTTTAGGCAGGAAGGTCGCGGCTTCTCTAACATCCCAGATGGGCAGCCGTTCATTCCGATGTGACCTGGAGTCTCACTGGTGTCTGAATACAGGACTTGCCTTACTTAAAAAGAAAAAAGCCATCCTATCTGATAGCTTCAGAAGTCTTAAAACTCTTTTCTTACCCCTCCCTCCATCCCCAAACCCTCCCTCATTTTCCCTTCCCTCTGTGAACCCCAATATGTGGTGCATGACCAGTGAGCCGTGCCCTGAAAAGCATCTGTGAGTGTGGAAACGCGGTGTTCTTTGCAGCTTGCTGGAGAAGGGCCCTGCTGACTCGACACCCAGGGGACTCCACCGCTAGTTTTCTAGTTGGGACCCTCGGCGGTGATGAACCCTTTAGTTATGAGCACTGAAATGCTGACAACAGCAGGTGATGATCGTGGCCCCATGTCCTGCTGGGACGCAGTGGCAGGAGTCCCCCATCAGCCGGGGAGCACCGGAGGGCCCAGCCCCAGCATCCACGTGTGACACACTGGGCTGGCGTGCTGGCGGGGGGCGGGGCACGGCATCCTTGACCAGATGGAAGGCTGAATAATGGCCCCAGAAGGGATCCATCCATGTCCTAACCCCGGGACCCTGTGAATGTGACAGTATTTGAGAAAAGGCACTTTGCTGATTGGATTCAGTGAAGGGTCCTGAGAAGGACAGTCCTGGATGACCCAGGGGGGCCCCAAAGTCATCACCTGTCCTGACGAGAGGGAGGTAGGGGGAGACTGAGAGGAGGGAGCAGGGGCCCTGATGACAGAGGAAGAGCCACCATAAGCTGGAGAACGAGGACTCGGTTGTCCCAGAGCCTGCAGGAGGACCCAGGTCTGTCCGCAGCAGGGACGCTGATCTTGGACTTCTGCCCTCAGGAACCGTCAGAGAGAAGTCTGTGGTGTTGCCGGCCGCTGAGTCTGTGATTTGGCACAGCAGCAGATGGGACTGGCCCGGGGGGTCACCTGGTTTTGAGTTGGACCCCCTGTTGTGGAAGAGGCACCACAAGGCGAGGGGCTGTCCTTTGGCCTCCTGGGGGGACAACATGTCAGGAAATGTGCAAGACCTCGGCTCAGAGCCTGGGCCCCCGGACGTGTCTTGGGGCCTGTTGGGGTCAGCACGGTGTGTCTGAGGGTCCGCCCTGGTGTGAGGCTGGAGGCGGGGGACCCACCACCAGCGGTGGCCGTGGCTTTCTCAGAGGCTTGTGGGACTCCCGGGAAGCTCACCACGCACGCAGCAGAGATCTGTGAAGCACTCGCTTGAGGGGTGAAGCCTGTGCTCACGGAGCTGGCGTTCTCCTGGGGAAGACAAAAGGCCAGATTGACACAGAAAAATGTACCAGTGATGACAGTGTGGGGAGAGAAGCCTCGCGGAGTGAGCAGGAAACCAGGGGGACAGAGAGAGCAAGCTCTGATAGTGTGGCCCGGGAAACATCTCGGGGTCATTTTAGCAGGGGGGACAGAGCAGGGGTGCGGTTCCTGGTGTCTCTGAGTGTTCCTCAGGGAGAAACAGGTGCAAGGGTGTGTGGGGGTGGGGGCAGCCGCAGAGTGGGAGGACCAGAGCCAAGAGGGGCCTTGCAGCCTGGAGGGGTTGTATCTCAGCCTAAAGGGGTCCTTCCAGGGAGTCACAGGGCCACCTCTGCCTTAGAAAGCCCCTCCCAAATGGGGTGTGGGAAGCGGACCCTAGGATGGTAGGAGGAGCCGGAAAGCTGTGTTTGATGAGGGTTGGCAGGGCTCACGGCTCCCCCCAGACCGGACCCCAGCCTAAGTGAGAGCGGAGCCACGGACAACATCCAGGCCGTGGGTGAGAGCTACCCCAGGGAGGTGGCGTGAGTGGGAAGATCACAGGGTGTGGCCTGGGGAGCCACCTCGAGCTCTCCTTTGTTGGTCCCAGGTCAAGGTGCCCCCGGACAGGGAGGTGCTGGCAAGTAGACAGAATTGCTTTCGGAGGCTCACGCTGCAGTGGGTTTGCAGTACTGAGCCTTACCTTCCGCCAGCGCCGCCCTGCCATCCGCGGGCTCGTCGAACGCCACGTCAGAGGCGCTAATGAAGGACTGCAAATGCACTTCCAGTAAAGGGGCCCAGCAGAGGCAGTCATGTGTCGGGATGGGAATTTTTCCTGATTCCTAGATCAGACTTCTCCTCCAACTTTGGAAGTCTGCACACATGCTTTTCACTAAGGACTTGAAATATAAGAAAAGATCCTAAAAATTTGGTACAAAGGGATACCTCCTTTTCCTCAGGCTAAGCCTTCTCTGTGCGTTCTTTTTTTTTTTTTTTTAAGATTTTATTTATTTCAGAGAGAGAGCATGCGCACAGGCAGGGGGAAGGGCAGAGGAGAGAGACTCTCAAGCAGACTCCCCATCAAGCATGGAGCCCGATGCGGGGCTCAATCTCAGGACCCTGAGATCATGACCTGAGCCAAAATCAAGAGTTGGACACTCGACTGACTGTGCCACCTGGGTGCCCCTTCTTTGTGTGGTCTGTTACCACTGAGCAGCTACTTATTTTTAAAAAGAAATAATCAAGGGATGGGCATGGATGAGAGAGAAGGATGGGGAACAAGGAGAAGGGAAGATGGAGGGAAAGATGGGGAGAGTGAAGTCAGCAGACGCGGAGGGGGAGCAGGAGCAGGTGGGCAGACAAACAGAGAAGGATGCCTGAAAGGAAGACCAGAGACTAACATGGAGAGGATTTGGTAGTGGCCACTTAGGAAGGAACATCAAAATGTGGGAAGAAATTGACACCCAGACTGTGAAGTTCTGCTGCCCCCCCTCCGTGAGCACGAACGCAGCCCGGCAGGTGGGAGTGGATGGATGGAGAGTTCCCCGTGGGCTCCACAGAGGCTTCCCTAACCTACATTAGAGACACAGGACTGCTCACAGCTGAGACGGAAGGAAGGTGGCACGGAGCAGGGGCACAGAGCTCCTCATGTCCGGGCCTCTCACCCTGGTTCATAACTGAGGCACCGAGCAGAGGGACGGGACGTGAACCTGGAGTGAACTCCGCGTGTCTACAGCTGTCTTCTGCTTTTCCATGGCCTGAAATCTGGCTCACATGTACCCTGCCCTCACTGCAGGGAGGGCAGACGTCTCTCAGCAGATGGTGGAGGGGCCGGGAATCCTGGAGCCGCTCTCTGGTTGCTTACGTCACACCTGGCAGATGCAAGGTGGGGCCACGCTGAGCCGTGGAACTTCCCCAGCAGGACGCAGGAGCCTCCCCCAGACTCTTGTAAGCGGGGACAGCCTAGTTCCCTCCTGTTGCCCTAAGCTTACCCCAAGACTGGTGGGCAGAGCTCTGGCATCCAGGGGTGGCAACACCAAGGAAAAATTGGAGGGAAAAAAAATCAACAACAACCAAAACAGGACTTGGAGAGGGACTTTGTTTTGTTTTTTTAGATCTTATTTATTTATTTGACAGAGAGGCAGCGAGAGAGGGAACACAAGCAGGGGGAGTGGGAGAGGGAGAAGCAGACACCCCACTGAACAGGGAGCCCAATGCAGGGCTGGATCCCAGGTCCCCAGGATCATGACCTGGGCCGAAGGCAGACACTTAAGGACTGAGCCACCCAGGTGCCTCAGAGAGGGACTTTGGAGAGAGGGTCACGTGTCAGTGAACTGGCGGAATTGCGTCTGAGGTTAGAGAACGCAGAGGGTGTTCCTGTGTGTAGTTGACCAGAGCCGCTCGTGGGCCCCCAGGGAGCTCCGCGCCACAGCCTTCCCTCACACCCAGCGGGGGTATCCCTGACTGCTGGGGCCAGAGGAGCCTTCGACGCTATTTAGAGCTTTATGGAAATATAAGAAGGTGTTGTCATCTACACAACAGTGGAAAATAGTTGTGAGGAGCCCAAGGAGGGATTAGAGTTTGTACAATATCGGTGATGAAAGACTCCAGAATGTCAACTTACAAGATCTTGTTGTACTTCCCGAGTCTTCATAAGCGAAGTGCTCTGTGGATGTCACCCCTGCAGGGTCATGTCATCACTGCCAGCCCTTCTTGGCATTTGTAAACACGTGGGGGTCTGTAGTTACCATCCGAGTGCCTTTCGCGTCTCCAGACACACGCCTGTCACTGACATAGCGGCAGATATGGCACTCCCAGAGCTCCTCCATCTGGGGGTAGAAAAGGAGAGGCAAAACCAGGATTAACACGACTATTACTCTTCTAATCCACAAGCCCTTCATGCATTTTCTCCTTCCTGCAGTGAAGGAAATGGAGCCATTTGAAAATTGATGTACACAAGTGTTCTTTCATAGCAGAGGAGAGTATGAAATATTCTCTGTGACAGTCTGGGGATTAGAACAAAATGATCCAGTCTCTATACATGTATGTTTATATATACATGTGTTTGTAAGTACACATATGTGTACACATATGAGACCATGAGGTAGCCCAGACTACGAATGGAGCCAACCTGCAGAGACAAGCAGAGCCAGCCGCGGGGACGTGACGTTGGAGCCCTGCTTCCGCCGACGCCTGAAATCCAAGTACCCTGGGACATTTAGTTACGTGACCTAGCCAGCTCCCTTTATGGTTTAAGCCAGTTTCACTTGAGTTTTTGCTTATGTGAATAAAATCATCCTGGAACAACATATGATTTAATTACCTTTGCATAAGAACCCTAAAAAGTAAGTAAATTATACTCTTTGTACAGACAAAAAACTGAATACTAAAGCTCCGAGAGCTTGACAGGGGTCGTGCTGATCGTACTAAAAGTGGGGAATCCAGACTCAAACTAGGTCCTGTTGCCTCCAGAACATGTGCCCTCAACCATTATGATGTATATTGGACACCAAATAACATGTCCAGATCACATTCCCTGCTCCGTACACTGGCCAGGAAAATGCCATCTCAGCAATGTGCTCAGTCTGAAAAATGAGAAGTGGACTCCCTTATGAGGTATATATTGTGTCTCAGTTCTAGAGACCCTGTAGCAGGCGTCTGCTACATACAGGTGTTCAGTTCACATGTAGCAGCTCATACGTGTGGCTGCTTCCCAGCCCCGTCCCACTGGAGGGAGCTCAGGAGATTAGCGCGTCCAGCCCCTTCAGGAGTCCTGGGTTTCAGACCCTAGAGAACTGATCCTTCCACCAAGCCACAAAGCTTCTGATGCCTTTATAACTACAGAGAAGAGGTGTCTGCCACTACACCTTATGTTCCCCCTTGGCCCCTGTTTTGTGTCCCCGTGGTAAAGACTGCGGTGACGGGCAGAGCCGAGCATGCTGAGCAGACCCCCCAGAGGAATACAGCCGGATGCTGCTCCCTGGGAGGGGCACTCGGTCCTGCTGCTGCACTTTTGTTACTGGTTCTTTAGCATAAATGGACATATGTGGTATACTATTTAACCATTTTAGAAACATTGATTGAATTCTGATGGAACAGGAACATGTCTTAATAAGATGTGTATTTGGAAAGCATAATAATATTTTTAAATTGATGTTTCAAAACATAAGACAAATGCTTTTTCAGATTTTCCAATTTAATTGAGGTGATAACCTTGGGGAAAATTAAAGTTAGATTGTTTTCATTCATTGAAACAGACAAAAGGTATTACATGTCTGCAGTTGTTCTGTTCTTTCAGTGTGTTTACTGGGTCTAAAGATACTTTTGTATCCCTGTTGACTTTTCTTTCTCTGTACTCTCCATTCTAAAATCTAGAATATATAAATAGTAAAGAAGTAAGCATTGAAAACAAGATAAAAATGGGTCCTGATTCTAGGAAAATTGTTTTATTTATCATAATTAGCTCCCCACTTCTTAAAATTATTCAGTTATAACTATACATAATAACTGGATATGCATGTACTCATTTTATAGAATACATTTTATGAGAACATTATAACATTGTTTTCTTTGCTGTTATTTTTCACATGCTTTTATGGCCAAATTTCACCAGCACTGTCTTTTAACTGTAGTGACCATATTTTGATAAATTACTGGAAGGAAATGGCTGTAGAAACAGTGTACAAAACTATGATATATGAAGATGCATGTGCAAACCACCTTTTCTGCCCTGGAGATATCTGTAAACTTCATCCTAAATGCATTCAGAAGTGTTCGGCATCAGGAAACATGTCAGCTAATTCCTAGGATCTTATCTCCATTTACCATCCTGAATTCTTTCCTCAATTCCGAGGAATTGTGTCCTTGATTTGTGCTTATAGGTGATGGTCAACTAACTCTCTCAAAACTCAGGAGATTCACCTTAATTTTCACCCCTGCTCTATCACCATTGTCTATGTTGACTGGATTATTTTATTCACAGGAAAGTACGGAGCCATTTGCTTTTACCTTTCATGATCTTGTCACACTGCTTGGGTGTGACAAGAGTAATAACTTGCTTTTTATACATTTATTAAATTGGTCTGCCACACGTTGTACTAAATGCCTCGTGTGCTCACATAACCGTGTCAGCATACGTACTTACATGATATTTACCATGAAGTATTGCTGTGTCTGGGAAGCCGTTCCGGTGTTGAACTCCATAGCAAAAGATGTAGTGAGGAGATGAGCGTAGAGAACAAAAATCAAAACAAGAAAAAAAGGGTAAGAATGATCATAAAAATGTGTAAAAGAGAACAAGTGATTCGAAGCTAATAAATTCTCTGTAGCCAGAAGTCTGTTTCTTGGTTTGTCCCTCTCTCTCTCTTTTCTCCCCTTTGTTCATTTGTTTTGTTTCTTAAATTCCACCTGAGTGAGATCATATGGTATTTGTCTTTCTTTGACCGGCATATTTTGCGCATTACACTCTCTAGCTCCATCCATGTTGTTGCAAATGACAAGATTTCATTCTTTTTTATGCCTGAGTAACATTCCATTGTGGGTATACACCACATCTTTATCCGTTCATCAGTCAGTGGACACTTGGGCTGCTTCCATGGTTTGGCTATTGTTGAAAATGCTGCTATAAACATAGGGGCGCATGTATCCCTTCGAACTACTATTTTTGTATTCTTTGGGTAAATACCTAGTAGTGCAATGACTGGATCATAGGGTGGTTCTATTGTAACTTTTTGAGGAAACTCCATACTGTTTTCCACAGTGGCTGCACCAGTCCCACCACAGTGCCAGAGGGTTCCCTTTTCTCAATACCCTTGCCAATACCTGTTTCATTTTTTTCTATTAAAAAAAAATTCCTATCTTCCTGGTTGTTTGGATTTGGGAATAACAATAGCTTCTGTCTAAATATGTATCAACTTTAGAAGAAACAGAATAAACATCTAAAGAATAATTCCACATCTGTGAGGGACCAAGATTGAAGGCTAACAGAGTTGAGGAAGTTTTTTCTTGAAGAACGGAGCAAGAAATAAATGAGGGGACGTTCTATAAGACTCAGAGGAAAAAAGCCATTAGACCTTTTACCCATTTCAGAATGTTGCCTCTATCTGTGTGGTGTCCAGAGACATATGCTTTAATAGCCTTTCAGATCCAAACAATAGTCAAAATGTTATATGTCCCTGGAGACTCAAATGTTAACTCCTGATTTTGTCTCTCTCACAGATGGAAATAATCCCAAATCTGTAACTGGAAATTCTCGGATGTGGATTTGTGTCTTCCACTTATGAATAGATTGTTAAATCAGAAGTGAGAATTTTGAGTTGAGCATTTTTTATTTTTGTAGCACCAAACGGGATTATTTACAGGAATATAAGGATACTTTCTTCCACCATAGAAATGAATAGAGGTATCCAGCTTCTAACCTGCTGACTGCCTGTTTTTCTCAGTGGGGGAGGGAGCATCCTTCATGCAGGGCAGGGGGGGGGGCGGCTCCATTTCCTAATTGTGTTCTCCTTCCATCCTAAATTCTCTGGCATTGTCAGTGAGCAGATATCCTGGGGTGATTGCCCATTGTAGCTTCAGCCAGGGCCTCCTGGGGGGTCTTTGTGAAAAGTTCCACATTTTTTTTCTGAGACTTGACTCAGAATTTGAAATTAGATGGGCAAGAAGAAATGTACTGTGCACCGTGTTTAAGTTGGGCTCTCATAAAAGTCGCCAATCAAGTCCCTTTGAATCTTCTCAGGATTGCTTGGTTCCAAATTCCCTTGAATGCCCTGACTTTTTTCTTGTTTTAATAAACAGGTTATAAGCTCTAATCCATATCCCATACAGTTCACCCAGATAAAATGTACAACGCCAGGGTTTTTGGTCTCTTCACAGAGGTGTACAACCATCAGCACAATCTAGAACTTTCCTCACCCCAGATGGAACCTCTGGACGATGGCTGTGACACTCATTTTCCCCTCTGCTGACCCTCCAACAGCTCTAGTGAGTGACGAGTCACTTTCTGTCTCTCCAGATTGGCCTACTTTGGGCATTTCCTGTAAGTGGAATCAGTGGTGTTTTGTGACTCTCTTCATTCACTTACCGTAATGTTCCTAAAGTTCATACATGTGGCAGCAGGTGTCTCTCTCTGTGGCTAAACATCTCATTGAACGGACACAGCAGGTACTGTTTACCCAGTACACCGCTGATAGATGTCTGGGTTGTTTCTACTTTCTGGCTTCTTGTATCTCTATACCTAGATGTGGGATTGGGGGATCAGATCGTAACTCTGTGCTTAAGCTTCTGAGGAACTTCCAGGCTGTTTTCCAAAGTGGCTGCAGCATTTGATGCCCGCGCCCCCCACCCCCAGCAGTAATGGAGGGGTCTGGCACCGTTCTTGCACGCCGTTTGGGTTTCAGCCCTCCTAGTGGGTGTGAGGTGGTATCTCATTGCAGCTGAGTTCTGTCTTCCTACTGACTGGTGGTATCGGCCATCGTTTCATGTGCTTATTGGTGATGTCTTCTTTGGGGAAATGATTTTTCAGATCACGTGACTATTTTTACCTATTAGGTGATTTTTTTAAAAACAATTTTATTTAAAAAGGGTTATTTATATATTCCAGATACAAGTCTCTTATCAGATACATTATTTGCAGGTATTCCCCCCCATTTTGTGGGTTGTCTTCCCTTTCTTGATGGTTTCATCTGCAACTATTCAGCCTTAACTTCTGTGTGAGCTGCATTCTGCCATGGTTTGAGTCCCTTCCAAGCCCTTTGCCACCCTGCTTAGGCATCCAGGTTTCCATAGGGTGCTGTGTTCAGGGTATATTGTGCAGAACTAAATTCTCAGTGCTACTTGCTTTTCTCAGGCAATAAGGCAAGGAGGGCCAGGTGTCTCTTTAGCTTGGTTCCCCCGTGGTGAATAGGTAAGCATATTTCAAAGGAATTGATTTTAACACTCTGCAAGCACTCAGGTCTATGGGTCTCAAAAAATACAGCGTACACATGGCCAAAGTTTGGTCTATTTGAATAGTTTGATGTCTACCAGTTTATTTTCAGACGGGCAGGAATTGCTGAAACCACGGCCCTGGGCTGTAGCTATAACAAAGATGTATAGAAGAATCTAACTTGGGGAGTTCCCCTTGCTCCCATCCATGGGGGCCTTGGGCTGACTCGGCTTTCCAGACGCTAACCATGGTTCTGAACCTCCAGTGGGAAATCAGCCCAGAGGCCAGAGATGTGATAGCAGGTGGTGACTTTGTGCCTTAAGCTAAGTTCACCTCAGCCTGCAAAGTAACAAGCTTTCTATTTGGGTTGCCGTGTCTTAGGCAGGCTAATGCCTCTATATCTCAATCATTAGTCATATGTTTTTGTCTCAAGTCTTATCACCACAGAAAGCAAACTTTTGGTTTGTTCTTTTCAATAAAATTTGTATGCTATTTTTATTTTTCTGTCCCCTCTGAAACATCCCAGTTGAATGCATAAAGGGGAGTGTGAGAGAGTTTCTGCACGCACTTCTATTTAAGATGCCACCCCCACATGCCCTTTTACTGTTAGAATCATAGTTTACGTGAGTTTAATTTTGTGCTATAATGTCATATCAAATTTTAAGTGCCTAGATAGAAAGCACGATATTATAAGACTTAAATAGAAATATCTAGTAGAGATTTATTCTGATATTCTAATTGGATTAAACCTTAAGAGGCAGTTTTTAAGTTCTAAGTCAGAACTTTACGACCCCATATTTAATCTGATCTTTTAGGCTAAGTAATGACCCAAATGTTACCTTTTAAGAGCCTACAATCTAATTGAGATAAGAGTAATATTCTGGAGATAATTTTGGATGCTGTGAGATTTTATGTCCTGTGTAGCATAGATCACAGTAGGAGCTCCTCTGAACCTAGTGTGAAACTGCAGGTTTTTGAAGAAAGGAGAGTGTCTGGGGCAGGTGTCTTCACCGATCTGATGAACAAATGTCCAGAGACCGTGCCTGTGGGCCTTCGGAACCAGGACCCACATGCAGGTGACTTGGTTGCGAGTTTGGCAGAATCTTCAGAGGAAGTCTGATCGGCGATGCTTCCAGGGCAGACAGGAGTGGGGTCGTGAATGCAAGAGTGGAACACTGTCCAGGGAAGAGCAGTGTGCCCTTGATGCCCGTCGAGGGAGGGAATGGGGCACGGGCTGAGGCTGTGTGGGGGCCCGCGGCACGTGGAGCCCCTGGCTGATGCTCTGGACGGCACAGGCTTATGGTCTCATTCGCAGTGTGAATAATTACTTTGCTATAGAAAATCCGTGCTTGATAGTGCTTTGCTTCCCCAGACCTCACGTGCACCGTGCTCTGAGCTCACTCCGTGTTATGTTTGATCCTCACAACGCATGGCCTGTGATGGACATACGTTTCTTAACTCAGCTTTGCACATGAGGCAGGGCACCATTTGATTAGGTGACTTGCTGAAGGTCCGCGGGCCCAAGCTTCCAGAGCCCCCCAGACCCCCCTCCCAGGCTCACCTCCATCTCCAGGCCCAGCCAGAAGGTTCTCCCGTCTGCTCTGACAGGTCGACTGTCTAACACCTGCTGGAATTAGCTCACAACGTTGCAGTCACCCGTCAGGGGCCGTGGGCCACTCGCACTATAGCAAAAGTGGAGTTCGTTCCTTTATTTGCTTCTGGCCCTTTTCTTTCCTTCCTTTTCTTTTCTTTTCTTTCTTTTCTCTCTCTCTCTTTCTTTCTTTTTTTAGTTTTCCACAGGCTCACTCCAAGCCACCAAATAGGTCACATGAGCAATCCTGTGTTGGGGGGAAGTTTTAAAAGAAAGAAAGATGGTTTTTTTTACTTTTTATTAGTGAACTGTGATGTTCCCATTTAAGTAAACTTGAAACTTCCACACACTGATTGTAAAGCAATTATTTCCTAGACCATTTGTTCAAATCACCTCTCAGTGCCAGAACTGTCTGCAGGGGGAAAGTGTTAGTACACGTGTATTTTAAACTAGTGTTGCTCATAGTTAAAAACTTCACATTGGAACAGTCTCCTCCCGGGAAAGTTGTCACAGAACGTTAGTAAGAATGCAGCTTTTCTTTGTTTCATTAAATCCCTTGTTTTCACCAGTAAATGTTGGCTTTTCATCCCACTTTCCTGGTGACCTGAGGAGGGGTGTGTAGGGAGAAGTGGTTAGCTGCAGCCTCACCCCTTCCAAGGCAGTTACCCCGGCTCTGCCTCCCAGTGGTGACCGCCGCTTTGACAGGTGCTGGGGGCGGGGTCCCTGGCCCCTCCGCCATCCCTGACATCACATCCTGCCTGGCAGGATGAGGGAGTTCATTCGGTGTGGGTGTGCATGTCCACGTTGAGGATCCTTGGCGGTGCTCTGGCTGTCTAACTCCTCCCTCAGCTCAGCTTGACCTTGCTTGCCATATTTCGAATGGCGCCCTGCCAATCACAGATGTTGGATGCTGGGAAAATCCACGGATGAAATCCTCCCTGCAACCTCTCAGAAACCCAGCTGTCTCACAGGAAAGCTCTCAGGTGTCCTGACTCCAAAAGGACACCAGCATCGTTGCCGTCCCAGTGCCTATCCCATTTCAGAGTCAAATGAAGCACTGAGATCCCATGTCCGACACCAGCCCCATGTCTGGGAGATGATGAACTAGGAGGAGGGAGCCACTTACCCCTCCCTCAGCAGTGCCCCATCCCCCCTGCTCCGAGTGCATCAAGTTCCCAAGCAATCATGGGGAGCACAATGTTTTGGGGACAAGGACGGATGCGGTGGATCTCTGCATAGCTTCCCTTGTCCCTCGGCAGCCATAATGTGGGTCCCTGTAGAGAGATCTCAGAGACATGGAGTTCTCAGGGATGTACAATGTTCTGCCCTTGATATCCGAGTGCCCTTTTATCCAAGAGCTTGTGTCATCATTTCAGACAAACTTAACACTAACAACCTGTGTAGGTTTCTGTGAATGTCCGTGCTTACAAATACCAAAGCCTCTTAGTCTTCCAACAAAGTCATCCAGAGAGCGAAAGCCGGGTGAATTCCGAGGTGACCCTTGTTGATGCAAAATGAATAAACCTTTAGAATGTCTTTTAAAAAAAGGAAGAGAGTTTTATTTGAGCTCAAGTGAGGACAGCTGCCCGGGATACACAATCTTCACAAAGAAGAAGGAGCTCGGGAGAGGGAATGTGTAACACAAGGTTATACATGTTTTTTGTTACATCAAGACTTACAAATCATCAGGAGGAAGGACATTCCAGAAAATTACTAACTTTGCCTGTGCTTTATGCAGGCTTCGGAGGTGTGAGAACTAAGGCAGATTTTTACTCTTATCTTTAGTTTGAAATGTTTCTTTTAGGTTATTTGCTAATGAAGCAGACTTACAACGTGTGCTCAGGGCAGAAACAGCCCGTGCTTTGAAGTTTGGTGAAGTCATTCTGACCTTGGGAAACGTTAAAGTACAGCTTCCCGGGGAGCCCAGGGGCAGGGCCCGGACATCAAAGGTTGAAAATTGCCTTTTTCACCCTGAACAACATCTTCCTCCTCACATTCCACACTCCGGGTAAGCCCCCTGCTCTGCAGAAAATGTACTCAAATTCAACAAGCGGAAATATTGACTCCTTTTCCAATTTTTATTATGAAATATTTCATGCATATATACGAATAAAAACTATTGTAACAGATACATATGTCCTCATAATTCAGCTTAAGAAATAAAACGTTATTGATACAGGTGAGCCCCAGTACGCTTGCCCGATCTTGTTGTGGTCCGTCACCCTGGGGTTCCGCTTGTCCTGGACTTGATGTCGTCATCCCGACTGATGTCTTCGCGCCCCACTGTGTGTGCCCCGACACTGTCTCGTACTGTCTGGGGGCTCGAGTGCTCACATTCAGCACAGCTCCCTCCGTGTTACGGTGCTGAGACACGCCCATGTTGATCACTTCCAGTTGGTTCCCTCTGCTGGCTTCTGTGTGGTGTTTGGCGGGGTTTGCTGCCCACCGTACAAACATAAGCAGTCCTCCTGTGCACGGGCGCTGCTGGGTTTTCCTATTTCTGTTATGAGCGATGCGGCTCTGAGGATCTGGCCCAACGGTTGGTCCTTGTGCATGTGGAGGGGGGTGTTTTCTCGGGTGCGGACCTGGGGCGACGCTGCTGGCTTGTGGGGCCTGTGATCTTCACTGTGACTAAATATCACCGAGTCCCCCCAGCTTGGTGTGCGCTGCACACTCCCCTCTCCCAGCCAACGACGTCCAGGGGCTCCTTGTCCCTCCCTGCAGGGCGTCGGGCGTGAGGCCTGCGTGGGAGCTGGTGTCTCGCTGAGGCTCTGACTCACCTGCTGGGCCCCACGTGCGTGGCGCTCATGGCCGCTGGCTCCGCGGGCGTCTAGCTGCACTGCCCGTTTGTAGAGCTTGCCTGATCTCCTGTCCTCTCTTTTCGTTGCTTTATGAGAATTCTTTGCGTCTTCTGGATAATAATTCATCAGTTATGTATGTTATAAATTAGCATCAAGTGTGTGGCCCATCTTTTAACCTTTTTATGCGGAAGCTTTTAATTTTTATGTAGCTGAATTTATGAATCTTTTTCTTGATGGTTTGCGCTTTCTGGGATAAGAAGTCGTCTTTACTCTGAAGTCATAAAGCTCATCTGTTCTCATCTAAAACTTTTAAAGTCTTATTTCTAACATTTAGGCCTTTAACTGCTCGAGATGAATTATTTGTCAAGTCTGAGGTAGGAAACTAATTCTGTGTTCTGTCTTTTTTAAACAAGACAGCCAGTTTCTCAGCCCCACTTCCTGAACTGTCCATGCTTTCTGCACTGGCCTTCGTGGCCACTCTTCACATTGCCAGAGCCCCTGCAACGATCGGGTCTGTTTCTGCTCCATTTGTCTCACCTGGCCCAAAACCACCCTGTCTTATTTGCTATTGAATTAAAATAAGTCTTGGTATCAAATGCAGTGAATCTTTCTTACCCTCACATTGTTTTTCTTCTATATCACTTGGCTTAACACTCCCAAAGCTTTACTGTAATTAGCTGGTCGTTGACACAGCTCTAACCTGACTAGACTAGCTCCTTCCAAATTAAATGAGATTTTTTTTTTTTTTTGAGAGAGAGAGAGAGGGAGAGGTGGTGGGGAGGGACAGAGGGAGAAGGAGAGAGAGAATCTCAAGCAGACTCCCTACTGAGCACAGAGCCTGATGTGGGTCTCGATCTCACGACCCTGAGATCATGACCTGAGCTGAGATCAAGAGTCAGACGCTTAACCGACTGAGCCACCCAGGTGCATGTAAATGGGCTGCTTCATGTGGAAGTGTTTATAAGCAGCGGGTGCTATATAGATTTAAGTTGTGAATATTCACATTATGAAAATGTTGTGATTTATATGAATCTAAGAGCATTTTATGTATTCCATGTATCTACGAGTATGTAAGTTGCTTACAAGTAGAGAAATATGGCTTCATGTTTATTACTTTCCCTCTCTCACATCATGTCGCGTGTGGGTACTCAGTAAATATTGTCGGCGTAGGGTCCTCAGTCAGGCTGAAGGCAGACCTTTCAGCCGTTTCTGTTTTTGTTTTTTTTCCTAATTCTTCCTTCATTCATCACCAACTTTTTGAGGTGAGGACAAGATTTTTTTTTTTGCTTTTTTTTTTCTCTTAAGAAGTACTGGACACAGAGAGTATTTAATAAATTACACCCTATTTCTACTAGAGAGAAGCAAGACAGATTTCAATGGGAAAAATATAATAAAAATGACTTTGGGTTTAAAATTTAATTTCCCACTGATTTGATAAGACCATTTGCTAAATGCATGAACATTCCATTTGCTTTTGTCACTGAAAGCCACCATTTGAAATTTCATTTCACATTGAAAAGTCTTTAGGAAGCTTTATTATTTAGCCCTGAAAATGGGGTAAGTGCAGCAACTTTTATGTTACGAGAATGGTCATTTTGTTCTCCCATATATTCAGCTGCCCTTTGGGCTTGATGCCCCAGTAGGTGCTTGTCCAAAGATCCATGGGGCACGCTCCCGGCACTAACAGATCTTAAATCCATCAGGAGTAAGAGATGTCCTCGAATTCCTGAGGCAATGTGTCCAAGAGGAAAAGGTAGATGAACTCAGATAGGAAAAGTCACATCTGATTCATTTCTTCATCAAACAAGCCTTTACTGAGTTTCTGCAAGTGCCACACAGTGCCTGGGGGACCCTCCCAGAACGGGGTGGAAGCAGCCTCTGCCCTTGGAGCCCATGGTCTACTTGGGAAAACAGACAGCAAGTCCACAATTTTCGTGCCGTGCGTGGACAATGAAGGAGTAGAGAGTGCAGTGGCACAGAGAGCCAAGGGAGCTAACGTGACGGCACGGTGAGAGGCCCCAGGGAGGAGATGGTGTTTGCTGCAGGTCCTCATCAGTGAGCAGGCATGGACCGAGGAGTGTGTGGGGGAGGGGAAGGACGTGACCCACCCGGTGAGTGTCACGGAGGACTCACCGTCATTGTCCTCACACCGCGGAGTGTCACGGAGGACTCACCGTCATTGTCCTCACGCTGCTGAGCTCCACTTGGGCCAAGGCCCATCGCTCGTCTGCTCGTCTGCCCCTCTATTCTGGAGCTTGTTTGTTTTTTGACCTTATGCTTGTTTTGCTTTCGTTGGTAAATTCTGCCTTGAGTCTGTCAGTAGAGTTGGAGGCCTGCCTTCTGTCATTCTGTAGGTGAACTGTCCCTTCAGCTCCAGGAAGCCATGGGCTTCACCCAGGCGCCAGGAAGATCGCTGCGTGGCGGGAGGCCAAGGACATGCCCGTCAGGAACCTCCTTCCTGGTTGGCGTGCGCTCCTCGCCCTGCTCTGGTCGAGGCCCGCAGGCAGCTGGGATTCCCGCGGTCTTTATTTCTCCATGCTCTGCCCTGTACCAATGAGAAAACCTTAGTAAGTGTCTTTCTGAAGACCAGGTGTGTGTTTTCTGTATCTCCCTCATGCACCTGTCTGGTAACATTCCCTCCCCAGAGAGAAGGAACTCGGCTTACATTAGAACAACTCTGTGATTAGGACTTCCTCTCTAACATGTTCCCAACTGCCCACAGGTCTCCTGGCCGACTGTTCACAGAATCATACTTTCTAAAAACCGTGGCCTGTTTTCAGTCCTCTACCATTTCGGCTTCTTCAGAAATCACCCGGAGTGGGTCTTCAAGTATGGGTGGCTAAGCTGTGGCCCAGTGGTAAACCAGGGTGACAGGGACAAGCCCTAGGTGTGCAGGTGACCTGGGCCACACCTGCACACTTGCTCCCCGGCCAGCAGCTGTGCGGGACCGTGCTGTCAGCCGAGAGTGACGGGTGTGCGTGGTGTCAGAAGAGGCCAAGTCCAGTCCACGGGGAAGAGGGCAGGGAGGAAGGGAAGTCAGAAGGGAGGGAGCGGAGAGAAACGCTGGGTGCGCATCCAGAGAAAGCCCTGTCGTTGCCTGTACTGTGACAGAATCCTGCAGTTGGGACATGATTTCTCTTCCCTGCCTCCATTCCTCCAAAGAAAACAGGCTTCCTTCTCCTGACGCAAGAGGAAAGAATGTTGTATAAACAGAGACACTTAGAACCAAAATGTTTAGAGCTTTTACCCACACACAAACCACCCATGATTTAGTTCCTGATGAGCAGATTGCATGTTGTTTAATCAAAAGTCTTGAAGTTCAAAGGGTCATCCGATTCCAAGTTCTCCATCCAGACCTGGCTTCGAAATCACATGAGCTCAGAACGCCGAGCCTGACTTTCCATTTCTTTGCTGCCTCTGCCTGTCTGCATTGTTGAGAATCCGGTCTTAATTTTGCAAACCATTTCATCCATCAATAAGCCTCTCTGCATTGTTCTTATAAGAGCATACATGCCTGTAAGTAAATTAAAACGTGGTCCGTCTGCCCCCGTGGCCTTTTGTAGGGACCCCTTCCTCCCACGCGGAGCTGAGGAGCAGGACGGGACGGGGGGACCAGCAAATATGGCTCCCACACTCCAGTTTGGCCTGTGATGCCTCCATCTCCCTTTTCTCTCCCTCTCCCTCCTGAGAAGTGTTTTGTTTACTTTCTGCCTGCGAGTTGAATAGTAAGGGGAAATAATAGCAACAATTACGGTTGTCAAGCGCCCGTGGAAAAGCAGCCGTCCTCGCTGCCGCTGGAGATGTCTCTGGGACCGCTCCCGAACCCATTTACACGGGAACAGAGTGGAACATTTGAATAGAGGAAGACAAATACCATTTGCACAGAAGCTCTGTCAGCTGCGTGATTGCAGCGGTTCGGTGAGGCGGCCATGTGCTCCGTCTTCATCGAGAGGAGCGGGCTGCGCACCGCAGAGAGCGGAGTCCGCCGCGCTGGCCTCCTCTCCAGCCGCTGGCGAGGGCACCTCCCTCTCCTCCCCTCTGCTGGAGTCATGCCCCCATGGATATTTCTCGATTCTTTTTGTTTCCTAATTTGAAAGCAGCATTTTGATGAAATCCAGAGAGAACTAAATGAAAATTTGGGGTTTGCCCTTATCATCTATTAGAGCTCTAGTCATGCACATTGTCAGGATCCCTGCAGCTCCTTTCCAAGCTCACTGGCATTTTCATGAGCTTTCCCTGATGTATTGAATCTCTCTATCGGTGCACCCATCTTCCCCCTCGTTTTCTCTCCGAGGGACGAGAAGTTCTTCTTTCTCTCCCTGCCACTTTCCCCTTTGCCCTGCAGCCCACGTGTCCTTCCTGGCTGTACTTCCCAGGAAATGCCATCCCTTCGGCATCACCTTGCAGAGTCCCGGGGGCTGTGTGGAAGGATTCAGCTTGCCCTGCGATCCCAGCTGCTGGTTTGTGGGTTGGTCTTCGGCACTCTGCCTCCCTCCGTTCATGGACAGGGCACCTCTGCCCTGCGACGCCCTCCCTCTTCCACGTAAGCCCGGCCTGAGCTGTGCCCTGCAGAATGGCATGTGGCCCCCTGGCCTTTGAACACTCCACTTCCTTTGGCGTGCTGCCCAGCCGCCTTCTTGGCCTCCCTGCGTGGCCTGCCATGGTGCACCATCTTGCTTCCCGTCCTTCCTCCTCCAGCCCTTAGTCCATCTACTTTCCACCTGCATAGCCTTCCCTTGGTGAACGTGGGCAAGCTCATGTGAGTCCAGGGTTTTGCTTAGTACGTCTGTGCGCTGCCACCCAGCCCTGTCTTGGGCTTCACCCCACACTGCAGGGAGAATTTCCACATTGCCCCAAAGTCTCCCCTTCCTCCTCCACATCTCGGTCTGTCTGTGGCATGGCCATTTTCCTTGTCAGAGGAAGAATCTCTGTTGGAAATCCTGCACACTCATCTCCGTACCCAGGCCCAGGTGTGTTCCCCTGGTCTTTACCATAAAACTGACATCTTCCTGCTTCCTTCCTTCCCTCTCTGGTCCTCACCTTGTGACCTTCCTGACAGCCTGAGACCCCAGCCTGGAAGGTTGTCTATCCTCACGCCAATTCCAGGTGTCCCTGGCATCCTGCTCTGTTCACAAATTCCAAACCCATCAAAGCCTTTCCCTTCTTGTAAGGTCTGACACTGGTTACTGTTCAAGGATTTCTACAGCCAGATCCTGGTCTACACTTCCAGGCTTACCTTTTTAAAGCATTTTAAAATTGATTGAATGGCATTTCAGTAAATTCTAAAAGGCAGCCCACTCCTGAAGGTCTCGATCTGCGATTGGCTTGGGTTTGCGTCCCTTGTCAGACTGGGCAATAAGGGATCCTGTTCATTGATATGGTGATAATCAGTTGAAGGGAATTCCCTCCACTTGGTTGTAAGTTCTTCATCTTCCTTCTTGTGTATCGTCCTCCCTGCCCCCGTCAGTGAGCAGATCCCATGGTACAGAATGCCTCTCGAGACATTTTACATCGGACTGTTCCCAAGAACACAACTTCCTACACGCGTGGGTCTCACTGTGGTTAGTCAGGTTTTCTGTGCAGTCAGTAAGATTTCTAGAGGTTACTAGTGTACACAAACTGTGCCTACAAATCAATGTCAAAGCAGAGCCAGCTGGGAGTGTCCCCCTTCCTGCATTTCAGAGTGGGAGAGGTTTGGACAGCACAGTGAGCTGGGACTGAAGTCCCAGTGGACGGGCTTATCTGTGCCAACCTGGCACACAGCCCACCTCCCTGGGCAGCTTGCCTGCAGTAAAACCCAAGTTTCTGGAACTTGAGAGAGCATCACAGAGTTGTAGAGTAAACTGTCCATCGCAGCCAAGCTCTTCATGTCCTGGTGAGCGCACCCAGACCAAGGACTTCGGCGGAGCTCACGAAAGTCATCCATCTTAAAGCTAATGCCAGAATCCCAAACCCAATGACCACATTTCTTTCCATTTTATGATTTTGCCCCTTTAAGTTTTGTACTTCTTCTCAGTAAGTATTGGCTAGGAGGGACTTTGGTGTTCTGGGAGCCAAGTGCTACTCTTTTTTTTTTTTATAATAATATTTTTTTATTATGTTAGTCACCATACAGTACATCCCTGGTTTTTGATGTAAAGTCCCACNTTTTGATGTAAAGTTCGATGATTCATTAGTTGCGTATAACACCCAGTGCACCATGCAATACGTGCCCTCCTTACTACCCATCACCAGCCTGTCCCATTCCCCCACCCCCTCCCCTCTGAAGGCCTCAGTTTGTTTCTCAGAGTCCATAGTCTCTCATGCTTCATTCCCCCTTCTGATTAGCTCCCCCCTTTCTTTATCCCTTTCTTCTCCTACTCTTACAACGGAAAGGCAGCGTGAAAGTGACACTTCAGGACAGAGCATTGAAAACCCCATGTATCTGAAATAGCAAAGGTTTCTGTTCTGTTTTTTTACATTTGACAGTTTTCTATATGATTTTTTGTTCTGATTTCTAATGTAATACATGAGTATTATTTTATAAAATTATGAGAGGAATAAATAAAAGAAAAACTAAAATAATCTGCAATTTCTCCTCCCAAGCAACAATGATCTAATTTCTGGTGTGGAGGTTCTGACCCTTCCCCACGTATACATATGAGCAGCTGTTAAAAAATGTAATCACACTCTGGAAACTGCTTCCTAATCTGCTTTTGTCTCTTACCAGTACATTTTCAGCATTTTTTCCTATGTCGTTAAATAGCCCACACACTAAAAAATAATGGCCATACATCAAAAAAGGGCTTTATTTAATTTTCTTTTTTATTTTTGACATTGAGTGCATTTCTATTTTCATATTATTAAAAACACTGTGACAAACAGTTGTGACCATGAATTGCCCGTGCATCTTTAATTTTCTTTGGATGAATTCTGAGCAGTGGAACCGCTAGGTCAACTGCACCAAAACGAATAGTTCTCCGCATTTACCACAGGATTTCCTGAGGTTTTTACCTTCCTGTTCTCTCAGAACCCTAATGTCCTATTTTATTACTTGTAGCAATTTGGTACATTAAAAAATGATAAATTTTCCTGTTCTTAAGTATCACTGAGTTTGAAATTTGTTCATAGGGTTATGATTATTCATCAGTGTTAATCATCTGTTTGGTTCTTTGCCACTTTTAATGGAGGTATTTGTCTTTTTCTTATTAATTTGTAAGAACTCTTTACATATTAAGAATGTCAGCAACTTGCATTTACAAATTTTTTTTAACCAGTTTGCCTTTTTCCTTCTTTTATGGAATGTTTTTGATATAGGTTAGTGTCACATTTCAATGTAGCCAAATTTATAAATCATCTCCGTAAGCGACTTCTTCGCTTGTTCTCGTACCTAATGAGAAAGATCCACCTGTCTCTGGGATTCAGAGACACTCACCTCTAGTTACGCTGGTTACATGATCATTTCACACTAAACACTTCATCCCTGTGACTCCAGATGACTGTGTCAAGTGCGGCAACATCTTTTTTGGAAATAGCTACTTACCCACAGGTTTAAAACTACTTTTTGCCCTGTGCTTTTTCCATATAGCCTCAGGTTTATTTTGCTTTCTGTTCCCATCTGTTCTGTACCGGTCTGTCCTATTGCTCTCTCCGTCTCGATTTGCACTCGTATAGCCTTATTTAAAGTACTTCTCTTCTGAACTCTTAGAATTCTTTTTCAGGATCCAAAAAATATACTTTGGGATGTGACTGTAATTAAAATAAACCCATCAGTTGTTCAGGAAAATGAGCCAGTAAGGCCCCCTGCATTCTCCTCCGAGCCCCCATCCGTGTGTCTGTCTGTCTCAGGCAGCATTCCACAGCTCTGAGCTCTGGCGGCCACGCGCCTCTTGTCTGACTGATTGCCCTTCCGCTCCGGGACTTTCTCACACGGCCTGTACGAGCGATCAGCTCACATTCTGGATGCCTAAAATATCTTCGTTTTGCCCTCTTGTGTGATTAATATCGTGGCTAGATGTTGACTTGGAGGCCCAAAATACTTTCCCTCAAGAGGTCGTGCAGATGCTGTTTTTGTTCCCCGATACGTAATGATCCTTTGTTATTGGTTATATTTATGAGTAAATGATATCATCAGGTTTGGGTGCTGGTACGGTCTGCCCTCTCAACAAAGCTATGCTTTAAATAAGGAAGGACGGGTCCAAGGGCGGTGTTGCTGTAGAACGCAAGCCAGGCAGCAGGTGGGCGGGGGCCCCAGGTAGCCAGGTAGGGGTGCCTCCTTCCCTTGAAGCCAGGTGTTTCGGTGCAGTGCCCTCCTCCCGGGCCGCTGGCCTCCTTCCCCCTGCCTCGCCCCTTCCCTTTCTGTGCCTCTTTCCGCTGCAGAGCTGCTGGGGGACAGACACTGCTTCAGGTTCGGATCTGCTTCCCCTCGTGTATCAGGCGCTAGAGCGGAGTGCTCAGAAGCACTGACTCTGGGTCCTGGGTTCAGATTACAGCTCCTCGCGTACAGGAAGTTACGTCTGTTCCCTTGTATAACATAAGACGGACAAACAGCCACATTCATAGGGGTGGGTTCATTGATGAGCGTGTGTGATGCCCGGGGCGTGGGGTCAGGCGCAGTGCAGGCCTGCTGGGGCCAGCGGTTACAGTGAGTGCAGCAGGGCCCGCACGCACACCCCTTCTTTCCCCGGGGAGCACTTTTCTAGTCTTCGTGGGAGGTCGCACTGGCTCTTCCGAGTGCAGCTGCTGATCAGTTGCCCGTTGTCGCCGTGGCCGCGCCGGCTCCTTGCAGCGGTTGCCCCTCCAGGTGCTGGGAAACAGCTCCCCTTCAGCTGATGGTGACGTCCGCTTCCCCAGCCAGCCGCTCCCATCTCTTTCCCACTTTGCAGGACTTCGACAAACTTTCCTGTCCTCCCCACATCCTGGCTGCTTGCTGGCAAGGTGGGGGGTCATTGTTGGTTTAGTAAACAGTCTTCCATTGTTTCTTCTTTGCTCTCTGAGCTCAGAGCTACTTCTGGGTTACAGATGCCGTCTGTCCCCTGCAGGTACCAAAGATTCACCTGTCCTTTGGGGTCAGCTCGCTATGTGTTTGGTTGTTGTTACTGTGCTTTGTGGCACTAATTGTACGTATGATAAAGGCAAACCCAGAAGTGGTCACGACGGGTCACTGTGGGTGCTGCTGTCCTGGTGATGGTTAGTGGTGGCCAGTATTGGCTTCACACTGAATTAGTGTCCCGTAGCCACCGCACCAGCTGCCGTGGGCCCAGGGCTTACACGACAGACATCTTCACCAGCGCATTGGACTGGGGCCACCCTATACAGTCTGACCTCATCTTGACAGATTACATTTGCCATGACCCCATTTCCAAAGAACCTTTGCTCCACATCCTGCATCACGCTGATAGGCCCTCGGCCCTCTGTGGGTGAAGAAGGCCTGGTTGGCGTCTCTGCCATGCCCCTGACACCGGCTTCCTTCCCCTGCCTCCATTTGTGAAGATTAAAGTGGTCAGTCTTGGGTGCTCCGTGCCCTGGAATAGGGTCTTCTCTTTCACAATCTGAGGGAGTTTGAGGTCACATCTAGGGATCTGTAAACGAATCTTAGATCGACGTTTTTTGCCTGCCGATACCCTAATGGCTCTCATTGGTACCAGTGCTTGGGAGGTCCCTGCCCCTCCAAGCCCCCTGACATGGAAGCTAGGACCATGCTCTTCTGATCTGACTCCCACTCTTTCCAAGTGTTACACAAAAAGTAAAAACAAACAAAACAACAGCAAAGAAAAGAAGTCTGCTCCAATCAGAAAGACTTGGTGTTTGTTGTCCGAATGACGCTTGAAACCCCAGCCTGTGTCTGTGGCCTGAGCGGCCTTGCCCCACCTTGGACGCCTTCTCCCCACCACAATCTTCAAATTCCCCAGACGGCCCTGCTGCGTCTTGGAAGCCTGCCCTCCTCAAGGCAGCCCCACCCCTCCCCTGACCTCCATGGCTCTCATTGTCCCTGCGTCCCACGCTGCATGTCCCAGGCCTGGGATGTCTTGTTTGGGGGTCTATGATCTCATGTCTCCATTAGACTACAAGATTCTCTCCATTCTAGTCACATTAGGACAGTGAGTGTATATTGTATACAAATGAAGGGAGTTCGACATTTTGAAAATGTTTCTAACGGATACAATTTGCGTGGGCGTAAACATTCCGGAACATCCTTCTGAGA
Organism: Ailuropoda melanoleuca; assembly: GCF_002007445.2. Taxonomy (NCBI): domain Eukaryota; kingdom Metazoa; phylum Chordata; class Mammalia; order Carnivora; family Ursidae; genus Ailuropoda; species Ailuropoda melanoleuca. The sequence goes on along the minus strand of NC_048227.1, from coordinate 107,720,333 downwards.
CCGCCGTCACATGCTTTGCCATAATGAAGAGATGCTGGGGGCGCAAGTGACGTGTCCCTCACACACAGCACTACTTGTCACTCCCTTTCCGCTGAAGCCAGGATTAAAAGCTCAAACTCCAGAGTTTCCAGTCTCCTCATGTACCGTTAGGCACTTATGGTCCGTGACTTAAAAAAAAATAATAAGGATAAAACAAAATACTAAGGACAGCATGGCATTGCTCATGCAGCTTTTCCAGTAAACTTGAGTCTTTTCAACTCATTTCGAGAACAAAGGCGCAGCCGCTATGTGAGGAAGAGCGTGGACCTGTCTCCACTCCCAGAGGCCGGGTCACCGGCCCGCAAGTCAGGCAGCTGAGTTTTCAAGTCCAATGCGAATCGGTACTGGCAATAATTTAGAGCATGTGTTCACAAAACTACAGAGTCAGCCAGTGGTTCCAGAGATTCCTGCCGCCCATCCTTCTCCTTTCCTCGTGGGAGAACGAGCACAGGCGTGCAGGAGAGCTGCGGAGGGCCTGGAACACGCACAGCTCCTCATGAGATGTCCCGCTGAGTCCTTTCCACACTGGCTGTTAAACATAACAGACTTCTGCCCGTGGCGAGAGGCGACTGGCCCCATGGCCAGGATTCTCGTTGCAGTCTGACCATCTGTTTCCAGAAACTCTGGGCTGTTTTTTTTTTTTCCCCCTTAAGCGCCTAGCTTCTGAAAAGAGTGGTGACAACTCGAGATCCCGGGAGGTACGTTACTAATTTCGGCTATGATTCATCAAAGATTTAGAGCTTTTTTCCTCTTGTTGCGCAGAGGGCCCACTCCCTGGCCACCCACCGCTTAGATTCCCTGAACCACCCACGCCTCCCCCCAACTTGGAAACAGGCCTGAGAAAGCCATTGTACTCCTTTCCCAATGGCTCGAGCGCAGCACCAGCAGTCACCCCGCGATTCTGTAGATGGTCCCCGGCAGTCACGTTGACCGTGAACCAAGCACATCTCCCGGCCCCGGGCCGAACGTGCAGCCCCATTTTTATCAGGGCGTGGTGCCTCTCCTGCCCTCCCAGGGCCCAGGCCCCCATCACCAGGGCTACAGTGGAAAGCCCAGGCTCTGGGGTATTCCTCGATCACCCCGGCAGCAAAGCCGACAGCTGTGGGATGGAGACCTCAGGATCCAGGCTGCCGGTGACTGTTTTTCCGTAGGATGTGAATTACGGGCATGCAGAGCTGTAGATCCCCAGATGGAAAACCGCTCGCGTGCTAAGCACAGCAGCCTGGCTGGGTGAGAGGAAGGACACACGCAGAACTTCGCCAGAGCTGAGCGTCTCGGCCGTGTGTGGGGTCCAGAGCGCCCAGCCTCTGCAGAGGGGCCAGCAAGGGGAGTCCTCTGAGACCCGGGGTTCCGGGAGCGAGGAGCCCCGCACACCCTCGTGACACTGCAGCGACCTGCACTTCCTGCCCTCATCCCCTGGGCAGCGACCGTGTGGCAGGCCTTGTAGACGGCACTTGGAGTATTTCTTTAATACTTAATTTTTTTATCTAATCCTCAGAATTATCTTACTATAAATATTACTGTCTATATTGTCTTGGTGAGGAGGGAAGTTCGGGGGAGGTTAGCCAGTTTACTCAAGTTCCCATGGCCGGTAGATGGTGGAGGTGAAGGAATTTAAGTCAGACCATTTGATCTGAAGACTAGGTTTTCTCCAGAGTGAAAACGCCCCCAGGGCCTGGTGTCGGTGCCCGAGTGAGGGCAGGGAAGGTGGTGCACACACATGCACACTCATGTCTGCACACACGTGTGGGCACACGCACTTGCTGGTTCCGTAAGTAGCTGTGATTTGGCTTCTCCCCCTCTGAGCGTGGAGCTGACTTTTTGGAGGTCTCTGTCCCTCTTTTCAAAGCTCACCCCAAAAGCAGTCTCGGGTGGAGCGTGAGTCGCTGGTACTCATACCTGCCTTTTCCAATGGGGGCACCTGGGTCACTTCAGATCTCAACTTAGGGTTTCAACTGGGGAGCGAAATGGAAGTACCTCCTGTTTCTTTAGAAGTCCAGATTTAGTTCATGGTACTAACATTCTCTAACCACCGAGCATGAGTGGGGAGTTGGCAGGCAGAGGGGTTCCCCTCTCGCTCCTCGGGTCGCTCACGCAGGGCAGGGAGTGGGCTCTTCCCAGCATTTGTGAAATAGTGCCCACAGCCCACAGGACGCCGCCATTCAAGGCAGGAGAAAGTCAGAGGATTGAAAATTCCGATACTACCAAACCTCTGGTTTTAGCATCTCAAGATTTATTTGGTCAGAGATTCAGGCCCTCCATCTTACATATTACGTTTATTCATGATGATTTGCTTTCTTGGTCTCTTACTACAGAAGCACAAACTTTTCCAAGGAAGACATTATATTACTGTGTCAAATATTCAGGAATAACAATAATGACAATAATGTTTATTATGACAGTAACGTGTGGAGGGTCCCTCTGCCCTGAGCCGGTAGAATGAGCTTTATCCATGTGTTAGCTCCTTCTTATCTCACAGTAACCAGCAAAGGCAGGGTCATCCCATTGTACGAAGGGGAGAATGAAGTTAAGAAAGCTGCCTGATGTCACAGTTAGACTTGATTTTGGTGACGCACTTCCCTTGCAAAAGCAGATACAACCCTCCAGCTTGTGAACACTGCCCTTCAGGGGCTCTGCACCAACCCGTGCAGTGTGCAGGCTTTGGGGCCAGCCTGACCCAGCGTCTCTCTGACGCAGAGCAACGGGGACTCCAGGCCTTGTTGGTACTTTAGTGCAGTGAGCTGGTGAAAGAAAAATACATTTCTTGCTCCAGTATCTGTCTAATGTCACTTGTTCCTGGCCAGAGGCCAGTTTTTTTCCCATGGTGAGCTGGGCTGTGGGCTGCACCAGCCCCAGGGCCTGGACACCCCAGCCCTCCCTCTCTGTGCAGGGGTAGAGACTGAAGAAGGGGGCAGCTGCTGCTTAAAGATACATCACTGCTCTCCTTCCATTGGCCAGACCCAGTCACATGACCACACCCTGCCACATGGGGTGCTGGGAAATATAGTCCAGGCTGGGAGGCCTCCCCACCCAACCACGGTCAGGGAAGGATTTCTGTTCACAGTGGTACTAAGGGAATTTGACTCCATGTGTAACTGATTTACATTAAATCTGGCATTACTTCAGAATAAACCTTGGTAATTCTGTGGAGTAGTCCGTAGGCCTTATTAGAAAAACCTTTTAATAGCATCGCTGTTTCTCTTTAACTTTAGAAAATCAGCCTGGGCTGTTGCACAGTTATAAATAAATTTCAGAATGAGGCTGTGTGCTTAGACTGATAGCTCAACGTGATGCAGACCTGTCCCTAGCCCACCCGGATAGGTGAGCCGTGCTCACGTCCTCACTGTCCAGAGGAAACCGTCCTAAGGAGCTGAAGTGAATGCCATCGGGGCGGGGGTCTTCATTTCCAGCCCCGGTGCTCACTGCCTTCTCCCCGCCGCCGGTGCTGTAGCCACTTGATCTGTTTCAGGACATTCCAGGGGGCAGGAAAACGTGCTCCTTACGATCTCCTTGCGCAGCCTCAGCTCCCAGCCCCACGCAGTTGCAGACGTTTGTCGGTGTGTGTGCACCTGGCGCTGGGAAGCTGGCAGGTTCTCCCACGACAGTTGCCATAGTAGAGATGTGCCGCGTGTTCCCAAGCCACTCGGATGCACCACCCCCTCCGGCGATCCTAAAATAGCCCTAGATCCAATGTGTGTGTGCAGCCACTGTTGCTCCCCTTAGCCCCGAGTCCCCCCCACACGTTCCCAGGTTTGTGCACCAATATCACATTTCAAATAGATCGTTCGCAATCTGCTCAGGGGAAAGTGGATCCTTCTGGAACAACTTCTGTGTTCACCGCTCCTCAAAGAATTTATTTACTGAAAACTTGGCACAGCAGCACAGCTCTCTCGTCTCATTTAAACTTTCAGTCGGAACATTATAAAACAAGAAGGACCACACTCAGATATGGAGATGAACAACCGGGTACGCTCTAGGACACGCGTGTCAATCACACGCCGGAGGTCTGTGTACCATCCATGGACACCCAGGCATGTTTAAATACGGACTGTATTTCATGGCACTACTCTATAACCTGGCCATAAAATAGATTTTAAGATGTAAAATTTTATTGGCCCTTAATTGGAGTGTCTGTCACCGCGGGTGAGCTTAAGCAGGCACTATAAATAGAACTAATGTATTGACCGCCTTTCACGGGGAGCTGTGTCGCCGTTAATAGAACCTGTGCATTTACAAAAGCAACATGCTGCAGAAAAATAGGAGAACCAGCAGATTTGCACATTTCTTCTTGAACATATTCAGTCATCGCTTTGCATGGTGCTTCCTGGGTAGAGATGAGCCTGACAAAAACATCGGCGGCCACCCAGGGAGGAAAGCCCAGAATCTTGTGATATTTGTTGCCTCTTTTGGCTATCAGAGCTTTTAATAAGCACCCCAAAGGAATGTGATGGGTTTAGTTTTAGGTGTTTCGGGTTTTGTTTTTTTGTCTTTATTTTGTTTTGACATCGTGTTACATGCAAATGTTTCTCAGGGGTGTCTCCGTTGCCCTGTCTGGGTGGGGGAGAAATTGTACTTGCCTGAGTGTCCATACTGCCCCAACCTTTGCTAAGAAAAATGTGCAGGACACTCAAGCCTTTCATAACCAACTGCTAACAACTGGTGTTCCCCTCTGTGCTCTTGAAGTTGTGCAAGGATCTCGTGAGATGTGTAGTCACTAAGATATACAGGGACTAAGTGGAGGGAGGCATTTTTGAAGGTCAGAGGTGACAGTGTGATGGTCTTGCCAGGATGTGGGCATGTGGACCGTGGGGACGGACGCTGGACATCAGGCCTGAAGATGAGGGCCGGGTGCTTTCAAGACAAACATGTTTTTAGTGCTTTTAGGGCAGTTCGGTAGTTTTGAACTAATTATGTGTAACATAAACATGAAACTTTGAAGAACATGAACATTTAGAGTAAAACGTACAAATTGATTTTTCTTAATTAGAATTGATGTTGAAACAACCATTTTGTTTTTCCAAGTTGTGTGCGTATATGCTTTAATTCTGTTTTCCAAGTGATTTCTTTCTATGAATAAAAGATGTTAACAATCAGGGATGGCTGAGTGGCTCAGTCGGTTACGTGTCCGCCTTCAGCGTGTGTCATGAGCCCAGGGTCCTGGGATCGAGCCCCACATCGGGCTCCCTGAACGGTGAGGAGCCTGCTTGTGCTCTTTCTCTCTGACAAATAAATAAATAAATCTTTAAGGAAAAAAAAGTCAACAATCAGATTAAGGGAAGTTAAATAAATTTCAAAGTAGGAGAAAACACGGAGAATAAAAATATACTGAGGTAGGGGCCCCTGAGTGGCTCGGTCAGTTAAGTGTCTGCCTTCAGCATGGGTCATGATCCCAGGGTCCTGGGTTCGAGCCCCGCAGTCGGGCTCTCTGCTCAGTGGGGAGTCTGCTTCCCCCTCTGCCTCTGTGTACTCGCTCGTGCATTCTCTTTCTCTCTCTCTCAAATAAATAAATAAATAAATAAATAAATCTTTTAAAAAAATATACTGAGGTATTTTTCCTAAACCTTTAAATTGTTATCCACCCCAAATTACAAAGAAAATTTAAGTTTTAAAACCAGCTTATTATGACATTGCTGTATTTTATGGCTTTTCCTATTAAAGAGGTGTTTTTCCTTCTCTGTAACTTGGAGGCACAACGGCATCCCTTACGTAAGAGCCTCTAAAAGGTTTTCTCAAATATTCCAGCTTTCTCAGTTAAGATGGAAATCACATCTAATGTCTTTAATAATGGAAATTTTATTACTGTCTGTATATTTTTTGGCGCTATTTTCCATAGAGAGTATAAATGCCTTTCACATTTTGTGTTTATGTTATGCAATGAATTTGGTAAAAATAAATTGCATACTACAAATCTGTGATAAAAAATAACTCCCACAGATCCATAGAAGTTGTGAAATACATTTTGTTCCAGGGAGAGGACTGGGTACACGGCGACGCACGCTTGGCAAGGGCATGGGCGCCACACTGCTGGACGAGTCCGCACAACGGCTTAGAGGATGGTGGTTTTAAAGCCTTTCCCTCTCCCTGCAAGTCTGGTTTCATTGAACGAAGTCCACACCCCCAGAAGCCATCCCAGCAGACCCAGACAACCTTGGATGGCTCTGAACGTGCATCCTCCTGTTCTGGGCCGCACCTGCCCAGCCGGGGTTCAGGTCACAATTTCTAGGGGCTTCTGAGCGCGATTGAGCCTACTTCAAATGAAAGGGAGAGCTCGCAGTGACACCCCCAGCCCCCACCATCGAGAAGCCGCCCTCTGCTGTGGCTGGACATCGGTCGTGTCTGTGCTGGGGTGTGTGGGGAAGACCGAATCCTACCGGGGGGGGCGGGTGAGAAATGCCAAGAGGGGACATCAGCTCCCTCCTCGGGGCAGGGAGGATGCGGGCATCTGGGCCAAAGTCTGCGTGGAGATAGGCCTGGAGGCCATAGAGGTCTGGGGGCGCATTGGCGGGGGGGGGGGCTCACAGGGAGGGCAAAGTTTTTGTAATGAGAAAAGGAGAGAACTTCAAGTGTCCGTTGGTATTTGAGTGGATGTTCAAGTGGAGAATTTAGGCAGTATATACACCCAAGTAAGGCCGTTCATCACTGTGGAGTTTTGCTGTCCCTGTTCCTTGTCCCCAGCAGACTGAAATCCAGTCCTTGCCCTGTCCTGGGGGGCCAGAGGTGTCGGGACAGGGTGCCCATGGGTGTTCCCGCATCCTGGGTGGATGGCACCTGCCACCGAGCATGGCTTGACCCCAGCCGTCTCTCTCGGCGGGAAATCGCTGGGGAACGGGGTGGGGAGTGTGGGCAAGAGCCGGCCACGGGAGGTGTAAAGACAAAACAAATCACATAAGCCTTTATAGTCCAAAGTTTAACTTCGCTGTTTTATGTATTTTTAATCTTCCCTCGTGTGCCTGGGTTTTGCGTTTACAGTTTTGCCTGGTGGTACGTGTTGCTGCTGGAGCCCGTTCTCAGCAGCCAGCGACGCTGGCAGGGAAGCAGGGGGCACACGCGGGGGTGTTAAAGTACTCGCTCCATCTTGATTTATTAGCTTAAGACCATTCTTATCTGTTGGGGAAAACGGACCCCCGCGGAGCTCCTCCTGCTCATTCCTGGTGTTTTACTAAGACCGTTATGTTTTCAGGTCATGAAAGTTTTCGTTTCATAAAGTCCGGTATTCAGATGTTTTGTTACTTCAGAAAGTCCTGCTTTTCAAGCCGCCTGATGACTCACCACGGTTTTCCGGTATCTGTACGGTTCCTGTTTCCAGCTCAGCCTTGTATCTGTGGAGGGTTACATGCCCTGGGCTCCTGCGCTCGGCCCTGGCAGGTGCAGCAGGGAAGGCACAAGGACTCGGGTTCTACCCGCCCAGGTCACCCGCCCAGGTCACCCGCCCAGGTAGCAGAGATCCGGAACAACCTGCCACCTCTCCTAAGGGCTTCTGGATTGCAGTGACTCAAAATGGTTTTATTTTGAGATTATTAGAACTGAAAGCCTTTTGCTTTTGAATTCCTTAAGATTTTTTTAATTCTCTTTTAATTTTATTTCAAAATTGGGAAAATCCTGGACTGTTCCCTACCCAGCTTGTTGATTCTGGGTTGGACCCACCCTCGCAGGTCTGCGAGAGGACTTCAGTATTTACCATAAGGACCAGGGGTCTCAGGAAGCCACTAGACCAGGACGGTCAGCAGCCCACAGTGTCCACGTGACAAAACCTGTGTGGGCTTCACAGAGACCAGCTCGCTGTGGCTCAGCCAACCACACAGGTGATGCAGGGGCACCCGGACGCCTTCCCTGCAGGAATTTTATTCCTGGGTTTTCTGTTGTCCGATGTTTAAACGGGGAGCAGCGTATGTCTCAGCAGCGGGGTGCTGCACGCAGTACGCTGTCTTGAAGCCGAGCAGGAGCAGGGCACGGGCCAGCTTATCACTCTGCTCAGTGGCCCCGCTGTGTCCTCGAGGCTGCAGGCTGGCATTCTTCCCGCATGCATGGACCGTGCAGTTCCAAAGGAAGAAAGCAGAGTCAGGTGGCGCCCACCCAGCGCAGAGTGACCCCCATAAAAGGCCATGAGCAGCTGGGCTTTGCAGGATGGCCTTGTGTCCGAAATGGACTCTGTGTCTGGGGCTGCCCATGTCCCAGCAGAGGGAGGGACACTTCCACACGTTCCTGGCACTCCAGCTGTGCCCAGGGGACAGAAGGGACTGTGCCTGCAGAAGTGGCCTGTCCCTTCCCACACCTCCGCAGCCTCTGTCTCCCAACCCCAAGTGGACTCTCTTCCCCTTGTTCCATCCTTGAAGGAGGAAGCAGGAAGACCCAAGGATGCGATCCGAGAGGCACCGGGGAGTTCCCACCCTTGTGAGAGTGGGGTGCCTCAATGTGAGCACTGTTGCCCCCCAGAACTTGGGGACAGGAGGGACAGGAGCATGCAGGTCCCGGCTCACGTCCTGCGTCCCCTGCACGAACCCGCCCAGTGGCATGAGGGGCTGGGCTGTGAGCCTCCAAACCAGGGGTCAGCCCCCCATGTGCCAGGAAGGGAGCTGTTCCACATGTGATCCATGAGGATCACTCAAACCCCCAGAGCCCTGCTTGGAGAAAGGAGCTGAGGCTGTCCTTGCCATTTGTGCGTTTCTGTGCAAGCTGTTGGAAGTGCCCCCCACACGCTCAGGGTGGGGGCAGCATCGCCTCTCACATCGATAATATTCAAACTAATTCCTGCTTCATAACATTTTGGGGCTTTTCTTAATATAAAGTTAGTAACTGTATATGCTGATGTCAGAAATTTGAAATACGTTTCTTCTCTTCACCAATATTTGCTAACTTGTGTGGGGGAGGGGCGACACCAGAATGCAGACGACTATCAGGACAGTGAGGGTCCCTCCTTCATCCACCACTCACACCTAAGTATTCAGTACTGGGGGACACTTTCATTCTTCCTGAATTTGTTATAAGTCTGAACATAGGTGCGCCTGGGTGGCACAGCGGTTAAACGTCTGCCTCCGGCTCAGGGAGTGATCCCGGCGTTACGGGATCGAGCCCCGCATCAGGCTCTTCCGCTGGGAGCCTGCTTCTTCCTCTCCCACTCCCCCTGCTTGTGTTCCCTCTCTCGCTGGCTCTCTCTGTCAAATAAATAAATAAAATCTTAAAAAAAAAAAAGTCTGAACATAGCATTTTGTGTCCTAAGAAAACTGGAATATGACAGCGTAAGCGTACTTGCTTGTTGTCAAGCATCATCGCAAATGAATTTTCTTTTACATGGGATGTCTACTGGGCATCTTCAGTTTGCCCGAAGAGTGCAGAGTGTTTAGGGGTCTTTCCGAATGGTTTGCACATAAATAATGCTCTGATGGCATGCTTACACACATATATTTGATTATTTCTCAAAATCCTGAAAGCGAAGTCCCTTGTTTCTGCTTTGGTGCAGAGGCGTCCTGTTGCTATCTGGAGTGTGTGCTGAACGTGCACGTCTTGCGTGCCCAGCAGGCGGTCACCACACTTCAGTCTGGCAAACACGGGATATTTTTATTTTCATCACCTTGGCTAAATAGAGAGACGGGAAAAGTGTCTCCTCTATTGAATTTTATGTTCATGATAGCTGGTGAGACTACTTTAAAAAGTCTATTTGCTGGATTTTTTAACTTTGTCACGTTCAGGCTGGTACTCCAGGGAGTACTTTTTCCTTTGAGCGCAAACACACACACACACACACTATTGCCTCGGTTCCAAATATTTTCCCAGCTTGTCACTGGCCTTTTAGCGTTGTTTATGAGCTTTTAGAATTTTTTATGTGGTTAAATATTTGTCTTTCTGCTCTGCCATTGCATTTAGACTTCCTTCTTCCCTCATCTGCAAACAGTGATGTCTTTGCTTCTGTTTTCCCTAATGTTTCATACTGAGTGTGTGTCGGTGTATGTGTGCATTCACACTAGGCCATCTGGAAGGTGTTTTGGTATCTGGTGTCAGCTGGAGGTGGGCTGGCCTTGCACCACTAGATGCTGGCTCCTTCCTCGTGGATTTGCTCTTACGTCCATGTGGGGTCCGCGGGGGTCCGAGGGGGGTCCTGCCCCATCAGTCCAGCACTGGCTGCATCTGCCCCATGCTCTTGTCACTGCTGCAAACTTATGATACAGTTTAGTAACCCAGAGGGCTAACTCCCCCCAGAGTGCTTTTTATTTTCCCCAGATTTCTATAGTATTCGTTAGTATTTCATACATAGCTTAGATAAATTTGTCATTTTTAAATCCCTAGTGAAGCCCCTTATAATTTGGATTCAAATTAGGTTAAACATCCATTACGTGAGAAAGAGTAAGCCATACTCAGTCTTACCAGCTGGTCTTTCTACTCACTCAGATGGACTTTGCATCTCAGTCTTGTAGCTAAATACCCTGTGGTGGTTATTTTTAATATTTTATTGCTCTTTTGAACGTTATCTGGCTTCCCTGTTGTATCCTCTCTCTTGCTAATTTTGATTTATAAGAATGAATTGTGTTTTGTTTTGCATCCAAACCCTCTATCGTTGGATCGAATATCTTTATTTTGGTTGATGTTCTCAGCGCGCTAAATATACACGCATACGGCCTCCGGGCCACACTTGTAGCTCGGATTTCAATTTCTGTGCTTATTGCATTTTCTAGACGTTCCAGGGGAGTATTAAGTAGTGAGGGTAATTATGTGCGTCTTTGTAAGTTCTGTAGTTTGGGGGGATCTTTTGTTTTCCTTTTTGCAGATGGAATACAAGAAACAAAAATTAAAGCATTGTCACTGGTGCCATTAATTTCTGTTGGTGGGAGAGTTGTAGATATTGCATAGGTGGGCAGAGGGCCACTAAGACCAGATTGAACGGCCCTCTTGTCCTCTTATCGATGGGACAGGGACTGCCTGTACTGAAAATGTCCACAGCACTGTCCCCCAGGGCTTTGGAGACTTTGCAGGGAGCCTCACTTAGGACAGAGACCAGGTCAGCCTCTGGTTGTGTCCCTAGGAGCTGGCCCAGCACGGAGCAAAGGAGTCAAGTAGGTGTTCAATGAACAGAGCGCAGAGGCCCAGGCCGCATAGCTGGAACATGACTTCAGGTCTTCCCGTCACTGAGCATGTCTTCCTCACGCCTACCTGTGATTTCCTGAACTTTCTTCCAAGGGATAACTGCCTAGCCAATACTTGTATCATGAGTGCCAGGACCCCCAAAGTCAGAAAAACGTGAAAATCTCTTCTGTGAATCTGTCCCTCTGGCTGCATCGTTACACGGCAAAAGTACAAACAAGACTTTTCTCCAGGGATGACAGAATTCAGAAATAAGCGGCATCTCTCACCCAGCAGCTGTGTGGGATGAAGCAAAGATGCTTTTCAAGGAAATAGCACCGACTCAGTGCTGGGGAGATGTGTCGTTTCTAAGGGGATGTCTCTTCAGAGACATTTTACCAGTCTTTCCTTTCACGGATCGCAGCAGAAGGATTTGTGTCACCCCAGAGGGTGACAGAAAGGCCTGAGTCTAGAAGACAGTCCACGAGCTATGTTCCGGGTGGTCTGTGAAGCTGCCACGTGTGTGGCCCTCACAGGAGAGCATGTCCGCCGAGGGCCCAGGACACCTATGAGCGTCAGGCCTGGCGTAAGAGGCCTCAGAGGACCCGCAGGCAGCTCTGAGGGGCGAGCCCGTGGCTCAGGAAGGCCTCCCAGACCACCCAGACTAGATGCACTGACGGGAGGGTGGTCCTGCCTTTCCCAAACCACGCAAATCCTTCCACAGTCAGAGACACCATATACCAGGAGACTAGAGGCAGAAAGGAAGAGGAACTTGCAGGCAGCCCTGTCGCTAAGGCCACGACGTCCACGGACTCCTGTCCCCACACCTGCAGAGAAGGGTCATCACTGTTAGAAGGAAACCAGCCAAGCAGGACAGGAAGAGGCTCTGACCGAGACCAGCCCGTGCTTCTCAGATGGCTTCTCGGACTTGTGGCAGGAGGATTGTGCCAGCCCCTAGGGGGAAACCCACATTGAAAAAGAGTAACTCTGTGTAATTACTTCTTTCTAGTCAACTTGCTTTTCTCTTACTTACAGACTTTCCTGGGTGGTTTTTTTTTTTTTTTCAATGAATTCCTTTGTTAGTAAATCCAGAATATAATATTTTTGCATACATTTACTAAAGTAAGTTTAATTTTTTTAATACACTTTTAACATACATTATTTGGTAAATGAGGCTGGGACACTTATTTCTCCAAAATCATAAAACCCGGAAGAAGCAGAATTTAAACTGAAACCCAGATTTCCTGATATATTTTCTTTGCACAAAACACACTTTTCATTTGCCTACTTGTTTTCTAGTATCTTGAATTTTGCCACAAACCTTCGGCAGCTCCTATCAGAGGAGAGGGCTTGAGGTCCACGCTGTGGTCAGCAGCTACCCGGAGACTTGTGACAGTCAGACTTGACCACAGACTGCAGGTTGGGTGGGTTCTCTCATGTCTCAAGTGTTTCAGAGACAGTGAAATAAATTCAGCCCCCCAAAATAATAGTCAATTATGAACTCTAGCTTCAATTTTCCTTTACTGTGGCCCTCTCAGATCATACATCCTTAACTCAGGGCTCTAGGGATGGGTCTCTATAATTCCGAACCATCTAGGACAGACATATTCCAGGTGTATGTGCACTTGTATGGTTTTCTGGGAAGAAGATGCCATGATTTCCTTCTGTTCTCAAAGATTTCTGTCCCCCCAGAAAAGTTGTTGTGTGCAACCTCATTCCCTTTGGTGGCCACTGAGAACAGGGAGCAGTAGCGATGGGGAGACTCTAGGACCAGCAGGTGGGGGCTTCCTGGGCAGAAGGGGTCTGTCCTCCAGCCTCCCAGATTCGAGAGGTGACCGTGCCCTTGGGCTCCTGGGACGCGTGCTGTGCTGGCGTGGGCGCGGCAGCATGGCCTAGTTCCACTTGAGTGCTGTGCTCTTTCCCCAGATGGGTTAGTTTTTAGATGAAGATGCAGGAAATAGGTATCTCTCAGCCATGATTTTAGCAGACCCCTGGAAAATGTAAGCTTGTCATAGATTGCCTGAAGGATGTTCACCTCCTTGCACTCCTGGTCTGAGAACTTCAGGGGGTCCTGTGGGTTCCCTCCGGGTGCACCTGCCAGCTCAGACTGGCCGTGAGTGTGCACTGTGCCGTAGCACGGCCTGCCCCAGCGGCGCCCCGGGCTTCATTCAGTGACCACGTGGGCTGGGCTTCTTGTCGGCAGCCCCGTCCACTGCTCACGTAGCACTCCCTGCTTGAAGCTAGTCTCCTGGTCAAAAGTCATCTTCTTGGATGGTTAGTGCTGCTAACATACTGGTGTTAATCAGTCCAAGTGTACTTTCCTACATTCAGTTAGAGTCCTGGGAAATGGACCAAAATTAGTCATCTTTTTCTTATTTCCCCTTTGGGTGTTTGCTCATCTCTTAGACAGTTTTCCTTTTGGTTTTTGAGTCACTGGCATGGATCTCCTGGTGACAGTCTCCTTGTTAATCATGCGTGCCCAGGGCCATGATACTGAGATTACGTCCAGACGTGTGGTGCAGTGCGGAGCAGGGCGGTGTTGCAGGGAGGGGGTGCGGCCAAGGACCCAGTAGGAACGGAGCATGGTTCTCCAATCCTGCTTTAGAGAGAACATCAGGTTCACCGCTGTGGATATGGCTGGAGTCAATCCAATATAAGAATTTGTCTTTAGAGGTAGCAAAAAGGGTGTTTTGTGAAGGAGCATTAAGAGGACCCCTGATGGTTTAATAATTTACCAGTAGCATTAATTTATCCTACCCTTTCTGGAAGCTCCCAACTCTTTGGACTAATAAGATAGTTCAGTTTACATTTGCCATCTGTTACATAAAGGGGACTTTTCTCTTGTGAGTCACTGAAGTCAGCGGGATAATCCCGTTGGCTCAGTCTGCTGCTGTCCGTGGTGTGAGGAACCGGGGTGCTCTTCAGCCCCTGCACTGCCTCCAGTAGGCTGGTTGAGTGACCTTGGGCTGGCCCTCAGCTCTGGGCCTGGCTGTGTGCAGGAGTGAGGAGGGAGCGTGCAGACAGGAGGCAGCCTCGCCCTCTCCCTCCAGCCTCCAAGGAGAGGGAGCCCCTGCCAAGAGGCCTGGCAGCCGGAAAGAAGCAAGACTCCTTTTCTTTTCTTTCTTTTTTTTTATTATTATAATAATATTTTTTATTATATTATGTTAGTCACCATACAGTACATCCCTGGTTTTTGATGTAAAGTTCCATGATTCATTAGTTGCGTATAACACCCAGTGCACCATGCAACACGTGCCCTCCTTACTACCCATTCTTAAAAGGCTTCTGAGATTCCAGACAGGGTTGGGCAATGCTCAGAACCGACGAGACTGGGCACAAGCGGGGATGCAGGGCAGACAGTAGAGAGCCACCTGGGGAATGCCGAGGTCAGCACCCACGCTCTGCTTCACCTGAGATCCCTGAGTTGTCCAGAGGCGGAACCACCGACCACATCTGGAGGCGGCATCTCCGGTGCGAACAGTGCGGCTGCCGACTCCGGAGGCCGTGGCAGCCCTGGGTTCCTCCCATCAGCAGGCGAGTGCGGGCAGGACTGCGAGGGAGGGAGGAGGACCTGGCGGGGCCGAGCCCTGGACACTCCCGCTCATCAGGCTGATACGCACACTCATGCGAGGGTCCCTCTGGAGATGCCAAGAAACAGCCTGAGAACACTTCCAGGGAGAATGTTCTGGAAATGACACTGATGTAGGCTTCGCCCAGCATAGTACAATGAGGAAAAGGAAGGTAGCCTTATCTACAGTAACAGGCAGTGATAAGGCCTAGGACGCTGGGTTCCAGGCGTGGAGGAATTGGGTCTCTTCTGACCGGTGCACACCCTGATGATATTGTAAGTCGTCCCACACCCCAGACGTAACTTGCAGGTTAATTCCCAAATTCTAATCTGAATTTATGTGAAAACTTTTCCACTTTTTATCCCTCCCTCAAGTACCAAAGTTTCACGTGTCTTTCTTGAGAGGTAGTTACAAGAACTGCATGGCAGTTTTTCACCAGGACAGGAGAACGTCCCTCCTGGTGATGTCCCTGCTTGGCCTCCCATCTCCTGAGGTAGTCCCAGGTGAGGCTGGATCCATTTGGAATCCTGAGTCCTCCTGGGTCCTCGAAGAGAGCTTAGGGGACACCACCTGAAAGGACACTGGGAGCTCAGCTTCATCCGGCCCATGCTGGTCGTCCCAAGGCTGTGGTACGGCTGCCCGACCTGGTGCTGGACTCCTGGGGCTGAGAGTTCACTGGCTCATGGCATCAACTGCTGCTCGAAGTCTAAACTGTCTGGGGCTCGCTGTTCTCTCCTGCAAGCTGCCGGCCCCGCTGGGGAGCATATGTGCTGAGCACTCAGGGAGGGGCCAGCACCCTCTGGGGCGGCAGGTGTGGCTGGGAGGCCAAGCTCGCTCAGGGAGGCCCTTCCGGACAGGCTGCGGGGCAGGACCTCCACTGTCATTGCTGGGAGTGACGGCTGGCACAGGTGTGTGCGTCCTGGGGCTGATGAGTCAGAATAAGACACTCCTCACATGCTCCCAAGGGAAGCTGGAAACAAGACAAAAGTACAACGCCAAGGAGAACTCGGGACTTTAATTTTAAAGGCAGTTCCTTCTTGTTGTCATGACTGTCTTCCGGCTGGAGGGTGAACTTCGCCTGTGTCGGAGTTTAATGACTTAGAATCTGTTGTACCTGTAATCATTTAGAGAGGGGCCATGGAGGGGGACCAGCAAGCCCCTCAGCAGGGTCGGAGTGTCTGCTCTTCTCCCAGGCCCAGACCTGCCAGACCTGCCAGGACCAGTCATAGGACTTTTAAGCGTCTCCAAGGGTCCCCTGTGACGTGTTCGCCGACATCACTGCTCAGATGGATGGTGGCAGGAGAATGAAAGCGGCTTCTCTTTTTTTTTTTTTTCTTTTTTTTTTATTATATTATGTTAATCACCATACAGTACATCCCCGGATTCCGATGTAAA
>NC_048227.1:107678860-107704178 GCF_002007445.2 Ailuropoda melanoleuca | reverse complement strand
ACAAGGATGCCCACTCTCGCCACTATTATTCAACATAGTACTAGAAGTCCTTGCAACAGCAATCAGAAAGCGGCTTCTCTTAAGCACACCACCGTTGTTGAGCTGGTTGTGCTGTGGAGCGAGCGCCCAGTGTGGCTTTTTACTGAGATGATTGCACCACACCACGTCTCCTGTTGCCTTCCTAACGTTGGGCTTGACTTCAGGAGCCTCGGAGAGGAAGAAAATCGATTCCATGGTTACCCAGGAGGCGTTTCCTCATTCTTAAAACCCCTAATATTGAAGTCCTGATGGCTAAGGAGGTTGTGCTCGGCTCACAGGAACCTCAGGCAGGAGTCAGCCCGCAAAAGGGCGAATTATTCCAAAAGCTGCCCTCTCCCACTCCATCCAGAAGCCTTGGTTGTTCGCTTTGTTCCCTACTGTAACCTTTTAAGGGGTGGTTCAATAGAAGCCTCCTGATAACTCATTAAAATGATCACCTTTGAAAACGTCTTTGCGCTCCACACGCGCGGATATGAGAGGGGATCGCGTGTCCCAACAGCTCCGCCTTGTTCTTGTCACTTAGGTTTGTCGAGACAAGAGCTGGCCACTCAGGGCCACTGAGGAAGGTGGCATCTGAATGGGGAGGAAAGGCCGTCCTCGGGCACGGCGAAGGGACGCTCTGGTGACCGCCTTGAGAACATGCAAAACGTTCCTAAGAGGACAGTTCCAGAGCCTCGTTTCCATCTATCTAGTCTGTCGTTTGTACATCAGAAAAATGTCCCGTTTTATAGTGTCAGAATGGGAACTCCTACAATAGAAAGGAAGGATTCAAAACACTTCATATCGAAGAATAGAGGTGGGGTAGACACTGGAAAAGGAAAATAGTCACCTCACAATTTGTTGGCTCTTGCGTTCATTTCCTTCGGAAGCTCTTTAATATTGGAGGCCTCCATGCCGCTGCTGGGGCCGCCGCCTTGTCTCTGGAGAGGAGAAGTTCTGGCACATTGTGCGAGTACTCAGCACCAGTACTGATGGGCAGTGGAGAGTAGCCTTTGCCGTCACTGCGGTTCAGGGCATGGGGCGCCCTTACGCTCGTGTGGCGTTGAGGAAGGCAGGCACGCTGAGACTGAGGTGGGACTCGCCTCCCGTGTGTGGAGTCCACACCACCCCACGATCCCACACTGGTTTTTGAACAGACAAAGGACGTGAAGGATGGAAAACACAGCCAGGTCGCGGCCGGCGGGCTTTCACAACAAACCCCGTGAAGAGCTGGAGCGACGGAAGAAGATTGGGGCGCAGAGGGCCTCACTGCTTCTGGGGATGACGTGTCTGAGGCCAGCACACCAAGACCACAGGCCGCCGTGGCCGCGCCATGGGGGGGGCCAAGCAGAAATAAATCTGTAGGCCTTGTCTGTGAATAAATAATTGATTCACCTAAAAGATAAAATAAAATAAAACCAGAGATGGGATAGAAACAAAAAAGGGAATGTGTAGGGCAGACGGCAAGTGCCTCGTGTGACACAGCGGACGGGACAGATGGAGGCCGCCTGTAGGTGCCAGCGCTTTGCGGGGTGAGCCACAGGTCCTCCGGTCCTGCTCCCTGTGAGCTGAGGGAGCCGCAGAGGCACGGCCATCCCACCTCACCAGGACCTCGCCCTTCTCCCACCGTAAGGCCTGCTGTTTACGCACGAAGAAGGCACCGTTGCTCAGACGGAATGTTCCTGGGTCAAGCCAGGGTAGTGTATCTGAGCCCAAAGTGCTCCAGAAGTCAGTAGTTTCGCATGGTGTTTACGGAGCAGGCGTGTTCCGCTCTCACTCACACGGTGTTTTAGCTATGCTGGGGAAAATTCTAGAAACAAGAATTCCCTCAACTCATCTCAGAATCAGGTTCAGTATGTTACAAGTGTATCTTTGTAAGACCCGGACTGTTCTTCATTCGGTGGGCCCTGAGCACACCTGCCACACGTGTGTGTGTGTGTGTGTGTGTGTGTGTGTGTGTGTGTGTGAGTGAAGACTTGCGGTGCAGTTGCCAGGGGGTCGTGGTGCAGGATTCTCCTTGGCTGGATGTCAGAATTCCATCCTAGGTCAGCTTTGCCCTGATGGAAGCTCACACCTGTTGGCTGGCTTGCTTGCTGTCCTGTCCCATGGGGCAGCGTGTGACCCTTGAGGACTGCCGCGAAGGAGACCGGGTCCTCACTGTCGCCGGCGTGCCTGCCTCTACGACTCCGCGTCAGAGGAAGCCGTGACTCAGTCCCAGCTCGTTGTCTCTGACCACTCTGTCCACCTTCCTGAAATGGGGTGCACCTCCAGGGCGATGAAGCAGAGCCCTGGGGGATTTTTAATCCGTTGGCAGCTCCCGGCCGCATTGCTCATTGCTGTGTGTCCATGCTCACAAGCAAAGGAGACACGGGAAGCTGCGTATCACACCCTGCTTTGCAAAGCTGCCTTGCTGTCTGGGAAAACGGTAGTCACAGGGCTTGAGACAGAGTTAAAATTTGCGCAAACTCGTGAAAAGTTGCATTGCTCTTACTTGGAGAAAGGGCCAGTCATAATTTCCCGGGTAACCATTATTTGGGAGGTTTGAAGGGTAATAAGAAACACATGTCAGTCTGTGGGGAGGAGTGGCCGAAAGCCGAACTGAGAACTGTATCAGTTGCCCCAGTGACGGCAGCTCCGGGGACGGTCCCTCCGTGCCGCACACGCACCGGCTTTGGTGCAATTTCAGCCCCTGCTTCGGGGCAGTCATCTGGCGAGAGCGCGGCCTGAGACCCACACCCTTGGTTCCCACAGCGACTTTGACCTGACCTGTGTATTTTTCAGTGGAGCGCAGTTCTGAGTGAGAGCCAAGAATACATGCAAATCTCAGTGGGATTTGCGCTAATGTTCCAAAGCTGTCATTCTGGGAAAGAAGAGCAATTTGGAAACATTCAAGCACAGATGAAAGTGTACTGGTTTTCTTTTTGAAAATATAATTGCTGCAGAAGTTGGCCAAGTCCATTCAATGCAGTGCAGTTTGGCTCAGTGCTAGTGGCGGCAGCAGTGAGATGAGCCGGGCGGGTGACGGTATGACAGTTGGGGCGGGTGGGGCACAGGAGAGACAGACAGACTGTTCCCGGGAGGGGACCTGCGGTAGCACAGGGGTCCCCGTACCCGGGACCTTGCGGCTCACAAGCACCGCCAGAGGTGGCCATTCTGCTCTAACGAACCCTGTTCCTTCTGAGCTTTGCCTTGGATCAAGGAGTTTAACCAAAAATAAAAGGAATGTGAATAAACATGAGTCAGTGACCAAGATAGTTGATACCTGTGGCATATGAGTTCAACTGGCATAACTTTATTTTTTTAAAGATTTCATTCATTTATTCGACAGAGACAGAGAGAGAGGGAACACAAGCAGGGGGAGCAGCAGAGGGAGAGGGAGGAACAGGCTTCCCTCTGAGCAGGGAGCCCAACATGGGCCTCGATCCCAGGACCCCAAGATCATGACCTGAGCCAAAGGCAGATGCTTCACCGACTGAGCCCCCCAGGTGTCCCATTTTTTTTGAGCTTTCATTGATTTGTTCTGCGGGGAGAGTGTGAATTCTGCGGGATTGTATTAGTGGGCCCCTCTGCCGATGGGACCATTTAGACTGTAGACAGTTCGTGGAGCCTGGTGGATCCCGTCCTAGTTTGACCTCGGAATGGACAGACAGAGCTGCCGAAGCACCTCCGGCTGCGGCCACAGCCGAGACGCCGGGATTTTGTGCTAGAGCACCGAATGAAGACCTGCTTTTCTCTGTGCTCCGGAGGTGACAAAACGCTTACACCTCCACTGATGGGGTTTTCTGAGCAAGCTTTCATCTCATTTTTCTGGGGTGAACAGTTCCCTTTTTGGCATACAACTACCAGGACGTCAAAGAGTTTTAGGATTTTCTCCACCACCCATTAGGTCTGGGACGGACAAAGTGTGTGATCTAGAAAGACAACAAGATACCGTCCAGAATTGTTGACTGTGGTGAAGCATTTTGGTGAAGCCAAGCTAGGCTAGGCTTTTAAAAACTTTTATGATTTCTTTGAATTTAGAAATTCTGTATAACATAAGTGATGACTCCACGTGTGTGGAAAGTTCCGGAGTCCGTGTCTGACGCTGTAAGTAGGTTGGCGTGGTCATGCTGCACGTGGGGTTGTGCGGACTAACGCTCGGAGCAGGGCATCCTGCGGAATGCCAAACAGGAGGGGGTTTGCTGTGCGTTTTGAAACCGCCCANCAGAATTGTTGACTGTGGTGAAGCATTTTGGTGAAGCCAAGCTAGGCTAGGCTTTTAAAAACTTTTATGATTGCTTTGAATTTAGAAATTCTGTATAACATAAGTGATGACTCCACGTGTGTGGAAAGTTCCGGACCTCGGAACTGACGCTGTCTGACGCTGTAAGTAGGTTGGCGTGGTCATGCTGCACGTGGGGTTGTGCGGACTAACGCTCAGAGCAGGGCATCCTGCGGAATGCCAAACAGGAGGGGGTTTGCTGTGCGTTTTGAAACCGCCCGGAAGGTATTCGCTGATTCCCCTACAAACATTTATTGAGTACACACAGTGTGCCATACACGTGGCTGGGTCGGAGGGCAGCGCTGAGGACAAGTCAGGCGTCTGCACAGAGGCGCCAGGCTGATGAAGGGGTCAGCTGAAAACCTGCCCTCCCTGCACGTAACCTCCAGTTTCTCGAGGGGCCTTCTCCGCATCCCTGAGCTGCTTTCACTGGGTAATCAGGAACTTCAGGCAGGTGAAGTCTGCCTATTGGGGGGTGAACTTTTCACTGCCCAGATTGCTCGGTGGGCCCTACGATGGATCTTGCGAGTCTCAGTCCTTGGTGGTGTGTGATGATGGCAGTGAGCGGCTGTGTCGGAGACAGTCGAGAAGGGCGTGCTGTGCACACCGACTCCGTTTTGTCGCCTCGATCACAATACTTCATCTGTGCTCATGACCATTGGGAATCTGTCATTTATGGCTCATATTGGCAAAAACTAAGGCCTGTGTAGATTTCAAGGTAGCTTAATGCCCTTTGATTTCATGGTCTTGGGCAGGTTCTCCCAGCTCCAGGCTCGGGATGGGGGGCTGTGGGGTATGTGCCATGGGGCACTTGAAAACTTTAAGCTCTATCTGCTTTGTTTTTTTAGCAGAATGCTTCGTAATCTTTGAAAATGTCAACTAGGATGGCTTAAAAACCAGAAGAGAGATGGTTATTCAGCTAGCTCTTTGAATGAGGTTTTTGTCCAAAAGTTCTGTCTTTTCAGCGGTTTTGGTAACTGGTAAACAGTAATCTGTACCTTGCTGCTGAAACTGTTAAACTTTTATGAAGTTCATGATCGTTTTTTGTCTGGACTCCGTTTGTAAGAATCAATGGGTAGGAAAATACAGTGTCTGCAGCAGACCCGCTCCGTGAACCGTGTCCGAAACTCTGATAACCAAATCGGCAGTCTTCTCTAAGGGGATGTGGGATGGTCTACTTCTGGCAGGAAACTGGAAAAATAGCCAGGACCAGAGGTTCTCCTCCATTGCCCCAAGTACCGAATCCCACGTGGGCCTTGTCTGGGGGAAGGCCACTCACGTGAACCATCCCTCGGAGAGGCAGGGATTGCTAATCCCCCCCCACACACACACACACGGCAGAACCAGCCATGCTTGATTTTGCTTGGATTTCTACTCATGACTCTTCAGGAAAAGAATGTAAACTCTTCGTATTTATAGCTACAAACCTATTTAGGAGAAATTGGTCACTCTGCTTGGTTGTGTCATTAGTGAGAGCACACATTCATCTCTAATCTCCCTTTTAAACCAGCTTTTTGTTTGTTGGTTTCCAGTAAGTTCATACCACCCACCCCCAAATACCTGGCATCACAGGAAAATAATCCGTTAACTCGCGGGTCCCCTGCCAGGCTGGGAGTGCGTGTTGGTCTCTGCGTTGTGCACGTTTGTGTCTACCATCTGCACCCTGATTGGAAATTTTGTGTGAATCCACAAGATGAATCCTGCATTTTGAGTATAAAAATTTTAATAGCTTTAAAAATATTGAGCCTTCCTTTTACACCAAATGGCAAGTTTATTCTTTGCATCCAGAAACGGTATCCAAAGTATTTAATGCTGGCTTCCGTCTTTTTGTGTTCTTGCAATGAGATTTTATTTGCTTAATTGGCTCACAGTTAATTTTGCCTGAACGTCCCATAGTGTTTCAGTGTTGCTGGATAGGAGAGTGGTGAGTGAACACGGGAATCTCACATAAACGGTGAGTAAGGTGACTTTACTTTTTTAAAATTTCCTTATATAGAAGCGTGAGTCTTCTTGATCATTTTATATTTCTTTATAACGAAATTTAGAAAGCAATGGGAAGAAAATTAATCATTTATAGTCCTCCAATACTGCTACCATTAATATCTCAAATTATTTCCCATAAATATTTTTCCTACACATCTTTTAAATATCATGGTAACCATCGTGTACATAAAATTTATAGACTGTCTCCTTTAACTTACAATCTTATAATAAGACTCTTTCAGCACTGCCAAATGGACTTCAAAATCACTTAAAATTTTTTTTTTATTTTGAAATAATTATAGAGTCACAGGAAGTTACGATCTCCCCTTCTGGTAATATGTTGTAAACAATACTGCAATATTAACACTAGGAATTTGGCATTTGGTGCCATCAACATACTTCATTCAGAAGTCACCAGTTACGTGTCTGTCTGTGTGTAGTTCTATCCAGTTTCATCACATATGTAATTTCGTGTAACTGCCCCCCCAATCAAGAGACAGAATTTTCTCATCTCCACAGAGATCCCTCTTTTATGGACACACATACACCATCCCCTACCTCCGGCAACCACTTACATGTTCTTTTTCTCTATAATTTTGTCATGTCAAGAATGACATACAAATGAAACCCTATAAATACAATCTTGGAGACTGGCTTTATTTACTCAGCATCATTCTCTGGGGATTCATTCGAGATGTTGTGTATCGAAAGCTTGTGCTGTTTCATTGCTGTGAGCGGATCAATCTTGGCTTGCTTAACCATTTACCCCTCAAAGGACATCTGGGTTGTTCCCAGCCTGGGTGTTACAAATAAAGATTTCTGTATGAACAGAGTCTTCATTCCTCTGGGATTACTGTCGGACGATGGACTTGTTGGCTTGTACAGTAAGTGGGCAGGTCGCATGTTGTAAGAAACACGCAGACTGTTTTCCAGTGGCCGTACCGATTACATCCCTCCGGCTGTGTGTGAGAGATCCAGTTTCTCTGCACCCTTGCCAGCATTTGATGTTATCACTCTTTTGTATTTTATTTTAGTCATTGATAGGTAGGTAGCGATAGCTTACTGCGGTTTTACATTTTTCTGATGGCTGAAGATGTTGAATATATTTTCACATGGCTCTTTGCCATCCGTATATCTTCTTTTGTGAAGCGACTGTTTATCTCTTTTGTCCATTTTTTAATCGGACTGTTTGTTTTATTTTACTGTTGAGTTTTGAGAATTCCTTATGTTGTGGACACAGACCTTTGTTGGATGAGCTCTTTGCAAATGTTTTCTCCCAGCCTCTAGCATCTCTATTCATCTTCTTCACAGACTTGTTGAGAGCAAGTTCAATTTATCGTTTTCCCTTTTAGGGATCATGCTTTTGGTGTCATGTCTAAAAATTTTTCCCCTAGCTGTAGGTCCTAAAGTTTTTCTATTAAACATTTCATAATTTTATGGTTTATGTTTATATCTCTGATCCATTTCCAGTTAATTATTCTATAAGTTATGGGAGTTAGGTCACATTGCTTGTTTTCTTGTTTTTCCCGTGGACACCCACTGCTCTAGCACTATTTGCTGAAAAGACTCTCTTTCCTCCATCAAATTAACTTCTCATCGCTGTCCGAGAGCAGTTGGGTATAACTGGATGCGTCTATTCCAGGGTTCCCTTTTCTGTTCTGTCGGCCCCCGCGTCTGCCTCTCCCCCAGTACCACACTCCCTTAATTACTTAAGCTACCTTGTAAGTCATCACATGGCTTCAGGGATTCCTCCCATTTGGTTATTCTTTCTCAAAATTGTTTTTAGCTATTTCTGGTTTTTGGCATTTGCATTTCCATTTTAGAATGAGCTTGTCTATACCTACAAAAAGCCTTGCTTAGATTCTGATAAGAATTGCATTATACCTGCAGATCAATTTTTGGAGAATTAAACTCTTCACTGTGTTGAGCCTTCTGATCTGTGAACACAGCATCTCTCTCCATTTACTTAGCTCTTCTTTGATTTCTTTCCGTAGCTTTCTGCAGTGTTCAGCACACCAAGACTGTATGCCTTTTGTTAGGTCTTACCTAAGTATTCCATTGTTCTGGGAGCAATTGTAAATAGCACAATCGCTTTTAATGTCTGTGTACAATTCCATGCAGGAGATGTATCATCATTTACTGAATTCTTCTGAGTTTGCTGGACATTTAAATTGTTTCCCATTTCTTTTTCTTATGTATTAAAAAAACATTGTAACAAACAGCTTTCTATATTCAAATTTTATTTACAAAGTCTGAAAACTGAGATTCCTGGGTCAGAAGATATGAATGCATGTGCATTTGGATAGACCATGGAATTTGTGCATAGAATAAAAGGAGTCTGTGCATAAGACCAGTGCTTTTCTATTCATGGAATTTTCTTTTCTGTTCACATTTCTTTCTCTTTTAAAACAGGATTTAGTGGCTCTTTAGATCATTTCTTGCATTGTAGCTGATTACTTTCTATCACAATATAAAATTCTTTATGGGCATGATTATTGTTTTCCCCAAAACATGACCTCATCCCGTGTCCTTGCCCACGTGGTAAATGGTGCTGCCGTTATTCTCCCCAAGCAAGTGGCCTCTTAAGATCCTTTTGCAAATTATTCCAATCTGAATGTGAATAATGTTATCAATTTGAATAATCCATCCTTATCTTCACCGGACAGATTCTGCTTTGCCTGCCCTCGTGCAGATTACAGACGTGAGGCTGAGCAAACAGCCAGTGCTGGCCTCCTGCAGGGAGGGTACTCTGCCCGGCTACTTTCCGAGGAAGGGCTGGGAATGTCGACATTCCAGGATAAGGCTTTTCCAATCCGAGCAATCAATCTTAATAACTGTTGCCGCGCATTTGTTGGACCATTAAAAAATCTGTTCCGTAAGCCACCTTGTCTTTATGGAAACCAAAGTGGCTCTCTCTACACAGGTTTGCTTGGAGACACCCCATCAGCCTGTCGCTGTGCTCCCTCCTTCCTCTGCTCACTCTGCGGGAGAAGGTGCTGTGGCCCTGAGCCTCATGTCTTTCGATGGACGTCTAAGCTATTGAATTAATACCGCCCGTGGTTTCTGCCCAGCAGCTCGAGCCCTTGACTCACCTTTTAGGTCTGGCTTGCCCGTGAGTGCCAGACTCGACATGCGTTACCGTTCGTGCCTTCGACTTAAATGTTCCCAAGGACGAATCTCTAGTGATGGTCTTCGGCAGCCAGCAAGAAAGACACAAACAACCCATGCAGGTGTCGGCTGTTCACGCTGTGTTGGTGAATATTCTTTGCCCTTTGGAAGATTCGAACCTACCCTCTGACCAGTAGCCCCGAATGTAAGTTCTTAGGGATGGTGCTGGAGAGCCGTGGTTCCACAGCTCAAATTTTCTTTTGATGAGAAAAGTAAGTGAAACCCCCGTAATGACACTCGTAGATTTGTCTTCTGCCTCTAACGGCGTAGTCCGGCCAGGGGACTGTCCCCTTTTACTAGAGAAGGAAAGAGAGCGGGCCATGATCCGTCGGACACGAAGCTGTCCATCCAGGTGGCTCAGCACATCCTGGGTTAATGTTCGTGCCCAGGTGTAAGCGGGGGACCCAGGGCTGTTTACAGACTGTAGTTACAGAGGACTCGAAACAGAAAATAGCCTCATGTGAGCGAGAGAGGCCTGTGGGTACTGAGTTGCCAACCACTGGCTGATTCAGCATTTCCTTATTCTGCTCCTTCAGGAACATCAAGTTTTTGTTTTTGTTTGTTTTTAAAGATTTATTTATTTTAGAGAGAGCAAGCTTGCAAGCATGGGGGAGGGGCAGCAGGAGAGAGAACCTCAAGCAGACTCCCCGCTGAGCACAGAGCCTGACCCTGACTGTGCGCTCCGTCTGAGACCCTGAGATCGTGACCTGAGCCGAACTCAGGAGTCAGACGCATAACCGACTGAGCCAGCCAGGTGCCCCAGGAACATCAGTTTTTGACAACTTTTTCTGATAGAGGTGTTGATCAAGCATTTACAAAATGTTCATTTTGGGGAGAAAATAAAACTAGGATATCAAGTCAGAAATACATAAATAATTGGGGTGCCTGGCTGGCTCTGTCAGAAGAGCATGCAACTTGATCCTGGCGTCATGAGTTCGAGCCCCACGTTTGGTGTAAAGATTACCAAAGAAAATAAATAAATAAACTTTAAAAAATAAAAAAGAAATATATAAATTTCTGAGTCTTGGAGAAGGTAATATTCAGATAAATGAAAGTTTCCATTTGCTGGAGAAAGTGTGACGCGCGTCCCTCTAGATCTCACTGGGGTATGACCGCAGCTCCTTAATTTTACTGATCCTGGGGATTATCACCATGTAGGTTTTTCATTTGGGATTTTAAAGCCTCTGTTTTTCTGACCTCTCAGTACATCCTCTCTCATACTACCCATCCCAAACCCAAAGTAAAAAGGTTCTGAGGAGGAGGAAGAGAAACAGCGTGGTGGCATCTGTCTCTTCGGCGAGCACCTGGTGGTGTCCATCCCCTCTGTGGGTCTTTACTTGGCGCTCTTTTTAAAGTCGTGCTGAGGAATAAGGTCCTCAGGCCCTTTGTATGCACCTCCTGCCGTCCCAGAGCTCACGCCAACGCCACAGAAAGCCGTCTGTTCCTTGAGGAAACGTTTCCTCTCTGTGGCAGGACCTAAGGCTTAGGTTTTCCGTCCACACCCAGGTCTGAGGCTCTTTGGAGACTCCTCGGTCCATCTGAATAAATGCACATCCACAGGTAGGGACATTCTCGTCTCGCATTAGAGATGACTCGTTAGAAAGCACATCACCGAAGGCAACTTTCGAGACGAGGTGGGAAGGGCCAAGGAGCCATGTGTAGAGCTGGTCGGCCACCAGAGCCCCCGCCCCTGGCCTCACAGATGCTGCTTCCCCAGGGGGCTGTGGGGAGCCCTCCGGGAGGCTGGGGAGCCGCAGCCTGCCTGCCAGTGGGACGCCGTGGCCCTCAGGCCCCGCAGCCCTCCCCTGGGTGAGGGAGGCCCTGCAGAACTGACACTCCGGGGTCTGTCTTACAGTCACAGCCCTCGGGGAGTCCGAGTTGCGTGCACTGTGATTTATACAAGTGCCGCGGACAAGAGCCTCTTGGAGGATGGGAGGGAAAGTGATTGGAGGGGACAGCAGGTGATGGGGGAAGAAAGAGGGACAGGTGAGGGGCTGGAGCTTGCACTTCAACACAGAAGGCAGCATCCATCTTGCCTTGACAACCAGAACTGACAGGAGTAGAGGTGGTCGAAGGCAGGATTTGGGATGGAAGGGAACGGGGTTTGGCTCTGCTGGTCTCCCAGGCTTCCTCTGTGTCCTTCACTTTGTGCTGCCCTGACGCCCCGTGCAGATGCCCCGTCCTGGCCCAGTGTCCCTGGGTGTGAGCTACCATGGTAACCGCTCCTCCGTGCTGATGCTCTTCTTTGAGAAGAAGGAAACGCAGCATTCCAGGATGAGAGCGAGCCAGGGACTGTGTGTGTCAGCACAGACGCCCAGCCCGCTGGGAATCCTGCGGGAGCAGCGAGTTAAATACACCTGCACTCCCGCCCTGGAAACGACCAGGGTGGAAAGCCTGGCCTCGGGCAGCTGAGCACCTTTTTCCCTACTCAGGTGTCATCTGTCCCACTCCTGAAATTTCAGAGCTTCTACTGTTGTCTCAACATTTCACCAGCATTTTCCTTTCTCTTACCGGCCCTCGGCCTTCCTGCTCGCCTCCTTCCCGCACGGTTGTAGATTTCTTCCTAAATAAAGCCGTCCTTGTTCTGTCCGGATTCCAGCAACTGCCATAGGATCAGCTTGATTCCTGCTCTTGCGGGGAGGGGTGCCCTATCCTAAGTGGCTCAGATTATTTTTAGCCCCTGAGAGATGGAGAGTGAACTTTCTGTGGACACCAACGGATGGGACAAATGCAGCGGGCCCTGTCCCCAGGCACCAGCAAGAGCAGACACGCTGCCCGAGGCGCGTGCTGGGATGCTCACACATGGCCCAGGCCTGGTCGGGGGAGTGCGGGGCTGCCTGCAGGGTGGGTCCAGGATGC
Organism: Ailuropoda melanoleuca; assembly: GCF_002007445.2. NCBI lineage: Eukaryota > Metazoa > Chordata > Mammalia > Carnivora > Ursidae > Ailuropoda > Ailuropoda melanoleuca. Next base: position 107,691,889 of record NC_048227.1, on the reverse strand, counting down.
GCGCATGGAACCAGCTCCAGGCCCCTGATCCGCTGAAGGAGCTGCCTGACCGTCCGAAAGGAGGGGGCCCTTCTGGTTCCTAGAGTTTGTGGTTCTGGTCATGCTCATGTCACATTGGCACCGTGTACAAAACCACCTGCCCTGGGGGTTTTGCAGTGAGCTGCATGTCTGCATCGGTTCAGCAAGCTTTATTGACCACAAAGACAGACGGTGCAGGAGCTCCTGGGGGGGTGCTCCCCCACTTCCCACCCCACCCCCAGGGCTGTTTAGGGCATCCCCTCTGATCTGCACCTTCTGGCAGAAGCACAGAAAGCTGGGGGAGCTCTTCTCTCCTCCTCGAAAGCATTCCTGAACTTCTGTTTCCAGCAACAGCCTAGACTGTGAGTGGAGAGCTCTCTTGCTAAGAACAGTTATTAGTACTGGATACACTCTCTTTCTTAAAATATGTAAGTACGTTAGTGAGTTGGGAAGTTAGTAGCAAATATTCAGAGGCCAAAACCTGTGTTAGAGGGAGAACCCAGAATGAGAGGACAGTGTCCTTGATGGCAGCTGACAAAGCTGCTGAACTTGCGGTGACCTCATGGCCTCACAGGGCAGAGTGCTGGTGACAAGTCCCAGGGGACCTCGTACCCCCCCCCNGTCCCCCCCCCCCCCCGCATGAAGGAAAGCCGAGAGGAGGACGTGGGACCCTGTGCCCCTCAGATGGGTCTCGCGCACATTCGGCTGATGGGCCGCCACAGTCGGAGTCCCGGGGAGAGGTCCCATCTGGAGGTTGGCATAAAGCCCCAGGACGAGCTGAGGTCCACGGAGCGATCACAGGGAAGGCCAGGGACTGAGGTGGGCAGGCAGGATGCTGGGACGCAGGGAGATAAGGAAGAAGGAAAGGAGACAGACGAATAGGGAGGTAGGGGGGTCCCAGGGAGCAGGTCCTGGATGCCAGTGAGGAAAACGTCCCGAGGAGGACAGAGCAGAGGTAGAACTGGGATCTGGCTCCTGGGCTTAGCACTGTCATGACCCGGTGCCAGATGGTGGAAGCCGGATGCCAGTGGGTAGAGGAGAGACCGGAGACCCTGAGTTTGGAAAACCCCTTCAGAGTTGTGTCCGCACCTGGGGTAGCCTGGGGGTGGGGGTGGGGGGACAAGGAAGGTTTATTTTCACGGAGAAGAGCATCCCCAAAAGCCGGTGGGAAGCACAGAAGGAGGTGAGGGGTGCCGGCGTGAGCAGGGAAGCTAAGCAAGGCCCAGTTCTGTGTTCCGCTAGGACCCCATCCTTCGCAGAGGCCAGGCCTTGCTCCGCTGGGCTCCGCACATGTGACTAGGTCCTAGCTCCCCCAGTGGTTCTGATGGACTCGCTCCTAGTGACTCAGAGGCTAGGTCCCTCCCCTGTTCTTTCCTACACTTTCATAAACCACCTGTTTAATAATCCATTCTGTACCCTTCGTGGGAGTTGATATCCCACCTGTGAATTGGTGATTTCTAAAATGAACTCTCCCTGTCTGGGGGTGAAGCTAACACTTGCCCAATTTTTATTTTCTGTGTCTTTATCATTAATATTTCACAACTTTTAATTTGCACGTGCTTTTCATAAATATTCTCCCTTTAAAAATGACGTGAAGAGCAGATGCTTCAGAATAGAGGACGTTCTAAGGAAGTGACCTTGGTGCAGGGAGGAGAGGCACCCGCCCTCCCACCGGCTGCAGCCCACCAGCCTCTCACAACCACGCTGGGATACCTGCCCAGCAAGCTCTGTGATCCGTCAGAAGTTCAAACACAATTCAACAGGGATTTAAAAAATTCATTGTCACAAATTATCTTGTCACATATTGATGTCATTTAAACAATTTATTTCTCTAGCTTTTATCTCTCACATTAGAACATTTTGAAACCCTCTTGCTTGTGAAGCAAGCACCTGACCATAGTACCACTTTCTCCCCACCAAATTTCTCAAGTTATTTAAAAAAAAAAAATACCCATTCACAGGAATCACACTAGAAACCAAATGTTTAGTGCCATACGTAGAGCATTTAGGGACAGAGTTTATTTTCTTAAAGGAATCACATTAAAATCCATAGAGTTCTAGATAAAATGGCCTGCCTGATGACAAAGAAAAGGCATTTATTTCAAAATGAGACGTGGGTGATCTTATGCTGCTAGTTGCCCTTTAGAGCAATGATCACTCAGAAAATAGGACGTTCCATCTGGAAACAGAGCAGACATGCCCGGGCATGTTCCCCTCCCTGCCTGCATTGTGTGTTTTCCTGGGGGGCGGGTGGGCTTGTGGTCCGCGTAGGATGACCTCCCCTCCCCTCCCCTCTTTCTTTCAAGTTCTTGGGAAAGAGAAAAACAAAGTGTCCTCAGGCAAATTGAAGCCAAAATGTCACTACAAATGCAAAACTCTGAAATCTAAAATGTGACACTTCTGGTTCCGTAGGGATAACTGAGATTCTTTGTTCTTAAAGACCTTACTGATTTCATGTGAGAAATCAGCTGCCTCGCAATGTGGTCAAGCAAGAAGTCCTGAGGCCTCTGGTGCCGTTCTCAGAGGTGAAACTAGCTGTGTGCTTTGAGTATGTTTGCTCTAAATTCTTGGACAGCAAGAATACACAACACTGGAAATGTTCTGAGAGATTTGTTTGTCAGTCTTTGGTTTGAAACGTGAAGAAGGTAAACTACTGAAGTGGACGGGGGTGCAGTGGACAGGGAGGAGAAGGCAGCTCGGAGGCTGGCCCGGTGTCCTTAGCAGGGCAGGGAGCCGGCTTCACCGGCTGGCACGCCAGGGGTGGGGACACAGTGGGATTGCCCAGGGTCTGGGCATGGTGGGGTCCCACTGAGAATACCACCTGACAGTATCCCAGTGGGTTGAGTGACCTCATTTACTGCCACTGTGGGCCTCTGGCTCGCCGCAAAGAGCGGCTGAAGACGAGGAACGATCTGGAATCTTCATGAATCACACATGCTGTGAAGTGTGATGGGGAAGAGACCAGCGGGCCAAGCTAAGAGTCTGCGCCCCCGTGGTCCCCGGGCTCCTCGGCCGTCTGCGTGGACACTGTGTTCACTCTCCCACCCTGTGCTCGCAGACAGTGTTGAATTTGACTCTCTCCTCAGCACTGTGACTGCTAATGTGTCCCCCTGACCAAAATGAAGTCGTGGAGATGGGAACCTTGTTCGTAGTGTACGTGCAGGTTATTTCAGGAGGGAAATCGGGGCCCTGGGGGACTCCCTGAGGGCTGTGCAGCACGTGGAGAGCAGTTCGGTGGGCCCAGGCCTGGAAAGTGCTTCAGTAACAGAATAGAGGCACTTTGTTCTCACCTAAGTGACAAATCATCTCCCGTCCCTTCCGTTGACCAGTCAACAGCGGGAAAGGAGAGCCCTATGTTTCCACGGGGACTGGGAGAAGTGTTTCGAGCTTTGGTCTTGTTTTCTGAGTGGGAAATTGAAGTCTGCAGTAGCCCCCGAGGGCCGTCTTCGCGGACAACAGGACGNCGTGCAGGTTATTTCAGGAGGGAAATCGGGGCCCTGGGGGACTCCCTGAGGGCTGTGCAGCACGTGGAGAGCGGTTGGTGGGCCCAGGCCTGGAAAGTGCTTCAGTAACAGAAAAGGGGCACTTTGTTCTCACCTAAGTGACAAATCATTAATCATCTCCCGTCCCTTTCTTCCGTTGACCAGTCAACAGCGGGAAAGGAGAGCCCTATGTTTCCACGGGGACTCGGAGAAATGTTTNCGCCCCCGTGGTCCCCGGGCTCCTCGGCCGTCTGCGTGGACACTGTGTTCACTCTCCCACCCTGTGCTCGCAGACAGTGTTGAATTTGACTCTCTCCTCAGCACTGTGACTGCTAATGTGTCCCCCTGACCAAAATGAAGTCGTGGAGATGGGAACCTTGTTCGTAGTGTACGTGCAGGTTATTTCAGGAGGGAAATCGGGGCCCTGGGGGACTCCCTGAGGGCTGTGCAGCACGTGGAGAGCAGTTCGGTGGGCCCAGGCCTGGAAAGTGCTTCAGTAACAGAAAAGGGGCACTTTGTTCTCACCTAAGTGACAAATCATCTCCCGTCCCTTCCGTTGACCAGTCAACAGCGGGAAAGGAGAGCCCTATGTTTCCACGGGGACTGGGAGAAGTGTTTCGAGCTTTGGTCTTGTTTTCTGAGTGGGAAATTGAAGTCTGCAGTAGCCCCCGAGGGCCGTCTTCGCGGACAACAGGACGACACGGTGACACGGAGGTTCTCGCGGTCGCTTTCCCTTCCTGTGCTAAACGGAGGGGCTCCNTCCTAGCGGAGGAGCCTGATGTGGGGCTCGATCCCATAACGCCGGGATCACGCCCTGAGCCGAAGGCAGGCGCTTAACCGCTGTGCCACCCAGGCGCCCCTGGTCTTGTTTTCTGAGTGGGAAATCGAAGTCTGCAGTAGCCCCCGAGTGCCGTCTTCGCGGACAACAGGACANGGGCCGTCTTCGCGGACAACAGGACGACACGGTGACACGGAGGTTCTCGCGGTCGCTTTCCCTTCCTGTGCTAAACGGAGGGGCTCCTTCCAGAAGCTGCTTGGTCTGCTGAGCCTAGAGGGTCTGCCGGTCCAGGAGGCCTGAGGCGTAAAGCGGGAACGTCTTCAACCCTGTCCTCCACCCCAGACGGCAATCTAAATACAATGCCCGTTGGGTGACCTTTGCCCCCAGATCATTTCTTACTCAAGAAGTGATCACAAATCAGTGACAATCTAATTGGTCGTCTCCTAACTGAGCTCCTAGAAACCTAACAAACTGATCAGAAAGAATCCATTTTGGCTATATTCGTTGTTTCTCNAGAATCCATTTTGGCTATATTTGTTGTTTCTCTTCACAAATAGAAAAACCATTGTTTTGGGACTCCGGGGTGCCTCGGTCATTTAAGCGTCTGCCTTCGGCTTAGGTCAGGATTCCAGGGTCCAGGGATCGAGTCCCCCATCAGGCTCCCCGCTCTGTGAGGAGCCTGCTTCTCCCTCTGCCTGCTGCTCTCCCTGCTTACGCTTGCTGTCTCTCTCAAAAATGAATAAACAAAATCTTATTAAAAAAAAAAAGAAAAACATTGTTTTTACAAAACTGGAAAATAATCCTCAAAGATGTGAAATTGGAGTGCTCCCTTAACCATGGGAAGAGAAGAAGCCAGACGTTGCCGCGTGGGCTGCTGACGTGCAGCGAGGCTCTGCAGCGCCTACGGCCTTGGTCTGCTTTAGAAGGTGTCCACTCCTGGTTACGCAGAGGTAAAATAGTGCAATTCCGAACTTTTGAGAAACAGAAATTTTCATACATATCAGAGAGTCCCCTGTAATGTAAATTATTGCTATCATAACTTCACTTGAAAATACCTGCTCTTCGACTAACGTCCAGGGAGAGGCGGCGGCGTTCCAGCGGCCCGAGAGTGGAAGCCCGTCTCTAACACTCGTAGCTCGTAGCTCGGGGCCTGACTCAGACTGAATCTCTACTTCAAAACAAATTTTTAAGGAATGAAAGAAACAATGAGAAGTCCTGAGTGCCCAGAACACAATGTGCTTGTGATTACTGGTCGCTATTTTTATCAGCCAGCCCATTCTGCTGTTTTTCAACACCTCGCGCCATGCCAAGACGATAGAGCAGGGGGAAATGCTCCGATGGACGGAGGGCTGAAAGGGAGTCTCAGAAAAGCAGAGGAGGGACCCGGCAACAGTTAGCCTCTAGTGTCAGGAAACACGTCTCTTTTCCAGTTTTCCGATTTCAGATTGCTGGCATTGGGTGGATTGCATACCCGCTTATAAGTGCAGAGAGGCATCTTTGGGGGACGGGAAGTTCTCTGATGAAACAGTCGTAGTGATATCTGTCAATGTTTTAATTTAAAGAATCAGGGCTTTTTTTTTCCTACTGGGAAATCTTGCTTTTGGACTGGCGGAAAAATTTTATCTGACTGCTTCTTCTGAAATTTAGTCTCTGGGAGACCAGTGAAATGCAGCATTCATTAGCTGTGGCAAAGATAGCCTTAAAAAGAATACATCCTTCGAGAAGGTGGAGGAGTGAAGGTGAAACACATGTGCGTTTCACAAACCACGGCCGCGTATGGGTCCTGTAGATGGCCCTTTTCATCACAACCCCATAGACATGAAGACAGGTTCTCAGAGGTTCATTCCGCCGCATAGCTTCCATAATCATCCCTATGCCAACTTCTGCCCAAACTGTTAGACGCAGAATGGATTTCATGGAAAGCCCCTGACATGTCCTTGACATAAGACCAANCATGTCCTTGGCATAAGACCAAGTAGTAAAAATCTATGCAGAAAAGAACCAAATAACAGCTCCCCTGGCCTGCTTCCAGAAGATAGGCACAGATAAGGACGATGATGTAAAGCTCTGTGATGTCACACATGTCACAGTGCAGCCCCCCCCATGGAGGGTACCCTCCGTCACCAGGGAATGGAGACTGCCTGTCACCAGACATGGACCCTTTGCTACTTTTCCCCAGTTTACTGCCCCAGCCCAAATCCTCTAGAGTGCCTAATTAATTTAAGCTCCCAAAGTCAAGCTAAGCTTTCTTTGTCCTGCCAATTCCTGGCAGATTTGTTGTCCTTTTATCTATAAAGAATAAAAACTGTCTGCTCTGGTCATTTCTTTGGTCTCAGCTGGAAGACCTTGAGGGCAGAGAAGAGTTTTTCCCTGCCTTCCCCACGGTCCTCAAAACCTGTTAGATGACCCAGCGTGTGGTAGCTTCCGTGTAGGACGGAGTGTGGTGAGCCCGGGGCACCTGCTGCTCCATGTATTCACCGTGCCATTGCTCTCTTGCAGGAGGAAGGCACTGTCAAGGAGATCGACATCAGCCACCATGTGAAAGAAGGCTTTGAGAAGGCCGACCCTTCCCAGTTTGAACTGTTGAAAGTGTTAGGACAAGGCTCCTATGGAAAGGTAAGTTGACGGTGATGGGTATTAATGAAGGCACGTATTGCATGGTGCACTGGGTGTTATACACAAATAATGAATCATGGAACATTGCATCAGAAACTGGGGATGTACTGTATGATGACTAACATAACAAAATAAAAATTATTAAGAAAAAAAAAAAGGAAAGGTAAGTGGGAGCTTTGATTCCCTCTCGGTGAGTCTCATGCACTGCAGGTCCCCCATCCCAAGGCAGAAAGTGCTTGAATGTCGGGGGACGCAAGTGATGGCTAGGTTGGCTCCTGAACCCAGGAGCCCTGGCCCTGAGGCCGAGGGAATGAGACTCCAGGCAGCCCCCCGTTTGTGGGGTCCCGTGTTCACTGGCACCTGCGTGTGCACATGGTTACGATTCTGTCACGTGCAGCTGTGCAAACCACAGCAGCATGGGCCCGCGGGAATACCCCACACCGCGGCCCTTTCAGACTTTCCTGGGGGTCTGCTTGTCATGGCAGTGAGGACAGCTCTTGACCTTGAGCCCATGCCTCTCTGAAAGTGCAGACTCAACAAGAAGGAAGAAAGCGGGGCACCCTTCGCAGCCGGCACGTGACTGGCCCTTGGGAGTCAGGAAGGCTGGGCCTCACTGCCGGCCTCCTCTCCTTACCCTCTGCCTCAGCTGTGCAGTTTCTCTCTCTCTCAGCCTCAGTTTCCTTCTCTACACAATGGGGATGGCATAAACCACGTGATTATTCTACGACTGAAGACTGGATCCCGTCCAGCAGTTGCCCCTCCTGTGTCTGCACACAGAATCGTGCCNAATCGTGCTCTTTCTTTGTCACCGTCAAAGTGGGGTGAAGCTGATCCCTCCCGGGAACGAGAAGTGGTTAGCCCTTCGCTTGGGCCACATCCAGGTTCGGCAGGACGTCGAGGACCCTGCAGTTAGGATGGCGTGAGAGTTCTTACAGCGCAGTGCCTGTCCCTCCGCATGCCTGTGTAACAGGGAGAAATCCGCACACTCCGCCAGCCCAGCATGATTTCTGGAATCTCGGGCGAGAAGAACAGTACACCCTTCCCTGGGGCGCAAGCAGAACAGCGGCCTGGAGCTTTAAAAGAGTCATTCCTGTATGGAACGTGGACATCCACCAAATCTCTCCGTTCTTTGGAGGACTTTGTGCCAAGATGAAATGTGGTGCCTGTTGATTTAATGCACAACTGATAACATGTTAATGATGTGCTGGAAGGTCTCTTACACACCATGAAAATTTGCTTGCAAAATTTATCTTTGGCCTGCGTATAAGCTAGACTGTCTCGGCTTTCTTTTCCACTTTTGTACGGTAACGTGGGAAGGAGGTGTATCCGCTGATGTACATACAAACACACTCGCCTTGAACCCCACCAGATTTCCAGTATTCAAAACTGCGCATCCTACAAAAATGGCTATTTAATGTGAATCGTAAGGTTTTGAAAGCAGGGAATGAAGACTTCAGTCTGTCGCAGCGTAAAGTAAAGACCGTTACTGAAGCATAAGGCGGAGCCCATTTATGTGGTAATGGAATGTTGGTCGTTAATTAGAAATGTCAGAGAAAAGGAGAAGGCATCATTCTTTCTCTAAGAGCTAGGATTTCCGAACAGAGACAAGCAAATTCGCAGACACGCCCCAGGTGTTGTTTCCGGAGCACGTTCTCCGCCCAGTGGTCTTCGTCTGCAGTGAGAGCCCAGGCGCGGGCTGCTGTGGGCGCTGCCCTGGGATTGGGTGCCTCTGACCTCGCTGTGGACACCGCCTGCCACCCCATCTCCAGGTGCTTGGGAACAGACCAAGGGGACAGTGTTTTGGAGCTTGACGGAGACACACGTCTGGGGCTCTAGGGGTCTGTCCCGCAACTCAATTGGACGGAGCCTGTCCTTGAAGATGCCTAGCCCGAGACCCGGGGCTCCAGATGAAAGGAGAAAAGGTTTTGCAAATTCCCAAATTTCGCATTTTGAATTTCAATTTTGCTTTAAAAACATTCTTTGGAAAACAAGTGCAATAACGTATGGTGTTTGGTGCAGTTGTTGGAATGGCCGTCTTCGCAGCGCTCCGTGCGTCTCCTCCCCAGCCTTCCACACGCCANCCCCCCCATGGAGGGTACCCTCCGTCACCAGGGAATGGAGACTGCCTGTCACCAGACATGGACCCTTTGCTACTTTTCCCCAGTTTACTGCCCCAGCCCAAATCCTCTAGAGTGCCTAATTAATTTAAGCTCCCAAAGTCAAGCTGCTTTCTTTGTCCTGCCAATTCCTGGCAGATTTGTTGTCCTTTTATCTATAAAGAATAAAAACTGTCTGCTCTGGTCATTTCTTTGGTCTCAGCTTCGTGATTGGGCCTCTGTGCATAGGGAATGGTACTTTGACTTTTTTCTCCCGTTAATCCATTCTCAGTCCAGCTGGAAGACCTTGAGGGCAGAGAAGAGTTTTTCCCTGCCTTCCCCACGGTCCTCAAAACCCGTTAGATGACCCAGCGTGTGGTAGCTTCTGTGTAGGACGGAGTGTGGTGAGCCCGGGGCACCTGCTGCTCCATGTATTCACCGTGCCGTTGCTCTCTTGCAGGAGGAAGGCACTGTCAAGGAGATCGACATCAGCCACCATGTGAAAGAAGGCTTTGAGAAGGCCGACCCTTCCCAGTTTGAACTGTTGAAAGTGTTAGGACAAGGCTCCTATGGAAAGGTAAGTTGACGGTGATGGGTATTAATGAAGGCACGTATTGCATGGTGCACTGGGTGTTATACACAAATAATGAATCATGGAACATTGCATCAGAAACTGGGGATGTACTGTATGATGACTAACATAACAAAATAAAAATTATTAAGAAAAAAAAAAAGGAAAGGTAAGTGGGAGCTTTGATTCCCTCTCGGTGAGTCTCATGCACTGCAGGTCCCCCATCCCAAGGCAGAAAGTGCTTGAATGTCGGGGGACGCAAGTGATGGCTAGGTTGGCTCCTGAACCCAGGAGCCCTGGCCCTGAGGCCGAGGGAGTGAGACTCCAGGCAGCCCCCCGTTTGTGGGGTCCCGTGTTCACTGGCACCTGCGTGTGCACATGGTTACGATTCTGTCACGTGCAGCTGTGCAAACCACAGCAGCATGGGCCCGCGGGAATACCCCACACCGCGGCCCTTTCAGACTTTCCTGGGGGTCTGCTTGTCATGGCAGTGAGGACAGCTCTTGACCTTGAGCCCATGCCTCTCTGAAAGTGCAGACTCAACAAGAAGGAAGAAAGCGGGGCACCCTTCGCAGCCGGCACGTGACTGGCCCTTGGGAGTCAGGAAGGCTGGGCCTCACTGCCGGCCTCCTCTCCTTACCCTCTGCCTCAGCTGTGCAGTTTCTCTCTCTCTCAGCCTCAGTTTCCTTCTCTACACAATGGGGATGGCATAAACCACGTGATTATTCTACGACTGAAGACTGGATCCTGTCCAGCAGTTGCCCCTCCTGTGTCTGCATACAGAATCGTGCTCTTTCTTTGTCACCGTCAAAGTGGGGTGAAGCTGATCCCTCCCGGGAACGAGAAGTGGTTAGCCCTTCGCTTGGGCCACATCCAGGTTCGGCAGGACGTCGAGGACCCTGCAGTTAGGATGGCGTGAGAGTTCTTACAGCGCAGTGCCTGTCCCTCCGCATGCCTGTGTAACAGGGAGAAATCCGCACACTCCGCCAGCCCAGCATGATTTCTGGAATCTCGGGCGAGAAGAACAGTACACCCTTCCCTGGGGCGCAAGCAGAACAGCGGCCTGGAGCTTTAAAAGAGTCATTCCTGTATGGAACGTGGACATCCACCAAATCTCTCCGTTCTTTGGAGGACTTTGTGCCAAGATGAAATGTCGTGCCTGTTGATTTAATGCACAACTGATAACATGTTAATGATGTGCTGGAAGGTCTCTTACACACCATGAAAATTTGCTTGCAAAATTTATCTTTGGCCTGCGTATAAGCTAGACTGTCTCGGCTTTCTTTTCCACTTTTGTACGGTAACGTGGGAAGGAGGTGTATCCGCTGATGTACATATAAACACACTCGCCTTGAACCCCACCAGATTTCCAGTATTCAAAACTGCGCATCCTACAAAAATGGCTATTTAATGTGGATTGTAAGGTATTTTTGAAAGCAGGGAATGAAGACTTCAGTCTGTCGCAGCGTAAAGACCATTACTGAAGCATAAGGCGGAGCCCATTTATGTGGTAATGGAATGTTGGTCGTTAATTAGAAATGTCAGAGAAAAGGAGAAGGCATCATTCTTTCTCTAAGAGCTAGGATTTCCGAACAGAGACAAGCAAATTCGCAGACACGCCCCAGGTGTTGTTTCCGGAGCACGTTCTCCGCCCAGTGGTCTTCGTCTGCAGTGAGAGCCCAGGCGCGGGCTGCTGTGGGCGCTGTCCTGGGATTGGGTGCCTCTGACCTCGCTGTGGACACCGCCTGCCACCCCATCTCCAGGTGCTTGGGAACAGACCGAGGGGACAGTGTTTTGGAGCTTGACGGAGACACACGTCTGGGGCTCTAGGCGTCTGTCCCGCAACTCAATTGGACGGAGCCTGTCCTTGAAGATGCCTAGCCCGAGACCCGGGGCTCCAGATGAAAGGAGAAAAGGTTTTGCAAATTCCCAAATTTCGCATTTTGAATTTCAATTTTGCTTTAAAAACATTCTTTGGAAAACAAGTGCAATAACGTATGGTGTTTGGTGCAGTTGTTGGAATGGCCGTCTTCGCAGCGCTCCGTGCGTCTCCTCCCCAGCCTTCCACACGCCAGCGCTGTTCACGCGCACTGAAGCCGGTGGGTGTGCAGCGCGGCTGGTAACGACGAGCCAGAGAAGTAAGAGGAAGGGGAAGGAGCCACGCGTACGGCTGTTCTCACCTCCGCTCACTACTTAATTCACAGCTTGTGTGTGGAGCCAGGTCAGCGGGGCGGGCCACCTGGGCCCCCGAAGTGAAGTCCAGGACTCCTGGGGGATGGGGGTGCCAACAAATGGGACAGGACTCTGGAAACCTCCCACATCAGCCACTAGAGAGCCACAGACACAAATTATATTTGTCCACACAGGGCTGTCTGTGAGGGATTCTTTATAAGAGCAAAACTAATGGCAAGGGGGGAAAGCCTCATGTTCTAACACTGCGTAGTATTTTAGTCTTCATCCCTAAATAGAAACTGTATGCCCTTATGCAGGGATCATCTGGCTTTTGCTCTCTAGAAAAGTAAAGCAAGACTAAATGCTTTCATCCTGCAGAAAGCTCCTGTTAAACAGATTTCCCTTCTTGCCTCTGCTCCTAAGAGCAAAGAGCCAGAGTGAATCCGGACTCCAGCATCCCTGGGTTGTATTCGCCTGTCACCGGGCCCCTCCGTTCACCAGTCACTGGGCCCCTCCGTTCACCAGTCACCGGGTTCCTCCGTTCACCAGTCACTGGGTTCCTCCCTTCTGTCTTTCCTCCGTGCTGTGATTGCAGATGCTGGAGATGCAGGAAGGAATAAAATGCTGTTTCTTCCACTTGGCCTTCTCACTGATGCCTGCTTCTGACAGCAGGCTCGTCCCGGGGACCTTTGCCATCCTGCCCAGTGCAGGGGCCCTGATGGCTCTTCCCTCGGCTGCTGTGCTCTGCTTGTGCAGCCAGAGGACTGTTGCCAGGGCAGAAGCAGCCCAAGCCCCAGAGGATGACCCCCAGGTGGTGGCAGCACCGGACGGACGGTGGGGCTCCAGCCTGCGGGTCCCCGTGCAGGGCCACATGGAAGGCAGCACGTGCTCTTCTCTCCAAGTCAGTCCTGCAAAGTGTAGGAAGCAAGATAGCCAGTTTGCCAAAGCAGTTTGCTGGGAATGGTGGAGAAGCATCTCTTGTCGTTAGTGATTTGTCAAGTCATCGTGATTTCAAGGGTGTCTGAGAGCAGAGGAAGCCGTGGTGCTTGGAAGGGAGAAACAGCCTGTCCTCAAAGAGATTTAAGTGTTGAATGGGGAAAGCAGCGAAACTCTGGAAGATGTGGCACAGTGTGTCCTGCTGTTGCGGTGCGTGGCGCGGGCCAGCTGCTCAGGTGTGTGGCGCAGGCCAGGTGCCCAGGTGCGTGGCGCGCGCCAGCTGCTCAGGTGCTCAGGTGCGCGATGCAGACCAGCTGCTTAGGTGCGCGGTGCGGGCCAGGTGCTCAGCTGCTCAGGTGC
>NC_048227.1:107675738-107677491 GCF_002007445.2 Ailuropoda melanoleuca | reverse complement strand
CCTGGGCCCCCGAAGTGAAGTCCAGGACTCCTGGGGGATGGGGGTGCCAACAAATGGGACAGGACTCTGGAAACCTCCCACATCAGCCACTAGAGAGCCACAGACACAAATTATATTTGTCCACACAGGGCTGTCTGTGAGGGATTCTTTATAAGAGCAAAACTAATGGCAAGGGGGGAAAGCCTCATGTTCTAACACTGCGTAGTATTTTAGTCTTCATCCCTAAATAGAAACTGTATGCCCTTATGCAGGGATCATCTGGCTTTTGCTCTCTAGAAAAGTAAAGCAAGACTAAATGCTTTCATCCTGCAGAAAGCTCCTGTTAAACAGATTTCCCTTCTTGCCTCTGCTCCTAAGAGCAAAGAGCCAGAGTGAATCCGGACTCCAGCATCCCTGGGTTGTATTCACCTGTCACCGGGCCCCTCCGTTCACCAGTCACTGGGCCCCTCCGTTCACCAGTCACCGGGTTCCTCCGTTCACCAGTCACTGGGTTCCTCCCTTCTGTCTTTCCTCCGTGCTGTGATTGCAGATGCTGGAGATGCAGGAAGGAATAAAATGCTGTTTCTTCCACTTGGCCTTCTCACTGATGCCTGCTTCTGACAGCAGGCTCGTCCCGGGGACCTTTGCCATCCTGCCCAGTGCAGGGGCCCTGATGGCTCTTCCCTCGGCTGCTGTGCTCTGCTTGTGCAGCCAGAGGACTGTTGCCAGGGCAGAAGCAGCCCAAGCCCCAGAGGATGACCCCCAGGTGGTGGCAGCACCGGACGGACGGTGGGGCTCCAGCCTGCGGGTCCCCGTGCAGGGCCACATGGAAGGCAGCACGTGCTCTTCTCTCCAAGTCAGTCCTGCAAAGTGTAGGAAGCAAGATAGCCAGTTTGCCAAAGCAGTTTGCTGGGAATGGTGGAGAGCATCTCTTGTCGTTAGTGATTTGTCAAGTCATCGTGATTTCAAGGGTGTCTGAGAGCAGAGGAAGCCGTGGTGCTTGGAAGGGAGAAACAGCCTGTCCTCAAAGAGATTTAAGTGTTGAATGGGGAAAGCAGCGAAACTCTGGAAGATGTGGCACAGTGTGTCCTGCTGTTGCGGTGCGTGGCGCGGGCCAGCTGCTCAGGTGTGTGGCGCAGGCCAGGTGCCCAGGTGCGTGGCGCGCGCCAGCTGCTCAGGTGCTCAGGTGCGCGATGCAGACCAGCTGCTTAGGTGCGCGGTGCGGGCCAGGTGCTCAGCTGCTCAGGTGCGCGGCGCGGGCCAGGTGCTCAGGTGCGTGGCGCAGGCCAGGTGCTCAGGTGCTCAGGTGCGTGGCGCGGGCCAGCTGCTCAGGTGCTCAGGTGCTCAGGTGCGTGGCGCGGGCCAGCTGCTCAGGTGCTCAGGTGCTCAGGTGTGCGGCGCGGGCCAGGTACTCAGCTGCTCAGCTGCTCAGGTGCACGGCACGGGCCAGGTGCTCAGGTGCGTGGCGCGGGCCTGCTGCTCAGGTGCTCAGGTGCTCAGGTGCGTGGTGCAGGCCAGCTGCTCAGGTGCTCAGGTGCGTGGCGTGGGCCAGCTGCTCAGGTGTGCGGCGCAGGCCAGGTGCTCAGGTGCGTGGCGCGGGCCAGGTGCTCCTTGAGAGTCTCTAGGCAGGAGAGGTGCCGGAGCCGCCAGGAGAGTCCAAAAGTGACGCTGTCACCCTCCTCCCCATCACCTTGCCTGCTCCTTGGGGTCTCTCGTGAATAAACACCAGAGGTTGATGTGCGAATATCCTTTTCTTTAAAATATTCAGGGGAAA
>NC_048227.1:107608184-107674652 GCF_002007445.2 Ailuropoda melanoleuca | reverse complement strand
CCTGTCACCGGGCCCCTCCGTTCACCAGTCACTGGGCCCCTCCGTTCACCAGTCACCGGGTTCCTCCGTTCACCAGTCACTGGGTTCCTCCCTTCTGTCTTTCCTCCGTGCTGTGATTGCAGATGCTGGAGATGCAGGAAGGAATAAAATGCTGTTTCTTCCACTTGGCCTTCTCACTGATGCCTGCTTCTGACAGCAGGCTCGTCCCGGGGACCTTTGCCATCCTGCCCAGTGCAGGGGCCCTGATGGCTCTTCCCTCGGCTGCTGTGCTCTGCTTGTGCAGCCAGAGGACTGTTGCCAGGGCAGAAGCAGCCCAAGCCCCAGAGGATGACCCCCAGGTGGCGGCAGCACCGGACGGACGGTGGGGCTCCAGCCTGCGGGTCCCCGTGCAGGGCCACATGGAAGGCAGCACGTGCTCTTCTCTCCAAGTCAGTCCTGCAAAGTGTAGGAAGCAAGATAGCCAGTTTGCCAAAGCAGTTTGCTGGGAATGGTGGAGAGCATCTCTTGTCGTTAGTGATTTGTCAAGTCATCGTGATTTCAAGGGTGTCTGAGAGCAGAGGAAGCCGTGGTGCTTGGAAGGGAGAAACAGCCTGTCCTCAAAGAGATTTAAGTGTTGAATGGGGAAAGCAGCGAAACTCTGGAAGATGTGGCACAGTGTGTCCTGCTGTTACGGTGCGTGGCGCGGGCCAGCTGCTCAGGTGTGTGGCGCAGGCCAGGTGCCCAGGTGCGTGGCGCGCGCCAGCTGCTCAGGTGCTCAGGTGCGCGATGCAGACCAGCTGCTTAGGTGCGCGGTGCGGGCCAGGTGCTCAGCTGCTCAGCTGCTCAGGTGCGCGGCGCGGGCCAGGGGCTCAGGTGCGTGGCGCAGGCCAGGTGCTCAGGTGCGTGGCGCGGGCCAGCTGCTCAGGTGCTCAGGTGCGTGGCGCGGGCCAGCTGCTCAGGTGCTCAGGTGCGTGGCGCGGGCCAGCTGCTCAGGTGCTCAGGTGTTCAGGTGCGTGGCGCGGGCCAGCTGCTCAGGTGCTCAGGGCTCAGGTGCACGGCGCGGGCCAGGTGCTCAGCTGCTCAGCTGCTCAGGTGCACGGCGCGGGCCAGGTGCTCAGGTGCGTGGCACAGGCCAGGTGCTCAGGTGCTCAGGTGCGTGGCATGGGCCAGCTGCTCAGGTGCGTGGCACAGGCCAGGTGCTCAGGTGCTCAGGTGCGTGGTGCAGGCCAGCTGCTCAGGTGCTCAGGTGCGTGGCGTGGGCCAGCTGCTCAGGTGTGCGGCGCAGGCCAGGTGCTCAGGTGCGTGGCGCGGGCCAGGTGCTCCTTGAGAGTCTGTAGGCAGGAGAGGTGCCGGAGCCGCCAGGAGAGTCCAAAAGTGACGCTGTCACCCTCCTCCCCATCACCTTGCCTGCTCCTTGGGGTCTCTCGTGAATAAACACCAGAGGCTGATGTGCGAATATCCTTTTCTTTAAAATATTCAGGGGAAAGATACACAGATTACACTCCCCACATTCTGAGAAGGGATCAAACCAAATAAAAAACATGTCCTTGCTTTCCTAACACTTAATTGGTGGCATATAAGAATGGGTCTTTAAATGTCTTCCTTTTGAAGACATCGTCCCCTGAATGTCCTCTGGAAATGTGGCTGCCACCCCGTTGGCTCTTGTGTCAGAGAGCACTACAGACCGATCGCGACGTTGCAGCTCAGAGAACCGAAACGTTTGTTGAGAGAAGCAGTGGTTTCACCGATTACGACGGCACCAGAAGATTTGGGGTGATTTGGGATGACACAGCATCTGTCTCTGTGTGTCCCCACGTAATGTCACATGCTGAGCTGCTGAAGAAGCAGTCGAGAATGAAATGGGGAGCACGTTAAAGCTGGATTAGAACGAGAGATCGGCAACTGTATGTGCTGAAGTTGCTGGAATTATCCAGAACTTATTTCACTGCACGCACATGTGCTCCTGAGCGATGTGCGTCCAGCACCAGAGGACGAGGCACGCGGTAGCGGTTGGGAGCCTGTGGCTCGTGAGCCCGTCTCCTCGCTCGTGACCACATCATTTGTGGCATTGATGACACCGTAGTTTGTGCCCTCAAGGCTGTGTTTACCTCTTGTCAGGCCCTGCTCGCCCAGGGGGTCCCTCCCGCTGCTGTTCTTGAGGGAGCCCCCAGGCCCCGGCTCATAGTGGGGGCTTCACAAAGAATGGAATTTCTTCCAGTTCTTTTCAAAAATAAAAGCTCTCTTTTAGTAACAGATATGTATAAATAGCCATCACTGTCAATCGTCTCATTTTAAAGCCTGAAATATAATAGAGAGAAAGGTTTTGTGTGCGACGCTTTATGTAAAATTCAGCATCATTTACGCTATGCTTCATGGGTGGCAGCCCCGTGGACTAGGCCTCAGTGGAACGGGGTCTGCTCTAGTCCCTGAGCTCACATGAACGCTCTCACGCATGTTCCCGTGCGTCATGTACACCCTCCTTTATCGCGGGGAAGAGGTGGACGCAGGGGTGAAAATGATGGTTTCCGGATATTGCACGTTCTGGAAGAGGGGTTTTATTGCACGGAGCGCTTGGGCCAGGAGCCACGGCGGCCTCTCTGCACAGTGACTCAGCGGCCCAGGCTGGCTCGCCCCGCCCTGCCCCGCCGTCCCGGCACCACCAGGGGCCCAGCGGCAGTGCTCTGCTCGGTCTGCTGTGGCCGCAGAGGTCACACTCCCTCTCTGCTGGAATCACTGCTGTTTAGCAGCCCCTCCCCCGCCACAGGCACCCCTGTCCCTCACCCCCATGCCCTCAGGGCACAGCTTTCTTTCCTGGGTGCTGGGCACTGATGCTCGGGCCCAGGCCCCGCAGGACGGCCGCCAGCCTCTCCTACCTGCTCACTGGGTTGCTGCCCATCCCCCGGACCCTGCTGGTCCCCTCTGCCCACACGCCTGCAGCAGCCTGGGGACAGGGCTTGGAGACCGGAGGGGACCCACAGCGTGAGCAGACACACTGCAGGGCCCATGACTTCCCATGAGTCAGAGGACTCAACACGTCAGACACTGTTTTTCTCCGCACACCTGTCCTTCCGACCACTGCTGGGGCAGCTCCACCTGCCTGTCAGGACGCTCGTCCCCAGCAAGACGTCCCCCAGGCAGAGGCTCATCGGCTCAGGTGTGTGTCTGTCCTGTACAGCAATGCCCGCTGAAGGAGAGACCCCAGACTCTCTCCCCAGGGGTCTGCACCACAGTCTGCTTCATCCAGCCAACATATAGACACATCACATGCCCCCCAAAGATAAATACGAATGCTCAGTGACAGAACAGTCCAAATCCAAAGAAAAGGGGAACCGACTTCTCATTGTCTGTGATTGCGTGGACCCCTCATTCCTGGAGGCAGCAGCCAGTGGGGCTGGCCTGTCCCTCTTGCCCTCATTTTTGTCTGGGCCGGGAGAGGTAGGGGGATCGGGGGCATTGACCCCGATCTGTGACCTGAGTGCTGGCGGCATAGGGAAGGCGTGGGGCAGGAGCTGTCCCAGGGCCAGGACGTGCTCAGGGTCAGGAGACAGCTGCATGGGCTCGAGGGCGCACAGCAAACCAAGGACTGACTCCATGAACCCGCGTTCGTGTGCTGGGACTTGGTGTGTTCCAGGTCGCTGGAACAGACACCGAGCGGTGTCCTGTGAGGACAGCAGACCCACTCTGGAGACCCTGCCCTCAGCCATTTTCTTCCCCTTCGCTCTCGTCCCTGGGGGGAAGCTGCGAAAGAGCAAACCCCACATGCTGATCTCTGTCCCCCACGGTGACCCTGCAGCCTCGCCCGCCAGCCCCATGCCCTGGTCTGGTGGTTTACGTCTGATAGAAAATGTTTAGGAGAAAGTTAGTGGTACCAGAAAACAACGATTCTTCACAAGACCGTGTGATGCTGTTCATCACAGTTACAATTAGATGACATCTGTCCTGGCGGCCTAGATGTTGGAGGGATCTCTACATGTTTATTTTATTGGATTTTTCCCCCTAAACTCGCTTGTGTATCGCCTTGTCAAATCAGATGAGGACAATGAGTTCAGTCTTCCCCGTCTCAGATGTCACATTCTCTCTTCATCAGGTGTTCCTTGTGAGGAAGACCAAGGGATCCGACGCTGGGCAGCTGTACGCCATGAAAGTGCTTAAGAAAGCTACCTTGAAAGGTGAGCATCTCACGAGGGGCTGGCTGTGTCTGACACGTGCAGCTGAGGTCTGTGCTCTGCCTGCTGTTTGCGCGAACACACGTTCTATTTAGTATCGCGTGATTTCTGAAGCCGTCTCGAAAGCGGCATAACAGACACGTACCGTCTGACTGACAATCAACAGTATAAACATCTCCCGGAACATTCAACACACCCCTGCAGAACTTGCACAGTTCTCAGAGAGGCGGCCATATTGCGTAAGTACCATTCTCCACATCCGTCCGGGGTGGAGTATTATCCAGAACACACGTTGGAGTGCAGGTAGAAGCAGGTCGTGCGGCTGCTGTGGACCACGAATCAGCCTGACTGCTCGGTGAGGCTGGAGTGCTCCGGTTCAACAAAACGTGATTCACGGCTGTGAAACTTCCCTTTGTCCCCTTGGCTGGGTTTTAGAAATACAGTGGGACCCCTGATTCTGGTGCTCTGTACTCCCGCCCCCAGTAAAGTGTAAGCGCTGAACACAAGGTCAAAATAAAACTGCATGCAAGATCCCCACTGCCGGCTCCCAGCCTCACCGCCCACAACACAGAAGAGCCTAGCACCTTCCGTGCTCCGATCCCCGCCTGCTCGCCCCGTCGGTGAGGGAGGGGCCTGTCCCCGCAACAGGTGAGATGTCCGGGAACACACGCCAGGCCCTGGGCAGGTGCAGCACAGCTGATTGGTCATATCCACTCGTCACACCCTGGGGAGGGGCAGAGCCACCAAGGACAGGCTGGAGGGGGCAGGCTTTGTAGTAACGAGAAGGCAAGGTGGCCCCTGGTTCCCGCGAGGGCTGTGCTGGGCCTGTTTGAATCATTCTGTAAGCTGGCAGGGAGCGGAAGCCTGGTGAGGACCAGATGGGGTGCAGCTGCTCCAGCTTAGCAGGAACCCGCAAGGTGGGGGCCTCTCTCCCGGGCTGGGGGAGCTGTGCGTCAAGGGCAGGGGGCTCACAGTTAGGCCTTCGGGCTCTGTGAGGCTCAAAGATGTCAAGGCAGCATATGAATTTTTAGGTCTTAAGACAATGTCCTCAGCAGGTGCATTCAGGGGACAATACAAGGAATATATCATTCTCTGCACACACGTCACTTGCTCTTGGCTGGCAAATAAGGTAACCGACAAGATAGGCCAGGAAATCCATGAACCAAATAAATACAGACTTACGCATCCTAGGTATTCCGAGGAGAACAAATGTTCTTCCAAAGGAGGTTGTTAAAGGATGGGACCTTAAATGGTTCCTCTTCCCTTTAATCACAACTGTCCCTTCTTCCCCTCAAATATGACCTCACCGTCCCCTGCCCTGGAAGGAGAGGGAGGGAAAGTAGGAGTGACATTGGAACGGCTGTCAGGGAACCACGGCTGTGCATCTGCTCTGGAGGCAGAAAGTCAGGTCAAGGGGCTGGATTTTGTTCTGTTTAACCCGCTGCCAAGCCTGCACCCCGTCAGCATTAACCTGGACCTCTCAGCCCGTGCCAAGCACTCCAGCTCAGTGATTCATGCTCCATGGATGCACATCTCCACATTTGTTTGTAATCCGATTCAGTATCCTTGAGAAAGTGCCCTGGACACAGTGTTACAGAGATCAGACAGGATAGAAAGCTGCGTCCGCAGAGCAATCATCACATTGTTCAAAGCACGACATGTCCGTCAGTACGGGTCCATGCGTGTATGAGCAGGTGGGAGATACACGTCATGCTAGTAGGAAATGGGCCGAGATGGAAACAGACTCAAGATTACCGATAGCTTTTATTTTCTTCCTTATACCCTATATTTCAAATTCTCAACAAAAATAAAACATGTTTCACTTTTTATAGGGTAAAGTTGTTTGTAAGATACTCCAGAACAATGTGTTTGATGATGTAAAATTATCTTTACAGTGAGAATGAGCCGTATAAGCATAAAAGAATAGGAAGATTTCCCATGTCCTTGTGCTCCTTTAAAAGCTGTCTTTCAAACTAAACGTTATTTGACATCCTTTACTGTTCTGCCTTTCCATAGTGGTCCATCACAAAAGAATAGATTTTTTTCCAGAAAGGCAATTGAGATTTATTTTCTTAAGAGAAAATAAAAAGGTGGTATATATACACAATGGAATACTACCTGGCCATCAAAAAAATGAATTCTTGCCATTTGCAATAATGTGGTTGGAACTAGGGAGTATTATGCTGAGTGAAATAAGCCAATCAGAGAAAGACAATTACTTAGGATCTCGCTGATATGTGGACTCTAAGAAACAAAACAGGATCATAGGGGAAGAGAGGAAAAAACAAAACAAGATGAAATCAAAGAGGGAGACAAACCATAGGAGACTCTTAACCACAGGAAACAAACTGAGGGTTGCTGGAAGGGAGGGGGTGGGATTTGGGGAGACTGGGTGATGGGCAATAAGGAGGGCATGTGATGTGATGAGCACTGGGTGTTATATGCAACTGATGACTCACTGAGCTCTACCTCTGAGACTAATAATACACTGTATGTTAATTAATTGAACTCAAATTAAAAAATTTAGAAAAGAGAGGAAGTAAAAAGACTTACAAAACAGTGCTTTGAGTGAGGTGGTCCTTGGACCCATGATAGGAGGACGAGTATGTGCAGGAAGGAGGCCGGGCGTCTGTGTGCACAGGGAGAGGACGCCGACCTCTCTAACCTCCCTCCTTCCTCACTCACGGAAGAAGAGGCTTGGCTCCAAGGATTCCTGAAATCTGCTTGAGCTCCACCACCCCTGCATTCCACGAGCCCGCGTTCTCCAGATCCTCTCCACTTTCACGTGTGCGAGAGACAAGGAATGCATGGACCGCGGTGACGCTTCCCGCTCGCCAGCAGCACCCGAAAGTACAGACAACCCCCCCCCAGAGCAAAAATGCAAGGAATTTGAATAATGAAATCATGTTGAGAAGGTAAACGTGAAAAGGGGGCGGAGGACTCGCTGAAGTCATCATAAAACTCCAGATTGTTTCTCAAAACCACGGGTGACTGTCATGTGTGCGAAAGAGAGAATTGTTGTCAGTGGAATTCCAAATAACGTGACAGAAGGATAATGATTTCTGACAGCCCTATTTTATCTTTACATAAGTGTGGAGTTGTCAGGTGCTTGCCCTCTTTCTTTAAGGAGGTGGCGCATCACTTGTAAGGGAAATGTCAACCGTTCAGCAGCTGAGGGTGTGACGAGCTGGCCGGCCCCCCAGTCCCCCGCCCTCATCTTCCAGCACCTTCTTCCTGCCTTGCAGAGCACTGCTGCTTGCTTCCTGCCAGCTTAAGGACCCTTTACAAATGTTCCCCTTCCTTCCCAACTCTGTAGTCATCACTCAACACTGAGTTGTTCCAGGAACAATTCCATATAAAATATTCCAAACATCACGAGTCCAAAGGCTGATACCCCATTCATGTTGTAAGGGAATGGGGCTCAAATGACCGTACACGTGGCCCCACACATGAGACCAGGGATGAAGACAGCCTGGCTCTTCAGGCTGCCTCCATCCCCTGGATCGTGGGTCGGCAAGTAGGGACTGCCGCCCACGTTAGTGACGGTGGCCACAGCCGGCATCACCTGCCGGACTTCCATGGGCTGCCGCTGCTGAGGGCCACCCCGAGGTTTGGAGTCGGTTAGTCTGGGTGGGTGTCTACACAAGAATTCGTCACCCCCAAGGGAGAGGACCCCGACACTGCGGTCAGGAGCACATACCTGGGCCCTGGGGTGCGTCCTGCCTCTCCTCTGCAGGCTCTGTTGTCGTGGCAGCCTGACCTGTCCTCGTATCCTCCTACTTAGAATGGGTGATGCCTACGCGAGTACCTCCCTCGTAGTGTTGCTGATGTGAGAATTACACTCACGGTGGGCATTGGGCGCTGCAGGCACGGCGAAGGTCAGGGCCGGCTGTCCTCGGTTCTGCTCCTGTTCTCTGTGAAGCTCGGAGGTGTGTTAGGGCTTTTCCCGTCTAGATTTGGGGAGGTCTGATTGCGTGCGGGAGTGAGGGGGGAGGTTGGACATTAATTGCCATCTGGTTAGAAGAACTCCGTCTTCCTCCAGCCCGGGGTCTGTGGCTACCAGCACGGGAACTGCCACGAGGGACTGGAACGTGCACAGGGGCCCAAACGCACCCCCCGCAGCCCGGCTCCCGGCGTCGCGTTCTCTCCTTTCACAGGGCCGTCCGCCACCATGTGGAAGGGCTCCCTGCAGGAAAGATTTCTTTGCAGCAATAATTTCCTGATAGGACTTCACCTGTGTTTTCATACAGAACTAATTTTTCAACCATCTTCCCTGTAAGTCAACTTTCCACGCCCAAAGGTGGGCATTCCCTGCTTTGAAGGAAATGAGTCTAAGGGGGAAAATACATTATTCTGGCAAAACCTCTTTGTTGAGCAAGTTCCGTGACTCCTGGCAGTTATGGTTATGGCAAATGTGTTTGTCGGCAGTGGTGGGAGGGCCGCCAGCCACAAGGACGGAGGACGTGGACCTAGCTGCCTTCCAAGCTCGTCGGATGGCCGGTCGGGGCTGTTTCTGCTAATCTTCCACCTGTTCTCTACGAAGGAGAGCTCTGATGACATCACTCGGACTGTCAGCAGATGCACTGGGAGCGCAGAGTGTGTGGTGGCCGGGATGGACACACACGGGTTACATTCATACTGATCAAAGCTGCTGCGCTCGTCCCCGTCCGACTCAGCCCTCAGAAGGCTGTTTCCCGCACTGTTACATTGATTCCTTTCCTCTTACGCCAATATGCTTCATTCTGCGACACTGGCTTGCTCAGAAACAGCTTCTCGTAGCACCTTACAGATTTTTATTTCCAGGCAAATTCATGAATATCCGTTGGTTCACATTTGGAGAATTGCAAGTTCCTGGGTTGAGGAGGAGAGTAAACCAAGTCGCAAGCACACGTTTTAAGTGCCCTCCTGGTATCACGGTCCTCAATGCACAAATGAGGACACTGAGGCACAGAGCAGTGAAGCCCTCACCACCGTCCCACAGTTGGCAGCTGTGATGTCAGAATCTGCTGCTCCTCCCGGGAGAACAGGCACGAGAGACCCAGCCCATCCCCCCACATACCCAGGCTGTCATTTCCACGCAAGAAGCCACAGCCCGCTGATTGTCCTTAGGGCTTTCACGATTCAGGGGTTATTTTCCCAGTACATGGTCTGGGACAAAAAGTAAAATGCAGTGACCCCCCTGATACCTTGCTGGCCTGTCTTTCTCGGGCCTCCCAGAGGCACCTTGCACCTTAGCTAAACACCACCCGTAGGGAAAAGGCACGTTACCCTACTTCGTGGTCCTTTATCTGTTTGTTCTTCCAGAACTGTGTTTCTTGGCTTGTAGGTAGGTTAAAAAGTAGGAAAGAGGGGCGCCTGGCTGGCTCAGTCATTAAGCGTCTGCCTTCGGCTCAGGGTGTGATCCCAGGGTTCTGGGATGGAGCCCCGCATTGGGCTCCCTGTTCCGCTGGGAGCCTGCTTCTTCCTCTCCCACTCCCCCTGCTGGTGTTCCCTCTCTCGCTGGCTGTGTCTCTCTCTGTCAAATGAATAAATAAAATCTTTAAAAAAAAAAAAGAAAAAGTAGGAAATAGCTGACTATCCCTCCTTGTCATCTCTAACGTCTATGCAGTGTAAATGCGGAAGAGAAACGGGCTGAAGATTCATCCACAGGAAGATTCTTTAGTCAAGAAGGGACTTAAGTAACCATGTCCCCCTCTCTTAAATAACGTGGTATAGAGAAAAAGACAAATCCTGGGGAGTGAGGCCTCATATGGTAACCAACATGGTTTCCATTTTTGGTTTTTATTGTTTATGGTTTTCTTCCTTTCTTCTTTCTCCGGACTAAAGAATGCTACAGTTTTGGCCATTAGACTTGAGCAGCACAACTTCTCACGGGAGGCCACTTTTTGCTTACGAGTTTGACCTTTGAAGATTAAACTGTGTTGTGTGAGGACAGATTTTCATCTGCACCCGGGAGACCTCTTGGGGTAGAATTTCAGACCCAGTGAGTGTGGGCAAGGGAAGGAAGAGGTGAGCAGAGGTCACGGCGCAGAGCCGGGCCTGAGCTCACCTCCCACCTGCGCGTGGACTCCCGTCCTACTCCAGCGTTTCTGACTGGCTCAGACTGGACTGGCCATTTCTCGGGAAGCCCGGTGACATGTAAGAGGGAGGGGGTGCAGGTTCCAGGAAGCAGCCTCGAGGTTCAAAACCTCTCCGCTACAAGGTGCCAAGCCATTAGGCTGGCCAGCAAAAACAGGCCTTGCATTTTGGTTTCTCACTTGTTGGGACATCTCAAAGGACTATGGGTATTGAGCTATTTTTTTTACTACGGAAAGGGGGCATGCGCCAACTTTTAACTCCTTAAACTCCAGAACAGGCCAAGTGGTTGAGTAAAAAAATTAACAGGTTGGAATGTCCGAAACTTTACATTCCTCATAAGCACAAAGGAGTAGGTACATCTTAAGTTGTCTAAAGGAGTGTGTTGCTTGGAAACAAGAAAGAGGTTTCCAGAAAGTCACTATATTTTGTATGGTGTGTCCTGTCCACCAGGGTAATCCCACAATGCGCCTCGTCCCCTGTTTTCCTGGGAAAGAAACCACGCCCTTCACCGTAAGGTGAATTTCTGGGCGTCTCCACATTCATCTTAGTGTTTGGGGCTGCCACAGGCCATGATGGCCAAAGGACACATGAAGGTCACAGCTGGCACCGGGGCAATGCCGATTGCCATACAGAGCAAAGCCAGTCGTGAAAACCACATGCTCTGATCTCCACGTTGCAGGGCAGCTGCAGTTACAGGGTTGGTTTGAAATACAAAAACAAAACAAAACAAAACAAAAAACTTCCTTTATCCCCAATACCTACGGTTTATTAATGAATCTCAAAATAGCTTAGAACATTTTTCTTTTTATATCTGTAGTAGCAAGCCCCACTCAATTCCAGATTCACCCGTCAAATTCCAGGAATAAAAATCCCGGGGAGATTCAATGTGGCCGGACCCCAGGTTCTGCCCGAGCCTAGAACGACCCAGCGAGACGGCGGCTGGCACTTTGCTCCGGCCAGTGTGATGGTCTCTTGACTCTGCTCACGATACCTCTCCCGTGTTCTGTGACTCAGACGCCATAGCAATGCAGGGAGGAAGGAAGCATTTCTCTGGGCTTTCTTTTTTATGCATCTAGGTCTTAGGAATCAAAATCCTTTGGGACCCTGAGCTGTCCCAGAGGCAGCTTGAAGACAGCACCAGACGGTGACGCGTTTGCTGTCCATGCCCGCGTCTTTCTTCGTGTCAGGACGCTCCGTGGCTGCCAGTCGTGTGGCACAGCCGCCGTCCCAGGCCTTTCCCGCCATCCCCGGCTCTGAGAGCAACCAGAGGGGCAGGGAGAGGCATTGGTGAGGGTGAAGCGTGGGCTCTGCTTGGCTGGACAGAATCCGCAGACCTGGAGACGACCCGCACGTGGTCTCGTGGCCGAGGGGCACGGCTCTGTGGAACCGCTGCCCTTCCACACCTTGTTGGCTCCGTCCTGCGGGTCCCCAGACACTGCAGGGTTGGGGACGCCATCTCAGTGCTGACAAAACCGTGCACTGTGTGAACACAGCCTGTTCCCGCCGGCTGGGGAGGACCCGTGCACACTTGCAGAGTCGTTGTCATGACGCACATGTGTGCGGACACGTCGCCCCAGGTGAGCTGTTAGATCTGTCTCTACCATCATTCGGGGCTCCGGCATTGATGGAGCTCCTGACCTCTTTCTGTTTGCCCCACACAACCTCCTGCTGTTACTCTGCTGGCCTTTTACTGTTACGATCTTCCGGCCGGCCGGTCTGTGGACGTTTGTAAGTCAATCTCCGCCTCTTCCCTGTGTCATTTCTCCATTGCTTTTATGAACCCAGTTCCCACCCAGACATCAGAAGGGCATTTGTCCTTGTTATCATCTTCATGGATTGATTTTTTTTAACACTTAACTCTTTAACAGATCTGGGATTTATTTTTGTGTAAAACGTAGGGAGGAAATATTTTTTTTTTCTGTTATCACTTAAAAGTTCTTTGGAAATTTAAACGTAAAGTCTTTTTCTAACTTTTTCACCAGGCTTCTCAAGGCCTCTGGTCTCCATTCCCTGCACGGTGTGCAGATATGTGACGAAGCGGGTTTCCTCACGCCAAACACATCTAGGACAATGACAAGACCAATCCTATTTAGGGGATGTTTAGATGCTCTAAACCAGCGTTAAAGACCAGGCCTTGCGAGGAGATGCTAGGTGGGTGTGGGAACGCGGTGGCCCCTTTCCTTAGCTACTCTGCTTCCCCGGATCTTGTCGGCAGACAGCAGATGGAACAGACACTTCTCCCAGAGCAGGACACACCTCGGGGGACAAAAGACTGCCCTCCCACAGGTCCTGTCTGCCTGGCCTGCTCCACTGAAGTAAAGGACACCCCCTGGAGGCTGGCCAGATGCATCGAAGAGCTCCTCGCCGTGAGGAGGCAGCCCAGGCCTGGGACGGGGTGACACACATGGGTCCCCATGGCAGGTAGCTTAGAAAGGCTTCTGTGCATTAGGAGGGACAGTCACGGGGCCCCATGGTCATTCACGGGTTGTACGTGCATCCGATGGCTCTGCCCTCCCCCCATTGTCCCTCCTGCTTCCCCGGACCCCATCCCGGCTCCCACATGCACAGAGAGGCCTCCAGGGGCGCCCCTCACTGCCGTCTCCGCACCACGGCTCCCAGACTCTTACTCGCTGGGGGCAGAGTCAGCAGCTTTGCGTCCTTGTGCCGCACAGAGAAGACCAACACCCGGTGGACAGGGCGTGGGCAGGAGGAGAAGGAAACTCAAGGTGAGGCCGGGAAAGCGGTGCCTTCACCGTCCAGTGTCCTGTCTCTGAGGAGCAGGGGGACTGACCCTGTCCCGGGGTCAGTGTCTTCTCACCCCACAAGGTGCCCATGCTCTGCCTTCGGCACCTGAGCCCCTGCTCTCCGTGGCCCGTTGTCTACGTGGAAGAGAGAGGCCACTGAGCAGAGCCTAGCTCACCAGACGGAGACGCACAAGTGATAAACGGGAGGCAAGACAATGATGTCTGCACCACAACCTCCTGAAGGGCTTGCCCTCAGGGACCACGACCACAGAGGAAAACAGGATCTGAACTCGGGGCTTGCAGCTCAGCGATACAAGGCTGCATTAACTAAAACGCCCAGTGACCGTCTTTGCTCTGAGCGCCGTGCTCCTCTCCGTTCCTGGGACCACAGTCCGCACTCATGGCTCTTGCTCATGGCTCATTTCCAGCCGAGGCCACTGTGTCTCCATCATCTCCTGAGGGTCTGTGTCCTCGAGGCTGGAGTCTGTTCCCAGCAGGGATGGTGCACCGCGCCCCGGCAGGATGCGCCCGGGAAAGGCTGCGGCGCCAACCGGCCTGGCCTGGGGCACCGCTTCTCTCTACAGCGAGCCTCGTCTGCTCTCCCGTGAATGCAGGGTTGGATGACTTGCTCCCCAAGGCCTGTGAGCAATGAAGTCCAACTCACTGGTCCAGCCAGAAGAGGACCCACTGTGTGCCACCTGGGGCATGGACGGTGATGAGCCAGACCCCCACACCTTCCTGCCTGGTGCTTTGGTGCTGGGAGTTGGGGGCTGCAGGGGCGCAGAGAAGGCCGGGCTGTGCGGGTGCCATGGGGAGGCCTGCAGCTCTGCCCACGGCCCTCTCTGCTGACGCGAGTCCCTTCTGGATGCTAAGGGACACCAAGGCCACTGTAGTCACCAGGGTCTGGCGTTGGTACGGGACTAGACCAGTGGTGGACGGAAGAGGAAGATCAGAGAAAGCCCCGGGGCCTTCCCCAGTACAGCCCACCCCACAGATGAGCACAAGCACGGGGTGAGCTGTAAGGGTTCACACGCTGCCTCCTCGTCCTCATGACAAGCCCGTGAGGCAGGTTCCATTACCATCCACGGTTTACGTGCAAGGAGGGTGAGCAGAGAGCAGACCGCCGGCTAAGCGACAGGGTGTGTGCTCCAGGCCGCTGTTCACCGGCGGGCCACCCTGCCCCAGCAGGCAGGCGAGGCGCGCACGGCCACAGCCCCAAAGCAGAAGGGGGCTCCAGAGAGCGTCAATACTTGAAGCAAAAGTGACGCTATTGTTAACAAAGCAGAAGGTAGGAGGCTGTCCTGTGACCAGCAGTGAGGAAGGACTTCTTTCTTCTCTAATTGTGGTAAAATACACATAACATAGCATGGATCGTTTTCCCTATTTACAAGTGGCATTACCTCTATTCCCAGGACTGCATAACCATCACCACATTCTAGACCTAAACTTTGCTGGCACCACGAACAGAAGGTCTGTCTGCTGCCCCTCCGCCAGCCCCCTGCTCCTTCCCGTCCCCACGTGTCACCGGGAGTTTGATGGCTGGAGGGACCTCACATAAACAGAGCCGTACAGTATTTGTGCTTTTGTGTCTGGCCTGGTTCACTCCGTGTCGTGCGTTCAGGGCTCCTCCAGGCCGTGGCGTGTGTCCAAGTTCTATTACTTTACAAGGAGCAGTACCAGGCCGCTGTCCGCTTAGAGCACATTCTGCTTATCTGCTCAGCGTTGACAGACGCTCCGCTGGTTTCCACCTTTGGGCTGTTTTGAGTAGTGCTGCTATGAACATGGGTGTGCAGCTAGCTACCTGGGTGAGCTACCGTCTTCTGTTCTTTGGGACGTAAACCTAGGAGTGGAATTGTGGGGTCAGATACAGTTCTGTGATTAACCGTTTGAGGAGAGACTCGTGTTTTCCACGGAGACCAACTTCTGCGCAAGGGTTCCGACTTCTGGCTCCGTCCTCCCCAACGCTTGTCATTTTCCTTTTTTTTTTTTTATTACAGTCATTCTTTGGGAAGCATTTCTTAAATAAAACTTTAAAATTTTGCTTCACAAAGCCAAAATATGGATGGATTAAATGCCTGGTCCGGTCACACAACACTTGCACTGGTCCCTTGCAGGAATATTGGAGATTTTCTCCCTCTGCTCATGTGGGGCGGTACGAGGTCGCTGCCCTTGGTGTATCAATTTGCTTATGGGAATCTTGGGGTTATTCTTATTCTCAAGTAGTGGTCCTATTTGGCGTGTTTATTTTTGCCTAAAAGTAATTCCATCTGTATTCCCACATAGCTACAGTTTGGACAATGTCAGCACCAGAAAGAATAATGATGTAATTGGTTAAAACGCACTAATTTTTTTAAAAAAATCCCTCGTGCCTGCTTACCCTCAGGGACAGAGGCAGTCTTCCTTCTTGATTTCCTGTTCTGTCAGAAATGAGTAGATGGCCATTTTATAGCCCTAAATGACTCAAGCAAGGATCGTTCACACGCACGTGCTAACACTCTTGGATGGAGTGGTGTTGGGGCCCGTAGCTCACTCCGTACCCGATACCATCCTGCAGATTACTTATCACTTACCAAGGGACCTGCAGTCTTTACAGTAAGAGACTGATGACTTGTCGCTTTAATCCCATCATCAAATTTAGTATCACCTAGAGAGGGCCCCGCGGCACGCACAGCTCGTCTGCGGCAATCAGAGGCACAAAGCATCACCTCGCAGAGACTTTTGCTGAAAATGTTTAGCCTCAATCTTATAAAGCCTGCAGACCTAACCTCAGTTTGCAAGAGGTAAAGGAGAGCCACCAGTTAAGCAACAATCAGACAAACCCAGAATATGGAACAACATACAGGAAACTGGCCTGGCCTTACCAAAAAGTCCACAAAACATGAAAAAAACAAAACAAAACTGTGGGACCATTCTATTCTAGAATAAAGAAATGTAACAGTCAAATGTAATGTGTGAACCTTGACTGGCTCCCACATTGGGAAAACTAACAGCTGTAAATGACATGGTGGGGTGGGGATGTTGATCATGGATTGGGAATTAGATGACACTGTGGAATGATTGTTAATTTTCTTAGAGATGACAGTCGTGTCAGGGGTTCTGTAAGGCTGTCCTTACTCCTAGGAAATGCTGCTCACAAACGCAGCTAGGAGGCAAGTGTCTTGGTGTCCATGATTTAGTGTCAGGGTTTTGGCTACGATGTGCGTATGTGATGAGACAGACAGAAACAGAGAAAAGACCCAGAAGGAAAGCAAATGTGTCAGAAAGTCGACAGCTTTTGACTCTAAATGGTTGGTTTAAGGGTGACCGTTATCCTACTGGTTCAACTTTTGTGTCTGCTTGAAAATTGTTGTAACAAAAAGTTGAGGGACGTTATTTGTAGCTAATGTTTTATGTTCCATGTTCTCCAGAACCCCATTCCTGCCTCCTGAAAGCCTTTGTTTTTCTGTTTTGCAGTTCGGGACCGAGTCAGATCGAAAATGGAGAGAGACATTTTGGCAGAAGTGAATCACCCTTTCATTGTAAAGCTTCATTATGGTAAATAGAGTAAAACATAATCTACTTTTCATAGGACCGAGGCAGGCTTCCCCAAATCTAAGGAAAATGAAACAGCACTAGGTCAGGAGAAGAGCCCTCCGGTCACAGGGCCCGGCCTGCAGGGTGTGGGGCTGCCTTCCCTCTGCAGCCCCATAATCTCTTCTGCCTTTTCCCGCTCTGAGGGAGCCAGATGCCCTGTTTTAACCAGAGACTAAAGTGAGGGGGCTATACTTTGTTACAAACTAAATGATCATCACTGATAAAGTATTAAAAATAAATAAAAGGTCTCCTGGCCTAGACCGGGGTGAATCTGTGACATATTTTTGTGTTGTTTTAGAAGAAAATGCTTTATGACCCAATAATTTCTTTAACCAGAATGGCATCACCTTCTATATTTTAAGTGAATACTGTGTTTCAAGCTAAAATGCTTAAAGTGGCTCATTGAACCCTTGAAACTTTCTTTCAAGGGAGGTTACTGTTTCTGTTTCCTGGAAGAGAAATGAGACACAATCAAAGAATTGTGATTCTTGAGGCCTGTGGCATCCCACAAACTCCTCTGAGTTTGCTTTCTGTCGTTTCCCTCCTCAGGGAAGAGTAAGTGATATCTTCAAATTAAAAATAATGAGTGAGGGGCGCCAGACGACATGAACGCTCACCACCCTACTGAATAATTAATATGAGGGAAATACAGGGGGAAAAAACCCTACCTTGTTAGATTCAAAGGCACCAGGTGTGGGGGGCTGTCCACGACATTTTCACAAATCGGGAGGAAGCAGAGTTGTAAGCCCCGCCCAAAGGTAGGAGGGCAGTGGCTTCTCACTCTTTGCTGATTAACTTCTTATAATACTAAGAAAACACTGCAGTCTCGTGTAGGAGGTGTGCGGCTTATCCTTTCAAAGCTCTTAAGAGTGACGGTGGGTGTGAATTTGCTGGAAGGCTCGATGGCTGCAGGCAGGTGCCCAAGCTCTGTCTTGCAGTGGGCGGTGCAGGGAGGCTGACACTCCCCCTCTCACAGCTGCCTGTCAGATCCAGTCCCATCTGTCACTTCGGCTGGTTTCCAGGGGGTTCTCTGAAGAAGAACCAGGCATCTTTCAAGGATTTCTAAATGTGTCTTCCATGTCAGCTCTGTGGTTGATCAAAAGATACTTGTTCTCCCTCTGCCCGTCAAGGCCTAGGAGAGAGGATTGAACCCATACATCACTTTATACAATTCTGACTAGGGTTTTTTTAGTTAGAGGCTATCTGTTTCTAAAACCCTAACATGTATCGTGTTTCTAGTGTTTTCTTTTAGAAAATAAAAAGTTTTAATGTAAGCAGGGATATTAGGACTCCCTGCAGCCACACTTTCTAGGCATATAAGATAGATGCCGAGTGAAACGAACTGAGAATCAATAGTCAACAGTGATTGGTTTCTCTTGACCCTCACGTGCATGTTCAGCCCTGTTTGGAGCGAGGGGCACCTGGCTAAATGGTGGGCAAGACCGGAAGTATAAACAGTGGGCCCATAGTCATGGCTCAAACCTAGAACATGGGCCCCATTTGCCATTATGTACGATGCATGAGGCCAACGGGTCACCAATGCCTCCGTGAAAGAAGGGAACAAATGATGGATTTCCTTGACTGGAGTTGTATAGAATGCAGCTCCACGGAGGAAAGGAGGTTTGCCTGCATGGGTCAGAGCCACCATCCAGCCCCTCACCAGACACAGCAAAGCTGATGGTGCCCAGAGCCCAGCATAGGTAGTGGTGAGAGTGAGAGCAGGTTGGAACCTGCAGGTACATGCCTCCCTGTATCTTCTGTCCCCTCTGTGATTAAAAAAGGAAAAGGGGAGCGAACCAGAGGAGAAGAAAGAAGAGAGGTGACCCCCTAGACTCGTAATAAAAGTGGGGGACGCAGACAGACTCATTCCTGCCAGCCCTTCCTTGGAGTTTTGCCCCAAAAAGGGGCCCCCTGCATGGCTCCAGTCCTGTTTCTGGAATGTCCGGCGTTGCAGCCTGCACATGTTCTGGGACCGCTGGGATACCAACTCTCCCTCCTTCCACAGCCTTTCAGACGGAAGGAAAGCTCTACCTGATCCTGGACTTTCTGCGTGGAGGGGACCTCTTCAGCCGGCTCTCCAAAGAGGTACGTGGGGCAAAGAGGGATGGCGAGCACTCGAGGGAGGTCTGTGTGTGCTGTGCTGTGGGGCGCGTGTGAGAGTGTGTGTGTGCAAATGGTGTGCATACTGTCAGTATGTGTGAGAGCATGTGCGAGTGTGTGCTGAGTGTGTGTGTGTGGGCTTAAATCCCAGGGGCCCTGAGCGGTTCCATCACACGGTGATGCAGGCAGCGGTGCGTCGGATGGCCCCTCGCCCAGGTCTCCAGTCCCTCCGGTGCCATCTTACCCCACGCAGCCGGGTTTGTTTGACTGTGACGGTAGCATTCAAACTGCCTCTCCCCTTCTCTCTCGTTCCCACTTTTTGGCCAGGAGCTCCTTCCATCCTGCATGGACCTCCAAAGTGAGCAACAGATCAAAGTAGAGCAGGAGGGGGTCCCAGGGCCCCCGGGCTGCTCTCTCCCCTCGGTATTTAAGGGTCCCTCAGACAACGCACAGTTGATCTTTTGGGCTCTTTGTGATATAGGCTGAAAGCCCAGGGCTGGAGGAATCAGTTCTTACTTTCTGGGGCAGATGACTGGTCCCTGCTTGTGCCTACATGTTCCCAGGACTGTTGGCACCTGCCAGTCTCTCACCTGATAAGTACTGATTTCCCTTCCCCTCTCAGGCCATGTGGGGTTTGGTTTTGTCCAGCATGTGGCATGACACACCCATGGGCCTTCTTGACCAAAAGGCAACAGTAATTAGCAAAAAGCCTTGTACGACCTCCCAAGGGGAACGTGTGTCTCCCATAACACCCTTTATTTCAGAATAAAGGTAAAGTCGTCAAGTGTGGGGACACCAGATTCTCAGAAACAACATGGGAAAGTATCCTCTCCCCTGTCCTCTCCTTCAGCAAGGCCATTGGACCCCATCCTGCTGTGTGTGGGTCACCGTACCGACTCCTTCAAGGATGCACATCATGGGGTGTCTCATTTCTGCGCAGACGCTATTTGTCACTTGTACTTGGGGACTATACTGAGATGTGCCCTAAGAACTGGACAAGTAAGGAAGTAGGGTTGCACTCTGAGCATGGACCTGCAGACACACCGTGGTGGTTACAGAGAGAGAACAGTCAGATTCAGGAGAATATGATAGCAGAGTCTGACTCAAAGTAAGCCCGCGGACTATGTTAACCGATTTAGAAAAGAAACGCCCAGCCACGAAAAGGTGCCCATGGGTACGGGGATAGAACAGGAGGTTCCAAAGACCAGAAGGGCAAAGAGGGTTGGCAGCCCCAGTGGTGACCTCCCAGGACCGTGGGGCATGAGCCCCGGCCCCTATGGGAAGCGTCCCTTCTGTGGAATGGACGTGTTCCTGCTGTGGCAGCCTGACGTCGTCACCGTCCAGGTCCCCTGATGGCCCTTACTCTAACTCTATGAGTCCCAGGAAGTCTGCTGCTTCTGATCGATTCTTCCTGCGTCTGCATTCAGAGAGAGAATTCAGGAATCACATACACTTCCAGTCTTGGGGACACTGATTTCTCATGGTGACGTAGAAACTGGTTTGTGATAAGCTTCTGGCTTTCTAGTAAGGTGACTAAATATTACACACCGATTCTAACAAGCCCTGGAGGTACAGAAACATCCTCCAGACGGTGGCTTTGAAGGGTGCTGGGCACCTGGCCTGGCATATACGTCAGCTCCCTGAACCAGGATGCCCGACTCGTGGACCCTGACGCCCACGGGTCCCTCTCAGACGGCCTCTCCTGCCTGGGTGCCCGCTGACTCTATACGCCACGTACTCGTTCTCTTTGGTAGAACTCAGCCAACTTTGGGTAGATGGAAGGGAGTGGGATGAGATCTGGGGTACGTTCTCAGTAGCCCCTCATCAGGCCTTCGCGGTGTCCCTTCACATCCGAACTGCTCATATTAAAATATCAACCCAGACATACAACTCAGAGCTCCGTGATTCCCGGGGGTGAGGAGGAAGGGAAGGAGGAGGAAACTAAGTGCCCCACTTACGGGCTCATTAGGCCATCTTTGTAGGGGACAGCTCTTCCGCCTTCATGGATCTCCAGACGAGAAAGGGAGCTCGTGTTCGCATTGTGAGAGCGAGCGGAGCATCGTGGGGGGGCCTGTGATCTTCCGCAGGGCAGAACTGCCTTGAGTGCGCTTTGCGGGGCTGACACATGGCGTGCTCTGGCAGAGTGCTTCGAAACAGACCAGCCACCGAATGAGCCCAGCAGTCTTGTTCTCTCTTGGTAGGTGATGTTCACGGAGGAGGATGTCAAGTTCTACCTGGCTGAGCTGGCCTTGGCTCTAGACCACCTCCACGGTCTGGGGATCATCTATAGAGACCTGAAGCCTGAGAAGTAAGTGAGGACGTGGTAGGACACCGCCTCCGCACCCCGCTTCTTGCCGCCCCTGTCAGGAGCCGCTGATCTCTGTCTGATTCCCACACGGGGGCACAGCAGGGAGTAGGCCGGGGCCATCCTTCTGAAGGCACCCCCCGCACGGATTCCACCTGCCCACCCCTGACACGGTGCCCAAACAGGTGTGGCCGACGCAGGCCATTCCCAGCAGCGCCTCTCACCCGATCCTCGTAACAACGCTCTGGGGGAGGCCAGGCCGGCGCCCCTGTCCCTGCTGTTCGGGTAAGGCTGGGCACGTAGGGGGCACCCCCCCACTCCTCCCTGCCGTGAGGCTGCCCCCTCACCTGCTGTGGGGAACTACTCAGACGTGGCCACCTTGACGCTAGCTTGTCTCTCCCACTCCTTTCTCTGCAGTCACCTGCAGAACCTGGAAGCCCTCTCCACGACTCCAACAGGCCATTTCCAGGTGGCACGTCAGAGGAGCTTTTCGGAGAGTTTTTCTGAAAGACAGTAGCACCAGTTTGCCCAGATCTTCCAGTAAAATTTTGCGCGTCTTTGGCAACGATCATCTGTCACATTCTAGGGTATTTAAGCAATCTATTCTCAATTGAAAGATTAAAGTCCCTCCAAAATCACAGTTTCCATTTCAGGTTTTTTCTTACGTTCCGTGTAGAGCGGACACATAGCAGTGGCCCACATGAAGAAGGAGCGAGCTGGTGGACGCTATTTTAGGTTCAGTGGGATTGCCCGACTGTAGTCCCGAAGGCAAAGTCACTGATTTTCTCACTCACTCTTCACTGCCCCGTGAGATCATTCGATTCCACCCACCGAGGCCGAGGTCCACCGCTGCCCGTGGACAAGGTAGAGGCTGGCGGGACGACCAGCTCTGGGCACAGAGCAGCCCGTGCCCGTGGGCTGACTCCTCACCGAGGGCTCGGGCAGTGGGGTTTCAGCTCGTGCTCCGCAGCCTTTCCTCTTTCATCGACACCGAGCTGAGGAAAGACAGCTCTTCTCTGCCGCCATTTTTATTGGCCGTGGCGGTCATTTATGGGAGACATCCGGGCAACGGTGAGTCCATAGAGGACGTAAAGTACGTGTGTCCCCCACCAGCGGACGCTCGCGTCATGCACGGCTCTGACGTAACAGCCTGCGGTAGTTCACGCCAGCCGAACATCACTGGCTGCACAGGTCCGTAAATGTCTAGATCATCACAGAAGGCGCTATCGTCAGCGTCCCCACGGAGAGAATAGACCCTATTAACGACAGCTGCCTCCCTCGGCGTGCGGTCACGTGAGGCCGATCGCAAAGCCGTGAGCCTCGGGCACCCATGGGGTGTGCACCCTGCTTCTCTCTCTCTTTAAAGGTCAAAGGGATCTTTACAGTTAAAAATAGTAATATTTAATCGCAGAGTTGAA
Organism: Ailuropoda melanoleuca; assembly: GCF_002007445.2. Classification (NCBI taxonomy): domain Eukaryota; kingdom Metazoa; phylum Chordata; class Mammalia; order Carnivora; family Ursidae; genus Ailuropoda; species Ailuropoda melanoleuca. The sequence goes on along the minus strand of NC_048227.1, from coordinate 107,652,289 downwards.
GAAAGAAGATTTTGTTGTCAAATAGAATTAGTAGGGGATTTATCTTGAAAGCTGCTCATTTCTGGGCGAAGATTAAGTATAACTGAAAAGCAAAGATGAAAACATTCACCTCTTTCATGATAAGTTGCCATCTTAATCATGCACTGTAACATTTCCTTCACGTTTCAATAAAATAGTGGGTCTTTTTTAAACCCCATGGCAGATTTTTTTAATCGTGGTAGGAAAAACAATAGAAAATTCGCCTCTGAACCCTTTTTAAGTGTGTGGCTTGGTGGTGTATGCACACTCACATCGCTGGGCTTTACCAGCTCCGCCCGTCTTCTGAACTCTGATCTTGCAGAACTGAAGCTCTGTCCCCGTGAGACACTCCCTACCCACTCCAGCTCCCCTGCCCAGCCCCTGGCATGCTCTGCTTTCCGCCTATCTGGATCTGACTGCTCTAGGCCCCCGTAGAAGTGGAATGAACATTTCCTCTGTTGAGCCTGGCTCGATGCACTCAGCACCTTGTCCTCAGGTCCATCCATGGGCTCGCGTGGGTCAGGATGTCACTACTCTCCCTGAGCGTGTAAGCCAGCCCATATGAATCCTCAAGGCCTTGCTTTGATTTCTCTCCAGTCCACTTCCTGGTCTCTTTAAGGCTGGGCTGGTACCCCCAGGAGCTGACGGGCTGGGCTGGTACCCCCAGGAGCTGGTGGGACAGGATTTAATTACAGCAAAAAAGAAAGAGATGGAAGACTAGGAGCCCTGGGGACCCTGNGCTGACGGGCTGGGCTGGTACCCCCCGGAGCTGGTGGGACAGGATTTAATTACAGCAAAAAAGAAAGAGATGGAAGACTAGGAGCCCTGGGGACCCTGAGGGCTGACAGCCTGGCAGAAGGGCTTCCTCACATGATGGCCTGCCTCTGCCCTTACGGACTCTCCCTCTGCCCTGCAATGAGGGGTGCACTCCCACAGCAGAGCTAGGAAGAGCAAGGCCGACACTCCCTCTAGGCTGACGCTCTGGGTGTCAGACACCGGTGGGACAAAGGCTTGCACCCAGTGGGATAGCCCTATGACACGGTGAAGCCTGCCGAGCCCAAGCGTCCTTGATGCCAAGGCCTAAGGTATCAAAGGCTTCCCCAGCAGAGCTTGGATTGGTCCAGAGGCAAGGTGAGGCTCATAGAGAGGTGATGGGAAGAAATAGCGGGCCTCTGGCTGTTGAGGGCCTGCCTACATAGGGAAAAATTCAACAGGCTCCAGATGTCCACAGGCCAAGGCAATCCTGGGTCCTCTCAATCACGTTCTTCATGCAGGATGGTCTGAAGGGTTCCTGAACCTTCCTGTGGGCTAAAGAAGGTCTCAAACCTGCAGGTCCCAGCTTTTGCCTGGTTAACCANAACCAGCAGGTCCCAGCTTTTGCCTGGTTAACCACAAACACCGTGGATCTGAATCCACTCGCGACCCAGCAGAAGCTGCTGACCAGGGAAGCAGTAAATCCTGAAGCCCACATCCTCACGGAGCAGGCGACCCCCGCATGGGGACTGCTCCCCAGGCTGCCCTGCTGTGCCCCCCGAGGTCTGCACCCCACCCCACAGCTGGCCAGGCCTCTTGTAAAGCATCTGTTTTCTTCCCTCTCTTTCAGCATCCTGCTGGACGAAGAGGGACACATTAAGATCACAGGTTTGTAAAGGACAACAGTCTCCCGGTGACTTCCCCTCGGCCCTGGTAAACATGGGAAGCGGCTCTGAGCCGAAGCCCTCACAGCACCAGCATTAGCTGACGAATGTCTCTGATTTGGCTGAAGTTTTCATAGAGCTTAGTTATGTTATGTTGGTGTGTGTCCTCACAGCCTCTAGAGATGCTCGAACTTTCCAGTTCCCTTCCTTTCCTCTCTCCTGACCAAAGAACCGCCCAGCCCCTTCCCTGCAGACTCTCATCCCTGGCAGTTTTGTTCAAGAACGATGATGCACAGTACTGATCTTGAGGCAAATACCGGTGCTGTCCCGGTAGTGCATGCCGATACCGTGGTCCCTCCCTGCCCCCACGTACCACGTGTGAATCCACGTGGGAGCCTGCCTTCCTGCTGAAACCTCACGCCCCTTCCGTTGCCACCAGATTAGATCAACCTGAAAACACACACCCCAGCTCCATGACACCCATTGTGTTCATTTCCTCTTGCTGCTGTCACAGTCACCACACACTGGGTGGCTTACAATAACACAACTTTTCGTCTTCCTGTCTGGAGGCTCCAGAGAACCCGTTTTGCTGCCTTCTCCAGCTTCTAGGAGCTGCTGACATCCCTCAGCATGTGGTCCCCTCCTCGCTCTGCACAGCCAGCAGCATGGCATCCCCTAAACTCTGTGACTGCCCCCAAGTCCACATAAGGGTCCTTGTGTCACTGGGCCCACCGGATAACCCAGGACAGCCACCCCATCTCAGGATCCTTGGCTCATCACTCCTGCAGGACCCGTTTGACCTGGGAGGTGACCTGCTCATGGGTTCTGGGGCTTCGGTGTGGGCACCGCTGGGGGCCATTCCCCCAGGAGCTGCCCTGCTGACCTGTTCTGCCTCATGTCCATACACGGCCACTCCTGCGTGTGCACCCATTTGCGGTTCCTGAACTAACACTGTCCTCTCCTCCCCTGGAGGCTTGTCCCCGCTCGGGGCCTGGTCAACCCCTGTTCTTTCCTTAAAGCTTCCCTCAGCATCCCTTCTTCTGGAGACCTCCTCTTACCTTCTCTGTGGCCCCCATGTGGTCACGCTGCCCCTCACTTGCTGGCCTGCATCCCTGCATGCCGTCTGCTCAAGGGTGGGTTGACCCCGTGTTCGTGGACCCCCAGGACTTGGCGGAGTGCACATAGTAGCTGGCGATAAATATTGGTTAAATAGTTTACATGCTTGCTAATGTTCAAAGTTTGATTTTTAAAAGTTCTCCTGAGCTCGTATGGCAGACCCTGAGATCCCTCCAGTGAAGCTTCGGACCAGCCTCTCCCAAACAGGCTCTCTGGGCTCCTGTGAGGTCACGCCGCCAGAGCCACGTGGCACGTGGTGGAGACGGAAGATTCTCTTAATACTTCGGAAGTTTTCTCTGCCAAATGGGGACCCGAACCTATCTTATAAAAGTCACACTTGTGCCAGGGAGCTGGGATGTCTGTGAAGCTACCACGTCCAGTTTATCTGTAACATGACAGAGTCTGAGCTTTCTCTGATTTAATAATCATGGATTCTATTATTATTATTATTATTATTATCCATGACCCCAAGTTCATAACGTGATAATTTGCCATTTTGGTGAGGCACAGATGATGAAGAGCCCCCTCCCAGACTCTGATGTGCAGAGCCACCCACTTACACCACGCGTGAGCAAACCCACACGTGGGTGTTTGATGTTCTCACTCAGCGTGTGGCCTCACGCCCTGCTCACGAGGCCCTGGCAAGAACTGATGGCTATGACCCTTCTTCCCGATATGCTGAAACCGAGGGGTACCCTCATCTTGGAAGCAGTGTGTTCCCTGTGTCCTTCACCCACTAAGTGCTCGAACACACAAGCTTTGGAAGAAGGTGGAACATACCGAGGATTTCTCGGAGGAGGGAGAGGGAAACGCTCCACGATCCTTACCAGACTCGCCTGTCTTCCCTTCGTGCCTCCCCACCAGGAGCTTTATGCGTGGAACCCCCTTCCAGCCCTTTCCTTCAGAGCTACGCCTTCCCTCCCCTCTCACCCCAGCAGCTCCAGCTGCCCGTCCATCCCAGCCACTGACCTGCAGCATCAGAGTGGCCCGGGCCACCGGCTGTGCCCCTTAAACCACAGGGCTCCTGGGACTTCTTGTCAGTCTCAACGAAATACAGCTTCCTGATACTCTTACCAGGCACTCGGGCTTTGCAGATTCCTGAAAGACCTTGAGTTGGGGAACGTACCACGGGGGGCGTGGGGACGCTTGCATCCAAGGAGCGTGCCGTGGCCGGGACAGAGCAGATGGAGGTCACATAATGACGCGGAAGCTTGCAGGTTGGGGGTCAGCATGGACACAGTCCTGGTGCCTCTCCGACTGAGGCAGTGCCTGTTTCACTTTCAGATTTCGGGCTGAGTAAGGAGGCCATTGACCACGACAAGAGAGCTTACTCGTTCTGCGGGACGATCGAGTACATGGCGCCCGAGGTGGTGAACCGGCGGGGACACACGCAGAGTGCCGACTGGTGGTCCTTCGGTGTGCTCATGGTAAGGGTCCTCCCCACTCCGCCACAGCGTCCCTGTCGCGGATCCCCAGTGCACGGTCCCATCCCCAGGTTGGCTCAGAGGTCCAGGAATGACCAGGGAAAACAGTGCTTGAAAGGTGTACAGGCAGTGTGTCCCCATGTGACCCACGGACAAGGAGGCCACCAGATTCCTGACCCTACCATTTCCTGCAGCCCTTCCTCTGCCCATCCCAAATTCCCACCCCCAGGAAACAGAACTGGGATTCAGATAAGAACACGAATGTATTAAGAGACAAGCCTTCTTTATACTTAATACCTTTACAGCCTAAGCATGAAGATTTTAAGGGATACAGTGATTTTCATATTAAAGACATTTTTCTTATGTCAAACACAAAATCCTTCTACTTAGTTACAAAAATTAACATGAGCCAAAACACACATGGAGTGAGACGTTTTTACCTCTACATTGAGAAACTGGAAAGTTCTTTAGCTCGTGCGTGTTCCCAGAGCCCAGACCCAGACACTGCCTAGCCCAGGGCTTCCGTAGCTACAGTAGCAACGGTGTTGGCTCCCTCCTCCTGTCCCCAGATGGTCCTTCCTCTCCCTTCCACCTACCCTGTCCCTCCACCCGTCCTCCCAGCCAGCACTGTGCCCGTGGCCCTCCATGCTCCCTGTGCCCTCAGCCCAGACCAGACTTCTGACGCTGTGGAGGGTCGTTCAGCTGGTGTGAGGCCCAGCCTCCGTGTGTCCCAAGCCCAGCTCCTGTACGTCCCAAGCCCAGCTTCTTTGTGTCCCAAGCCCAGCTTCCATGTGTCCCAAACCCAGCTCCCATGCATCTCAAGCCAGCTTCCATGCGTCCCAAGCCACCTGCCTTGCCACCACACCACCTGCCTCACTTCCTGGCTGCAGAACTGCTGGGCTGTGTCTGGAGGGGGTGTTCAGAGGTGTCACCTGGGGAAACTTAGTTTGGCTCTGTCTTATGTCGTTTTGACACTTTGACAAGTTGCTGTTATAAATCTGTCATCTTATGTTGTGAATACGCACCTCGGGGTGTCTCCCTAGCATGGGGGCATTTTCTCAGCACCCCCATGACTTTCCCCGTGGACTCCCATCACAGACAGCAGTGCCCATGCTCAGTGAGCTCTGTGCCCCAGGGGTGTGAGATGGCTGTGGACTCCCCAGCCTAACCTCCACCTGGGCTCCCCTGCCCTTCCTTGTCCCAAAACTATAGGAATGCTCTGGAGTTTGGGGAATATCACGCAGAGGTTGGTTCTTGGCTTTTCTAAAGGAGACCTGGTTCCAGGTACTGTCTGGCAGCGTTGACCACCAGGAACTCTGGGCGCTGGACACTGGGCATTTCTTACTGGACTGGTGGTATCATTTTAGTCGAAAGGACTCTGCACACAGCGTCTCACAGCAGCTGGGGGAGCGCGTGGTGCTGGTTCTAGCACTGTTGTTTTACTCAGCGGCAGGAAGCCGGAGGGGCTGTCAATGACAACAGAATAAGTCTCGTGGCACTCAGACTTTATAAACTTTATAAGGCCTTATAAGGCACCTGCGCATTTCATCTGAACCAAAAAATCTTTACGTTACGAGGGAAAGATACCGTTCTTTCTGGTTATAGAAGTGGAAATAAGGCTCTTCGGTGGTTGGCTTAAGATCATATCGGTGTTCTAAAACCACATTCTTATTTCGTCCTGCCCACCAAACCCTTTGGCCCCAAGTGGTAACCAGCTTGCAGCCAGATGTCAGGATTCCTGCGTTCAGCACTTCCTTGGGCAATTCCAGAAATGACTTCCAAATTGCCATTTGCAATAGAAGGATGGGTTTAATGTGGCATTTAGTGTAGTGTCTGAGCTTGGCTTTGGGAAGAGATCAGTTGAGGGCATGTTGTGTTTACATGGTGCCCTCCACCAGCTTTGTTAAAGAGAAGGCAGAGCCATGGAGGGAGCAGCCCAAGGAACGGTCTGCACCCTGGATGGCTCGCTGCCCATCGCTTGTGTTTCTCCACTGAGGAACTACACCCATGTCCTCTGATGATCCCCAAGGGCCCTCCAAAGAGCTTGTATGAAGACATCTACGTTAATGGTGGAGATCCTGTCCTTGAACGAAATCGAATGTTGAAGTTAGGTACCTGTAACTGGAAAAGAACGTAAGCCGTAGTGATGGTCTCCGTTGCAATGGTAGAGCGCTGGCATTTCCACACTCATCTGGAGCTCAGTCTTTAGGAGGACGTTGGGGTGTGTTTTTTGGGTGCTTTGGAAACATGTCCTGAACGCTCCAGTTTCACACGTGAGACCACCTGAGATGCTTCTCCCGTTCTTCACCGGCACTGAACGTGTGTGGACGCTCACACACAGGTGTCTGTGCAAGCACAGAGCTGGCTCAGAGCTCAGGCGCCGACCCGGGAAAGGACGTGAAGACCATGCCTTCCTGCTAAGGCTGCTGAAAGGAGCAAATCGGCATCAACCTTCAAGTGCTCAGAGCAGGGGTGTTGCACAGTGAGGTGTGAGGTGTGGACTCGTCTGTGCCCCAAGCACCCTGACACCAACTCACAAACAGAGCACAAAACACTGGTGAGCAAAATCCAGCCCTGCACACCCTGCCCCGGGGACTGCTGTCCATTTCATTGTAGGATTTGTGCTTGTCTGTTTTCAGATCAAGATGTAACTTGCTATTGAGTTCTTTTGTAAGAAGGATGATGGACCAAGTGAACGTGAATTGTAGGCTCCCTGCTATGAAGTGTCCCCCTTACAGAGAAGCTTCTCATTCTGCTGCTCCCAGCACCATTTGGGCTCCTTCTGTGTCGGTGCTCCAAGGCTGGCCATTCTCTTCAAGTTCATTGGTTGTCCCTTTAGACGGGCTTTCAACCCTAGCACTGTTGAGGTTTGGGGCTGGACCGTTCTTTGGGTGAAGGCTGTCCTGTGCTTGTAGGATGGGAAATGGCATCCCTGGCCTGTACTCAGTAGACGTCACTGGCACCAACCCCTCCAATCTCTCCAGTCCTGACCATCAAAACTGTCTCCAGACATTGGGAAATACCCCTTAGGGGGCAAAGATGCCCCCAGTTGAGAACCACTGCTTTAGATAACATCAAAATATTTATCTTTCTGGAAGTTTCATAACTGCTCACAGTGAAGCTATCCAAGTCTCTTCAGGTTCCCTCTGCACATTTCCACGGCCTGCCTTGGTGCTGACTTGTGAATTTATCACTTGGGGTACCCCCAGCACGTGTGCCGGAGTAGGAGACCCCACGGCAAACCATGGCTTATATTAGTTTGCCCTGGAAACCTTGGTCAGTCTCAGCACTGTTCAACACCAGACCAAAACTCTTACTGTATATAATGTTCCAGGAAAGCTCATCAAAAATGCCCTGATTTAATGAGACACTTAAATACTGAGAAATTTCTTGTTGAGAACAGTAATACTGAAATGATCTCCTTTATCCACGTGCGATAGAAAGGGAACCCTTAAAGGGGCTGGAAGTAAAGCCAAAGGAGAGAGACATGTGTGGGTTGAGAAAATACATAGCTTCACCATCACCACCACCACCATCATCATCTTCATTACCAAGTAGCATTCATGGAACACCCACAGATGCCATTGTGTTGGGTGTTCACAAATTGTTCAGGATTTCCCACTGTGTTGCATGGGGAAGAACAATGTAGGAAGAAGAAGGGCGGCTGGCGGGAGAGAAACACAAAGGATGTGGCTCCTGGGAGTTGTCAACAAAGCTAAGAAGTAATCACTAGGCAAATGTGTGCAAGTGGCTGGTTGATCCATAATAAATAGTTACGTGATGTGCAAACTTTAGGAGGGGCTCCATTTTTGTAGCAATGATTAATAGCTTTCTTGTTTCACATGGCCTAAAAGGCGTTTCCTTGAAATGGAATTTCATTCATAGTAGACTCAAGAAAGAAAGGAGGGAGGGAAAATAGGATAGAACCAAAACAGGAAGGGAATTTTCTTTGTTAATATTCTATTTCAAGAGATACTTTAATTTCTCTGATCAACTTATAAACTTGCATCCTATTTTATCAGAGGAACAGTTCATCTGCCAGAACATTCTATCTTTCAATTTAGTTGTTTGTCTACTTTCAGATTCTTTCAGGGACTCTCTTACTCCCGGTTTTTATGACTTAGTCTTGACTGATGGCCCGTGGTCTGTGCTGTGCACCCATATTTAATGAGTGAGCACAGGACGGACAGCAGGTGTTAGTGTGGGAGCGCAGCCTTCAAACATCGCACCGGGCAGGAGTTTTTAAACTTCTTTTAAAATTTTACTTTCAAAAAAGCAAGCCAAGAGTATTAGTAAAGCCTTAACTGCATTCATTTCTTTGTAATTTCACTCCTGGTAGCACACCATCAGGATAACTCCAAATCTTAGGATTTCAGTATTACCTATATAGCAGGAAATGGAAAAGCTCCAAGTGTCCAATGACAAGTAAACATATTTTGGCATATCCACATAGAAGGTGATATTAGGAAGATTTTATAATCAGCATGGGAAGTTTTTATGTTATTCTGTGAAAGGTGAGTCTATAAAACCATGTCTAAAAAAAAAAGCTTCAAGAAAGTACTAAAAGGAAATAACAAATGTTAATTGTGGCTTTCTTTGGATAATGGGATTATGGGTGATTGTTTTGGTCTTTCTACTTTGCTGTATTTCCCAAGATTTTCATAATGCAGAGGACAAATAATGCAGGATACATTTTAAAGGGAAACAGACATGCCATCAAAATCAAAACTAAGGCAAATTTAATAAGATCATACAAACTCCAGCACTGAGCTGTTTTCTTATATAGTTGACCCTTGAACAACACAGGGGTAAGGGGCGCTGACCCCTGAAGGTCATCAAAATCCACATGTAACTTTTGACTCCTCTCAAAATTAACTAATAATAGCCTGGTGTTGACCAGAGCCTTACAATGACATAGACAGTAGATTAATCTGAAAAAAAGTGTTATTAAGAAAATCGTAAGAGAAAATACATTTACAGTATAGTACCATATTTATTAGGAAAAGATCCGTGTATATAAGTGGGTATTTCACACCCGTGTTGTTCACACCTGTGTTGTTCAAGGCTCAACAGTCGTTTGAAATGACACGAAGACGCGGCCCGGGACCGAAGCCGGCCATTTCTGTTAGAGTCGGTGTGCTGTGTTCAAGGACAGGGTTTGGTGGTGCTGCTGCCCTAGTCCCGTTCTTCAGAAAGGGTCGGGTGTGCGCGTCGTGGGAACACCCTGTTATCGCTGGCCACTGCCTCCAGAGCCCGTGTTGCCAAGGCTTTTGTGTGAGAGAGAAATCCTTGCTGGGGGAAGGCTGACCCTCAATCCTGTCTTTATCACAGAGCCCATCCTGGCAAAGGACCACTTACTATTTTAAGTGTGTGGCAGCCTGTACTAGGGACGTTATTGGTGCCATCATGTTTTCGCCAGATGTTACAGTTGGACTGAAGTCATTCTGCCCTGGCCTCCTCCACAGCACCCACCCGAGAAGGGCAGGGTCCTTAACCAAACCCATAGAAGCTGTCCAGCCCAACGCCGTCCCTTCACGTCCCCCTTTGTGTCTCCACAGCACTCAGCCCCTCTCACCCACTGCAGTCAGATTACTTCTGGTGTTTATCGCTTGTCCACCTCCCCACTGAACTTTGAGCTCCATGAGGCTGTTCCGTTCACTCACGTACACGACACCTATCGGCCAGCCCTATGCTTAATGCATCAGGATTTGGAATGGATATGAACGTTGGTGGCATTTTGCCCATCCAGGCTCTCTGCTATTACATCCGGTCAGTCTGAACACTCACTCTCCCTGTTCTGTGTTGCTCTGCAGTTTGAGATGCTCACGGGATCTCTGCCATTCCAGGGGAAGGACAGGAAGGAGACCATGGCCCTCATCCTCAAGTGAGTACGAAAAACCCACCCTTGGGGACCCGTCCAGGACTCGTTAGCACCTTCTGATAGCAAGAGTTTCTGTCTTGGAAACCCGGGTCGTTGAATAGGCGTTAGCATTCTTGGCATTTTAATTAATTGAAATAGTGGACAGAGTGAATGGGATTGCTGAGTGATCCTGTTGAAGTCTTCCACCCCAGATAACATCTTCCATCAGTGAAAATCGCATATGTGGTCCAATGACTGGGATTTTAGATGTGGTGATTAGTGACCTTCACAAAGTACAGAAGGATTTAGGGGCTCCAGAGAGAATGCAAGAATGGGGGTTCCCTTTCTTGCTCTACCTCTTGACACCATTTATGCAGGTACCCAAGCTCTCCTGCCTGACATTGGCAGGAATCATGTTGCCCATGTGACCAGATACAAACAAATGTTTTGTTCAGTTCCCACAAAGAGTCATTTACATGCAAACGGATTTGCTCTTAGGATCCTAGAAAGAAGTCTAAACCCAGTGCTGGTCTTGCTGTAACACCTTAAATGTGAACAGGCTCCATCCAAGCACGTGTCAGAAGGGAGAGATCTGAGAGGAGTATGGTGGGAGTAGGGCAGCGCCTGGGGAACAGGGAAAGCCCAGCTCCGGATCGAGGTCCCCTGCCGTGTAAGGCGTGGGCTTCCTGCACCTGAAGGACGAGCCATGAAGCTGCCGGTCCTCACACTGGCTCTCTCAGACACGCCAGACGGACATGTCACTTTTATAAAAGCAAGAGGCACCTAAAAAGCTGAAGTTTTTGTAGGTTACCCCCACTGTATAAATGCAAGGAGAGAAATGAGCGGAGGAAACTCCACAGAGAGGATTTGATCAGTGTTCTTCTGGTATCAGGTGACCTTGTTGTGGCCGACGTATATATGGCCACTGTCTGTTATTTTGTGTTGGTGACGTCTATTTCTCTTAATTTTAAGAGGGAACAAGATCTTTACTTTTTCTCCAGCTAGAGGAATTCCCTCCAACTAATCCTAGGTGTGGACACCTGACTTGTCACGTGGGAGTAACCAAGCACTTCTGAAGGGGCAGCACCAGACCGTGGCCCCATGGATCCTAAAGCGTGATCTGAGGATCCCTGGGAGCCTAAGACCCTCCTGGGGCCTTGAAAGCTCCTCCTTTCCCAGATTTTTTTTTTTTTTGCAGTTATTTGGATAAATTAGATTACTGGATTTTATTTTATTTTCATTTTATTTATTTTTTCATCCTGATATGTGTCCTCTTTAATCCCCTGTGCCTATTTCCTCCATCCGCATCCACCTCCCCTTTGATAACCATCAGTTTGTCCTCTATTGTTTAAAGGGTCCATTTCTTAGTTTCTCTCTCTTTTTCTTTGCTCATTTGAATTTCTTAAATTCTTAAATTCTACATATGAGTGAAATCATAGTATTTATCTTTCCCCAGTGGACTTATCTCACTCAGCATAATATTCTCTAGCACCATTCAAATCTTTGCAAATGGCAAGATTTCATTCTTTTTTATGGCTAAGTAATATTTCATTCCATTGTATATATAGTATACAATGGATACAGTAATATCCTATTCCATTGTATATATAGACCATATCTTCTTCATCCACTCATCAGTCTATGGACACTTGGGCTGCTTCCATAGTTCAGCTACTGTAGATAATGCCACTATAAACATAGGGGTACATACATCCCTTTGAATTAGTGTTTTTGTGTTCTTCGGGTAAATACCTAGTAGTGTCATTGCTGGATCATAGAGCAGTTCTATTTTTAACTTTCTGAGGAACCCCCACACTGTTTTCTAAAGTGGCTGCACCAGTTTGCAGTCTCACCAACAGTGTTAAGAGGGTTCCTTTTCTCCACATCCTGCACATCCTTGCCGACACCTCTTGTTTCTCATGTTTTGGGTTTTAGTCTTTCTGACAGGTGTGAGGTGACATCTCATTGTAGTTTTGATTTCATTTCCCTGATGATGAATGATGTTGAGCATCTTTTCCTGTGTCTGTCCATCATCTGGGTGTCTTCTTTGGAGAAACATCTGTTCATGTCTTCTGCCCATTTTTTTAATTGGATTATTTGTTTGGGGGGGGTGTTGAGTTGTATCTGTTCTTTATATATGTTGGATACTAACCCTTTATCAGATATGTCAATTGAAGATGTCTTCTCCCATTTAGTAGTTTGCCTTTTAGCTTTGTTGAGTCTTTCCTTCACTGTTCAGGAGATTTTTATTTTGATATAGTCCCAATAGTTCATTTTTGCTTTTATTTCCCTTGCCTCAGGAGACACATCTAGAAAAGTGTTGCTAGGGCCGATGTCAGACCTTACAGCCTGCGCTCTCTTCAAGGATTTTTATGGTTTCAGGTCTCACATTTAGGTCTTTCATCCATTTGAAATTTATTTTTGTGTATGGTATAAGAAAATGGTCCAGTTTCTTTCTTCTGCATGTGGCTGTCCAGTTTTCCCAACACCATTTGTTGAAGAGACTGTCTTTTTCCCATTGGATCTTCTTGCCTGCTTTGTTGAAAATTAATTGACCATACAATTGGGGGCTTATTTCTGGGTTTTCTATTCTATTCCATTGATCTATGTGTCTATTTTTGTGCCAGTACCAGACTGTCTTGATCACTACTGCTTTGTAATATAACTTGAAATCTGGAATTGTGATGCCTCCAGCTTTGTTCTTCTTTTTTAAGATTGGTTTGGCAATTTGAGGTCTTTAGTGGTTCCACACAAATTTTAGGATTGTTCTAGTTCTGTGAAGTCCCAGATTTTCTTCATAATATTGCAACAGATTGAACACAGAGGAAGATAAGAAGATCTAGATGTTGGGGCATAGGGTGGCTCAGTCGGTTGAGTGGTGGACTCTGCTCAGGTCATGATCTCATGGTCCTGGGATCAAGTCCTGCATTGGATTCTGCGCTCAGCGCTGAGACTGCTGAAGTTTCTCTCTCCCTCTCCCTCTGCCCCTCCCTGCCCCCCACGAGCACACTCTCTCCCTCTTTTTTTTTTAAGATTTTATTTATTTATTTATTTGACAGAAAGAGAGAGAGAGCCAGTGAGAGAGGGAACACAAGCAGGGGGAGTGGGAGAGGAAGAAGCAGGCTCACAGCGGAGGAGCCTGTTGTGGGGCTCGATCCCACAACGCCGGGATCACACCCTGAGCCGAAGGCAGACGCTTAACGACTGTGCCACCCAGGCGCCCCTCCCTCTCTCTCTTTCTCAAATAAATAAATCAATCTTAAAAAAAAAAAGGTATCTGGCTGTTTCTCATCTAACCCAGAAGAGATTCCCAAAATGTAAGCAATAGCACTCTTCTAGCCAAAGCTTTTGTTGTTATTTTGGAAAATGTAGTTCAGTTCAATTAAAAATGTTACTTCTGTTAATGGGATTTTTATTGTTTATCTTTAATGTTCGTATTATTTTTAAGTGAATTATTAAATAGCTATTATAAAAATTTCTCCATAGAACCCATATAAACAGAAGCTCTTTGATGCCCTCAATGACGTCTAAAGTGCAAAAGAGCGCTAAGACCAAAAGTTTGGGCCCTGCTGCTCTGGGTCAAGTTGATTTGATCCATCTGTTGATGCTGACCGAGCAGGATCCCAAAGTGCTGGCGAGAACTCCTGTCATCCTGCCCATCCCAAACTACCACTCTGTTTTTCAGGGCCAAGCTGGGCATGCCGCAGTTCCTCAGCATGGAAGCCCAGAGTCTGCTGAGAGCCCTATTCAAACGGAACCCGTGCAACCGACTGGGTAAGAGCCCCATGCACCCACAGACCGCGGGGGCTGCCTGCCCACCCCACTCAGCTCCTATCTGGCCACACGTTTGTCCAAGTTCACTGAAAGTGAAGGACCTAAAGCAGGGGTGCAAATGCTCTCCCACGTACCCGCTATGAGGTTGTCCAAAACACAGTCACTGGCCAAGTCTTGTAAGCTATTTTCTGAAAGTCACTGTTTTTACACAAAATGGTAGCACTTGTTTCGACTCATTTTACTTCCCTTTTAGAACCCCATAAACTAAGAACAGAACAGCTGAAAGCTGCTTCTTATTTAATCCCTCTTTAATTAATAAATCTCAACATATATTAAAATCAAGCTTTATATGAATGTTAACTAAGGACTAACCCATTTTCAGAATAATTCCTTACAAGAGGTTTCTCCTAGTTGCTTTTCAATGGTGTTTCTACAAATGAATTGTTGTGTAGACCTCCCGTGAGTCACACAGCTGCCGAATCGTCCTTGTCCACTCGCGGCTTTTCATTCCTCGTGGTCGCGGGCACTGGTGCGCGTGCCCAGCGTAGTGACGCGAGGTCAGTGATGAGGTGGCTCCATCAGGACAGGAGCAGGTGCCGCGCACAGTGCCAGCTACGTGGGAAGCTGGAGAACAGTGAAACCAGGGGCCATGTTTCTGCCCACGCGGTGGCAAACACTAGCTAGCGGAACGGAGGGCGTGGGTCGTCCTGTTCCCGCCGTTGCCGTCGTCGAGAGAGCAGATGCTGCAACATTTGCACACTTCGGCAAAACCCACCAATATTTTAAACTGTATACAACCCTTTACCAAGAAGTTTTACTTCTAGAAGCCTATCCAGCATACAAGTTACATGAATAGAGAATGCTTGTTGATAATCTTTCTGTTTAGCAAACACCTGGAAATGAGGTAAATGTCAGTCAGTAAGGACACCATTAGGTAAATTATGGCACATCCAGACCAGGCCTACGGGCAGCCATTTAAATGGGATAAGCTGGGGGCCCCTGGGTGGCTCAGCGGGAAGTCTGCTTCTCCCTCTGCCCTCCCCCCATTCATGCTCGGTCTCTGTCTCTCTCTCTCGCTCTCAAGTAAGTAAATAAATAAATCTTTAAAAATATAGAAATAGATAAACAGATAGAGAGATAGGTAGATAACTAAATAAATGGGCCGAGCTGTCACCAGGTGTCTCCACCGTGGCACAGGTGACCTCTCGGTTGGGTAGTTCTCCCTTGTGAAGCACCATCTTGCACTGTAGGGTGTCTAACAGCATCCCTGCTCTCTGCTAGACGCCCCCCTCCCCCTGTGGTACCAAACCAAGCTGTGTCTAGACTTGCCCTTGGGGATGATCCCCCCCGCCCCCACAAGACCCGCTGTTCTCTAAACCCTGGCTGGAGAGATGCCCAGGACCTATCCAGTCATATAGATGAGTTGTTGCAGATTCTAAACGCATCCCATGGTGGAACCTGTACCCATTTTACACCAGAGCAGGTGTCTGCAAGGGGGTGTTGGGAGAGCCCCATGGGCCCAGCCCCCAACATCCCCCTCGCACAGGCTCCCAGATGGTATCTGTTAAAATGACTGTTGTCGAATGACTGTGATTGAAGCCAGCCAGTGTGATAACTGGATGCATCTTACAGGCTGCCCCAAACAGAGCCCCAGAGGCTGGGCCCTAAAGGCAGGGGGTGTTCACTCTGGCCAGGCCTCCCCGGACAGCAGCTCTGGTCACTGGGCTGCCAAGCCACCAGGTGCCAGTGGGGTTGGCAGGGAAAGGTTGTGGTACAGGAGCTGTGTCTCTCAGAATCGGGGCCCTGGCCTTGCCTCTTCACCAGCCGGGGTCAGCACCCCAGCTCCTCTGCCCCACCAGGTCTATAACCGACCAGCTGGAGAGCTCACTCCTCTTCTCCGGCCTCGGTCTTCCCAGGGAGGACAGGGGTGTGCATGGAGCACTGCACTAAGAAAATCAGTATCTCATTGAAATCCTCACAACCGTGCTTCCAAGTAGGGAAAAGGAGACATGCAGATTTGCTCATGAGAGAGGTGTATCCGAAAGAATTACTTTTAGTTGCAAAGCACAGAACACTTAAGTTACTTAAAATTATTTAACCCAACGATTTAACTTCTCAAACTGCGGTTTATTTTTCTTGCAGTAAAAGTCACAGGGCAGCAGAGGGCAATAAGCGTGGGCTCAGCAGCCAAACCATAGTTATCAAAGGCCCAGATCTGCTTATCTTTTTAGTTTACCATCCTTAGTGCATTGCCTTTTCATCCTCATAAGTGGTGCCTTGTGATCACAAAGTGGCTGCCTCAGCTCCAGGCGTCACATTCAGCTGAAAGGAGGAAATGGATGAGGGCAGCTGCACCTGTCTCTCTTATCAAGAAGGCAAAGCTTTCCCAAAACCCAGGGACTTCCATGTACTTCTTGCTGACTAGAAACTGTCACATGGCACTTCTAACTAAAAGGAAGGTGGAAAGACAAGTAATGGGATATAAGAAATAGGAGATTGGGAACAGTTATCTTACTAGCCAGCCGCCAGGATCGGCTGCAGGCGGTGTTCAATAAAGGATGAGCAGACTTGAGGGGGGTCTGGTGCCTGGCTTGCCTTCCTCCAGCACCTCCAACCCTATTTCTCACTCCTCTTGGCAGATCTTAAGGACCTGTTAGCTAGGAAGGAAAGGGACTATATAGTATGTAATCTAGAAATAGTACACACCTACACGGGGTTCCCCAGTGCTTTCTAGTCTCCGGCTCTGGCAACACAGTGGAGCAGAACCATGGTCCTCGTTCTCATGGTGCCTTCGTGCAGCCAAAGGAACATTAGCCAAAGAACATTCACCAAGGAAGCGGCAAATGGAGAGAGAGAGAGGTATAAGGTGGAGGTCATTGGAGGGGGAGAGAGGTTTGCTGGAACGCAGACAATGGCAAGTGTGAGCCAGGAGAAGAGGAGCTCGTGGGGAGCCCCAGGTGGCAGCACTGCACTCAGGGGCAGAGGGCAGTGATACCAGGACTGCATCCCACCCGGCACTTACTTGCTGATTGACCTTGAGCAAATGTATGCCCCTCTCTGGGCCGGTTTCCTATGTGTGAATTGAGGGTGACGGCACTACCTACTTCATAGTGTGGTTAGAAAGATGTCAAGTGCTAGAACTGCCCGACATATAGGACACAAATCCGTAAGGAGGCAGAGATAATCGGTGCACCTGGATCCGTGGAGCGGGATCATGTCTAGACGTCTTGGCCACACTGCCCCCTACTCATTGGAATGTGTTCGTTCTCTGCCACGTGGTTGTGGGACCGAACGGAGAAAAGCCAGCTGCTGCACAAGTGCTGGTGAACTGCAACTCCGGTAAGGATGAAACAGGCTATTGTTTTATGGGGCCGGTGCATTTAGTAGATGCTGTTTACCCTTGTTCTGAGATCACTGCAAAAAAGAAAGAGTAAGTGTCTGACCTGTGTCTGGAGAGCCTGCATTCCTTGACAGGAAAGCTTTCGGGTGACCTGTCGGGTCCCGAATTCAACCGGAAGGAGCACAGGGCGTCTTGAGCCACAGAGAAGAGGGACGCCGGCCCTGTCGCCCTCCGAGGACTCCTTCCACTGTGTTCCCCAGTAACCTCGCCCATGCTGAAACATTTCTGTCCATGCCGAGCTTGTGCTGTGAATATCTGAGCAGTCTCTGCCTTGTCATCCTCGGGCGCCTGCAGGGAACCTGGGCACCTTGTGAATCGTGACTGCGTGAGCATGTGTGAAAAGCACACGCTTGTGAGGGGAAGCAGACGTGGCGCCTCCTGTCCCGCGACGCTTCCCTCTCCGACGAGCCCCATCCGCCGCCCGTCCACGCCTGTGGGAGCCTGGCTGTGAGTCTGACCCCGCCTGACCTCCCCGCGGGGAACCGGACTCAGAAGAGAGAAATGAAGACATCGGACACATCCAGTCCCTGAGACACACACCAGAGAAGAAGCAGTTCACACGCGTCTCCTGCAAGGACTGAAGGAGTCCCTCTCCTTTCAAATGTCCTTGCATTTGCTGGAGAGGATTTGTGTCTGGGCACCGGATGAATGTGACCTGGGGAGGGGCCCTATTTGTTCTCTCTCTGTTTTTGAAGAAGGAAGTAATTTTCCACGTAACCTATTCATTTGTCTTAGAATTTAATGTCACAAAACTCATAGTTCTTGAACCCAAAATATCATTTTATTATTTGGTTTAAATCATTGATGAGAGAGAAAGATGGGCTTATCTCATTAAGCGTACAGATAATCATCTTGGGAGAGACTGGCCCAGTGGAGCCCACAGCAGGCGTGGACGTTGGCCCGTCTGTGGCCAAAGACTGCCCTTCAGCCAATCTCTAAAGGGAATCATCACGCAGCTTTCCAGGAGCGACGGGCCATCCCTCGGGAGTGCTCAGAGCAAAGACGTCCCGGCTCAGCGCAAAGAAGAGCCCGTACTTGGGGCTGTTGGTTACGTGACTTTCCCCAAGGAGGCAACTGAATCTAATTGCCCAAAATCCGCCACCATAAGGAGCAAGATCACATTGAGTAGATGAGCCTTGATCTGCACAGGCGGCCGGACTGGAGGGCTGGGTCCTCTACTCCGCTCTGTTTGCTGTGAGCCTCGGCCCTAAATAGCCCCTGGGACATTCAAGGAGCTCGGAAGGCCTCACCCCAGTGCCGATCCTCGCACAGCTTTGTCATGACCGCGTCCCCTTCAAATCAATCAGAAGCTCTGTCTCTGGAGTCCCGCCTGTGGAAGAGCCCCCGACCCTCCGGCTGACCCCGGGCACCCCAGCCCCGGAGGCCGGGCTGATGTTGGTGCTGGGAAACAGCAAACCCCCTCCCTGTCCCTCTGTTCCCCTCCCGGCACCTCCCCTCCCACCAACTCCCCTCAGAGGCCGGGTCCCAGGCCTAGCACCAGCCCCGCATCCCTGATGCCCAACTGCCTCTTCCCCTCACTCGGAAACTGAGTTTCCACAGGGTTCCGCCAAGCCCGCTTGCGTGTTGGGGCAAAACCAGTAAGCTGGCCCATTGGCAGCTGTAAGGATGCTGGTCATGGCAGATTGGGGTCTGTCTGCCCCTATGACCTCATCGTACTAATCACATCTGCACCGTCCCCATTTCCAGATCATGTCCCATCCCGAGGTACTGGGCGTTAGGACACCAACACAAGGGTTTCGGAGGGACACGGTTCAATCCATGACACCCTCCAGGGGTGTGTGCACGAAGCGTACAGCTGGGAGAAAGAGCAGAGAGGCCTTTGGTTGACCTCTTGCACTTTGCAGATGAAGAGGCCAGGGCCCCTCCCCCACAGGACTTGCACAGGCCCCGCAGCCTCCAGTCTAAAGCTGGCACCACTGCCTCAACGTCCCCGGAAGGTCCTCACTCGAGAGTCTGAATCTCACACTGGCTGGAGGTGCTCGCTGCTTGGGAGACGTGCCGGTTGACAGGTGGTTGGTGCTGCCAGCCTCCAAGGGGGAGTCCCATCCACGGCCTCTGCCCTGCAGCCTCTGGGCTAATAGACCTTAGGCTGGAGGGAGGGGTGGAGCGAGCAGAGCAGGCAGTCCCAGAGGGAGGGAGGGAGGGGACGGGATGGGAGGGAAGGGGGAAGCAGGCTCTGCATGGTGGCAGTGAGCGGTGAGCTCGAGAGTCTTGGAGTGAAATTTGTGTGGATTTCTACTGTAGCAGCATGGGGGTGCATGGCAGCTGCAGGACTCTGAATTAAATGAGGGGCTACACACTTCTCGTATGACGTGATATGCTCAGTGATAGAGCCCTGGGCAAAATACACTGGCAGCCCCGGAACAGCTGCTGTTGTCAAGAGGGGCCCCGGGGGCAAAGGTGTAGGAGCCCTGCAGGTGCGAGGGGCGTGTGTCGTCTCCCTATGCCCCAGGGGGACGCTGAGGAGGCAGTGCAGGCCGAGCCAGGCCTGCCGGGCATCCCGCTTGGGGTCCCTCTGAAGGGTGCAGCCAGGGGACGGTCTCCCCGTGAACTAGAGAAAGCCCCTTGGGGCTGCGCACAGAGACCTCTGGGGAGATGGAGGTGGGGGTTGGGCGTGTTGCATGAGGGAGGGAGGCCTTGGGAGACCGTCCCTGCGCTGGGCCTCCGTGTCCTCATCTCTGCCTCTGGAAGAGGTGCCTTCCAGGTGTGACACTCGTCACTCTGAAAGATTCACAAGTCCAGGAAGTCAAGGACAAGAGCGATAGGCAGCGGCTCCATTCGAGCCCGCACGCTGCAGCCTGTGTGGTACGTCCCCCCGGCTCCCCCGTGAGGTCTGGGCCAAGCACCGCAGAGCCTCAGGGTGCACGTCTGGGCTCAGGGAGGTCACCAGACGGTGGGGCCGTTCTTGTGAATGGGTGTGTCAGGCAGGGCCCCACGAGGGTGCTATTTTGAGTAAATGCCTCTCCAGACAGAAGTCTGGCCTCCTCTCCAGTGTTCCCACAGGATGGAAGACTAGAATGGGTACTGAAACCACTTTCTGGGGTTTTTTCAACCTGACAGCTGTCTAGCTCGTCCTTTGGGAGCCTCTGTGTCTTCCTATAGGAACTTCTGGGAGATTCTCAGACTCACAGGGGGCATGTGACGGAGGTGAGAGGAATGGGCTGTGCTGATCCGTGTGAAACAGCACAACCGTGTGGACCGCGTCAGATCCCGACCCCGAGCACACCTGTTGGCCACAGCTCCGTGCACTAGCAGAGGATTTCTGTGTCTCCTGCTTCTGTTCTACTTTCCAACGCCGGTCTCTGCAAGACGTGCTTCACCAACTCTGGTCTCCGATGTCCCATCCCAGTTCCCATCAGCAGCGGGCCAACCTTGGATGGCGTGGTCAAGACCAAGCTCGCCGGTCCACTCAAACCAGGGTCCTTTGAGCCACAGCCAAGCAAATGTTTTAAACACTGAGCGAATGAAATTTCAAAGGGACAGCAAATACTTCAAAACTATGAAAAATAACGTGTAGATAATGTGTAAGTGATGAAGACGTAAAAAGCCGACCTCGTGTTCACATCCCCTACAGGATGGCCTGGATATTACAAGTGTGCCAGCTGGGTGGAGCTCGAGGATGCGAAGACAGTAACCAAAAGTGGACTTGTTCTGAACGTGCATCAAGAGTTCAACGAGGGGGCACCCAGCTGCCTTCGGGGAGCACGCGACTCTTGATCTTGGGGCTGTGAGTTTGAGCCCCACGTGGCCGGTAGAGGTTACTTTAAAAAATTAGAATTTAAAATCAAAAAAAGAATTCGAGGTGAATGCTGTGTGGCTCAGAAACAAAGAGGAAATACTTCAGAGGTATCTCAGACGGCCTGGGGATTAAACATTCCCAACACTGCTGTGGAAATGAAGAAACCATGAAAATATTTGGGGCAGATACCAAAATCTTTGAGAGTAATTTACTGAGAAGGTAGAAACCAAGTGGACGATTGACCCCACAGCGAAGGAAGTCGCCTTGTGAAGACTGTGGAGCAGTGGGCTGAATGTCGTCCATGCTGGATAGCAAACCCCCAGCGCAGGCGGAGCGCACGCTCACAACGGTGCGTGGACATAAGGAAGTCCCACCTGGATGCGAGATGACACCCTCAACAACGTGCAGGAGTCTGAGACGTGGGTCCCCATGAGCATGCTCAGGACATTCCCATTTGCAGAAAGACCACAGGTGACGACATCTTCACACTGCAGAGAGTGAGTATGAGCTCTTGAATCTACCGCTCTGTTGAACTTCTTAACTCATCCTCACCTGGCATTGGAGGACTTCGTGAAAACTCACCAAGCCTAATAAGAGACGATTATCATTCTTTTGCACCGGACATTTCTGTCTGTAAACTCTTGCTCTTGTCCACTCTGTGTGATCTGGGCAAATCGCAGCCTCCACTTGGGACAGAAGGAGAGACCTCCAGGGCATCGGGTCAGACCCCACAGCACCCAGCTGTGGTTCAGGGATCTGCACAAGCGCTCTGACTGTCCTGCCCAGCACTCTGCCCGACTGGCGGGTGTGTTCAGTTGACGTCAGAAGGGGTCATCAATACAAAACAACTTGCTCACCACGTTTCGGGAGAGGATAAACAAGACTAGAATCCACAACAATGACCCTGCGTGCCCTAAGAAGGATGACATAGGCCTTAACGGTGTACAGAAATTTTCCTTTCCACATTTTTCTCCTTTTGGAACGCCTATAATTTTTGAGTGATCACTGAAGTGTTAATTAATTCACTGTCGACTGTTTGCTGAGGCCTCAAAGCACAAACATGGTACGAAATCTCACTGCAGCAGAAGAAAGAAGGTGCAGATAAGAATGTGCCGAGTAAGTATCCGAGAACACCCAGCATGCCCCAGCACGGAATTTGGAGTCACACCAAAATCTGTATTCCCTTTGTGTCTCACTGGGTTAAAATTCCTGCAGACCATGTATTTGCACATGATGAGTGAGGATGACTCGAGTGGGTACAAAATGCAGTGTAGATTCTTCAAAGAGATTTAGCGATGAGTCACGGGGCAGGTGCATGCCGCCTCGGGCTCTGACGTGTGCGCTCGACGCTCCCACCTCTGTCCGACCCACAGTGGTTCTGGAAGCACGGCAGCCCTCACCAAAGAAGAGCTGGGAAGCAGTACAGATCAGGGGATTTAATCCTCAGGACCAGCAGGATTTTTCCGTCCAGAGATCTGGTCTTCATAAGGAGGCCGGCACATGGGATGGGCTGAAGGGAGGTCAGTGTTGGGAGTCAGACCGCTGGTTTGTTCTCCACGGCTCTTCACAGGAGCAGTTGGGGCACCTATCACGGGCTGCTGGCTGTTGGGATCAGATCTCGGAACAAGGGGGCCAGACTCGGAAATCCAGAGAGGTCTTCAGCAGGAGGTCCTCGAAGGATAGAACCCGTTTCTCTCTACCCATGCCAACACTTATGATACCAGATGGGTGGGTTTTCCACACCAACAAATTCTTCACTTCCCAGGAGACGCCAGCTTGGGGTCCTACGATTCACCTTCCTTCTGGCACTAACCACCCAGCATTGGCCCAGACCCGGGCTCAGTCCCACGGCCCAGGGCACCACCTGTGATTCTGACCAACCAGCTATAAATCCAGAGTTTCCAAGACCCCTTCTTTGGGTCTGATGATACGCTAAAGCGGCTCACAGAACTCAGGAAACCATTTTACTTACTATCACCAGTTTATCACAAAGGATATTTGAAAGGATACAGATGAAGAGGGGCATAGGGTGAGGTCTGAAGGGCCCCCTTGGAATGTGGGATGCGCCACGCTCTCGGCACATGGATGCATTTTTGTTCATCAACCCGGAAACTCTCCAAACCCTGCTGTACGGGGCTTTGATGAAGGTTCCACTCCTTAGGCATGCTCCGTTGAATCACTGCAGCCCTCTCCCCTCCCTGGAGGTCGGAGGTGGGGCTGAACCGGCCCTCTCTCTAGTCACGTGGGTGGCTCCCTCATCAGCGCAAAGACCTGGAAACGTTGCTCAGGGGTTGAGGACATGAAAGCATCCAGCCATGTGCAGGAGAGCTGCATCTCCTGGGACCCCAGCACCCTGTACAGAGGGGTCCCTGACTTCTCAGGCCCTGACAGTGCAGCTGGGTGGGCAGTGCCTCCGTGACCGCGGCACTGGGGGCGGCTTCCCTGCCCTCCATACCTTCCAGCTCCTGGTCTCTGCCATCTCAGCTGGCAGCCACCAGCACCCACCCTTCTGGGGTGCAGACTGAACAGGGAGCGTGAGACCAGGCCTTGACCTGCAGCAGGGTGGGCCTGTGGAGCCCGGGGTGCAGACCCGGGAAGTCTGTGTCTCACAAACCATGTGACACGCAATCCCCCTACCCAGACTTGGGACAGGAGGTGGCTGGAGATGACCCAGCCCATGCGGCCTGCCTGCACTTCCCACTTCCCCTCCTACCCCCGGCCCCACCCCTGTGCCCCCAGTCCCCTCCCTGGCCCACTGAGGCTTGTCTCCTGCTTTCCCATCCTGGAGAAAACCCAGAGCTCTTAGGGCCTGGGGGTTTGGGTTCCTCTGAATTAATGGACTTATTTTTAGAGCAGTGTTAAGTTTACAGAAAAACTGAACGGAAAGTACACCAAGTTCCCTTGTACTCCCCACCCCCCGCCTGGCCCCCCAGACAGTTTCCCCTAACCCCAAATGGATGTCCATGCTGTGTGTTCGTTGTAACGATGGACCGGCATTGTCAGTGTCTCCGTCAGGCCTCTAGCTGCCCGTGCGTCCTGTGGCAAAGCGTGACATCACCACAGCGGGCAACAGTTTCCCTGCCCTGAATCCTCCGAGCCCTGCAGGTGCAGCCCGCCCCCGCTCCCCAGGACTCGGGGAGCAAAGTAAAGAGAGAGCCGGGCAGAACCAACAAGCCCAGCAGAACTATTTATAAGCAGTCTCCGGGGGCCCCGCAGATGTGGACGCCAGTCTCTCGGGGTCCCAGCCTGTTGGAAGCTGCCCCTCCAGTTTCTGGCTGTCTTCCCCTTCCCTGTAAACCCAGAGCCACCTACCAAGGTGCTTGCACTGCAGCCCGCCCTCCTGCTCCTTCCACACTTTCTCACCCTTCTGGAAGGCCAGCCTGAGCTTACACGCATGGGCATCGGAAGTGCAGCGGAGGGAGGTGGGGGGGCTCAGCTGGTAGAGCATGTGACTCTTGATCTCAGGGTTGTGAGTTCGAGCCCCATGTCGGGCATGGAGCCTTCTTGGATGGACGGATGGATGGATGGATGGATGGATGGATGGATGGATGGATGGAAAGGTAGATAAATGGACAGATGGGTAGATGGATGCATGCACACATGCAGTGGGCTGTGATGGGCCTCCAGCTCCCCCCTCCAGGTTTCCAAGCACTCCGCACACTCCCCACACCTGTGGCGGGAAGCTGCCAGCCTGCCTCGCCCTGCCCCTGGCCCTGTCACAGGCCTGCAGGGCTGATTGTGGCTTCTGTGGGCTGTGAGGCTGGCGAGCAGGTGCCCCTTCCTGCAGGAGGAAGGCATCGGGAGCCGCTCTGGGCATCCCCCAGTCCCTCGCGCTGCTGTGCCAGAAACTCTCAGAGGTAACGAAAGTAGGGGTTTGTTCTGATGCTCATCTCTGCTTTGTCCTTGGGACAGGTGCTGGCATCGACGGAGTGGAGGAGATCAAGCGGCATCCTTTCTTTGTGACCATAGACTGGAATGTAAGTTGCACAGCACGGTCCCCAGCACACAGGGGTGACGGGGAGGTGAGGTGGAGGGCGCACCAGCTTGATAGAGACCAGAGGGAATGTGACCCTGTCCCCTGGAGGGGTGCCCTCTCTCAGGAGCCTTCTGAACAGGCTGGCTGCTGGGCTGCTGGTTCTCTGGGTCTCCGGGTCCCTGGGGGTCTCCAGGCCACTGGTTCTCTGGGTCTCCGGGCCCCTGTGGGTCTCTACGCTGTGGGGCCGCTTGTTCTCTGGGTCTCCGGGCCCGTGGGGGTCTCCAGGCCATGGGTCAGGCTGCGCAGGCCTCTTCCGTGTTGAAGCGCTGGCATCTCGCACTCTGTGCTGCTCTCCAGTCTCTGGTTTCGGGCTCAGGCCACACAGCTGGCACTCCTGTAGACTTGTTAAAGAAAACAAATACCCAGACTGTTAAAGACAAAGTTATTGGTGACACTTGTTAGCGACGTAAGGACTTCCATGGTGATGCATTCAGGGACCACGGGGACAGGGTCTGCCACCGGGGGACAGATGGGGCTGAACTCTGAGCAGCTGGGGTGATGGGATTTATAGCGGGTGGGGGGGGCACGGTTGTGAGGGGCTCTGGGTGAAGCGACCTCACAGGACTTCCGCGGGACGCAGGCCTGGGGCCCAGAGGTCACCTGGTGGGGGGAGGGGCCTCCCAAGTCCAGCATCCAGCCCCAGTTCTCCGGGCCGATGCCACGATGCTGCTTGCAGC
The DNA here is from genome assembly GCF_002007445.2 of Ailuropoda melanoleuca. Taxonomy (NCBI): domain Eukaryota; kingdom Metazoa; phylum Chordata; class Mammalia; order Carnivora; family Ursidae; genus Ailuropoda; species Ailuropoda melanoleuca. The sequence continues at coordinate 107,626,587 of NC_048227.1, read as the reverse complement.
TGGACGCTGGCTGAGGGGCTCCCGAGTCTCATTCCAACCCGCCGCTCGGAGCCGCCTCCGGACCCGTCAGCGTGGAGAGCGGCCGCGGCTGTGCTTTGTGAGCAAGGAGGGCATCCCTCCTTGGACGTCGGTGTCTTCTGGTCCTTTCCTGAGGTTCACACAGCAGGCACATTCGGGGGCTTCGTTTCCCGAGCAGACAAATTAACCTCGGGAGACTAACAGAGTATGTGCATGTTGCGTTAACGTCCTGTCTAGGACAGAGGCTGTTAGCTGTGTTTGCCTTTCTCCCTGTCTTCGTCCTGTGACCTCCACGGGCTCCAGCAGCTGTGGCGCGGTGGCAGCCTACCCCCAGCCCCCAGGGTTATTACCTCCGACAAGGTGCTGACACGAACGCTGGGTGGAACCAGCTGCACCCAGAGCTTCTGACCTGACTCCTCTCTCCTCCTCTTCTGAACGTCTTCCCACTGGGAGAGCACGAGCTTCCTTAAAACCCACTTCTGTAGTTCTTTTTTTTTTTTTTTAAGATTTTTATTTATTCATTTGACAGAGAGAGAGACAGCCGGCGAGAGAGGGAATACAGGCAGGGGGAGTGGGAGAGGAAGAAGCAGGCTCCCAGCAGAGGAGCCTGACGTGGGGCTCGATCCCAGAACGCTGGGATCACGCCCTGAGCCGAAGGCAGACGCTTAACGACTGAGCCACCCAGGCGCCCCGCACTGCTGTAGTTCTTATTACGGAGCTTTTCCGAGGTTAAGATTCTTTTCAATGCTGAGACCAGAGAGAAGCACTCAAGATGTTGGGACACATATGACCTCCCCGCCAGGTGTACTGTGATCTCCCGACAGGTGCACAAGCCTGGTTAAAGGGCCAGGTGGACATCAGCTTGCGTTCAGGAAAGTGGACAGTGAAAGCAAAGAGCCTGCCCATGAAATCTCTTTTTCTTAGCTTCCTGGAACGTAGGCTTATAAGGGGCTCGGTCATCCTCAACTCACACATGGACACATGGGCACCTGAAGATCTTTGTCGGTCGATTATTTAGGAGTTCCATCCAGCACAGAAGCTCTGCTGTACGCTGCGGTGATGAGGTCTCAGGCCAGCTGGCTATGTCTTAGCCCCGGAGCGCCAGCACCATGCCTTGGGCAGGAGCCTCAGAAGCTGACCCCTGGGGGCTCGGCCCCCTGGTGCCCAGACAGGTGCTCTGCCACGTGTCGTCTCCTCCTGCCCACAGGCATCGGGATAGAGCTGCACACCCCTTCTGTTATTACTCACCGTTCCGTGTGTTCAGCCATGCTGTTGACCACATTTCAGGCACTTCCAGGACACGGGGACAGAGCAGTGGCCATGACGCCCCGGGCTTTACAACCTGGTCAGAAGAGCAAGGCAGGATGTGAAGGGTATGTGCTTGGTCCCAGAGAGAAAGCAGCACCGTGAAGAGAGCCACACAGGGGAGAGGTGGGTCATTGAAGCTGAGCCCTTCACCTGCGCCTCCTGCCCCCACATCTGCCTCTCCGTGCACCTGTCTGCTGGGCACATTGGCCCTCCTGGCCCCAAGTGCCCCGGTGGCTCAGTTAAGACCTCCTCCTTGTGTCTTCTCTGAAAAGCCAGCCCCTTGCTGAGGCCTGTCCTGCCAACCCTTCCAAAGCCACAGCTCCTTGCCTGGTGCCCCGACTCCCCTCACCTTGCTCCATTCCCAGCTCCTCGTCACCATCCAGTGCCCTGCATCTTGTCCCTTACTCACGGTGTGGATTGTGAGTCTCCGTTCCCTGCTACTGGATTGGAAGCCCCAAGAGGTCAGGAGTCACTGTCAATGTTCCATAGAGACGTCCCCCGGGCCTCTGAGACAGCATGGTTCAGAGGAGGCAGCTGCCAAACGGTGAATGAGCGAGGGAGCCAGGGAGTGAACGGGAGAGGCTCTCAGGGCAGGGGGACCCACTTCTCTTCCTCTTTCTCCGGGACACCGCAGCGCCTCCCGGCAGAGATGAGAAAACAGGAGAACGGAATGGCTGGGGCCGGGGCCGGGGCCAGGGCCGGGGCGGGACCGTGTGAGGTGGAGATCTGCAGTCTGCAGCTGGAAGGAAAGGGGAGGCCTGGCCCCACGGCTCCGGGTACCACTCAACACGGCGGCTTGGCTCAGAGGAGCTTCTTGCGAGTTGCTGTGGGCAGACGCTTCTCTCAGCCAAGAAGGGGTGCCCCCCGCGCCGAAGAAGTGGGCATGTGGAGCCAGGACGACTTTGTGAAACTCTTAGAATTGCCACAGCACGATGATGACCTTGAACACTACGCAGGTGGGGCTGACGTGCATCCCAGAAAGCCCAAGTCGCAGCAGCTCTGAGCAGAAGCCCGGCTTCTTTCTGCAGCATCAGGAGCCGCGCCAGTGAGAGTCCAGCAGTGAGACTGGCCGCGGTGTGCACAGCTCGTCCCGTCTCTGCATTTGGGGCCAGGTCCCCGCAGGGCAAGCACAGTCACGGGATGTCTGCGCCAAGCAGGCGGTATGCTGCATTATGTGAAAGTTATCAGACTAAAATCGAGGGTCGGAAGTTTCTTTCGTTACTTTTAGCATTTCATTTCATTACATTTCATTTCTGAGAGAGGCCCTTCAGATTCATGGGGACCAAGCATATTTACTGTTACTTCCGTATTTGCCCAAGGATGACGAGGCAGGGACAGAGGGATGGAAAGATCTCCTTCCATCCCAAGCCCTGAATGAAAGCAGCCAGGGAGTGGTTAAGGGAAAGGAGCTCTGAGTCACCACTTTTGTGCAAATTCATTTATTTCATGAATAGTACTTGGTGCTTACCCAGGTCCAGGTGAGTGAGCAGGGAGTCCATGCTATGGCTATGGAAAAACACAGCCATCACCAAATGGCTCGACATCTGACGGCTGCACGGATATGTCTTGTCCAGCCACAAAAGAAGTGTGTGGTGTGGGTGTCCCATCAGAGAGCGGACACGGGTAGGAACTGACAGGTGAGGTGAGATACTCCTAGCGAACTCTCCTCAGGACCACAGCCTTCTCTCAGCTGTGCAGGCCTTCCTGGGATCCAGATGAGTGGCCCACATCTCCCCCCTCCCTTCCTACCCGTGAGCTGTGAGCTGCGGCCCCCACGGCCAGCCTTGGCCCCACTCACACACGGGTCAAGCAGCAGACCCTTCCTTGAGAAAGCAGACACGAAATGCAAGGCATTGCGAGGTCTCCAGTGGGCAGTGTTGCTAAGTCCCTGTCCAGACGTGCCCATTCTGTTTCAGCGGCTTGAATAACAAAACCATGGTACAGCAGGCTTTGCAGAAACTGTGAACACTGGGAGGTACTCCTTCTGCCCGGCCGACACGCAGGATGACAGCACGGAGCCTTTTCCCTGACCCGTTTGATTTCTGCCTGGGTGCGTGAACCCAGCACTTGCCTCGGGGTCCACCCTGGAAAATATAAGGATATTTATTGCACTTTCTTCTTCCCTCTGTGACCCAAAACTGCCAGGAAAAATTTTCAGGTGACCTGCTGGAGCAGAATGAGTCCATCACAGCAGATGTGGGGTCACTGCCCCTGTCCGTCCTGCTCTGCCATTAACTTGTCTGCAAAGGCAAGCAATTAACATCCCTGAGAAGCGCATCTTCCTGAAAGCTGCTCTGTCTCACCAGCCAAATGAAAAATTACAGTTACAGCCCCGAGGCTTCGGCAGAGGGTCATGGGGAGTCCCGCACCTACGTCACGTTTACTCTGCCCCATCACTACATGAAAGTTCATCACACAGGCCATGGGAACCACCCCCTGCCCCGAGGAAGCCCTCCTGCCCAGCCTGGCACCCCTCACCGTGGACCGACACCTGCTGGCGGAGGCTGCGACCTTCACTGTCGCCCCTCAGGACCTGTCATCACGACGACTTTCATTAGTGCTAGGCTTGTGCTTCAGTTCCTGAACCCTTCTGAGGGTTCCGTCAGTGGTTACTCGGTGCTTGGGAGGGACGCCCGGGGAAACCAAGGCACAGGGCAGTGAGAAGAGAGCCCAGGGTCCGTGGGTGAATGGGCAGCACGTGCCAGAGCCTCCCCCACCCTTGCCGGTCGTGTGTACCAGCAGCAGCAGAGGGAAGTCTTCGTGCCCACAAGACTGCACAGTGGATTTTAGGGGTTCGGTTCCCAGAGGGGTTGGCTGCTGGCCAGGATCTCAGAGCCTGTGTCAGAGGGTGAGGGAGCTCCTCTCACTGCCTGGTAGAAAGATTTCTATCAGTTTATTCCCACCTTAAATACACCAGCAGAGCTTCCCCTTTCGAGGAGCCCAGTAGGACTCTTCGTTCAGTGAATAACCGCTCCTCACTCCGCAGGGTTGTAAATCCAGATATTTTGGCTGGAACAGCTTTCAGCGGGGATAACCTGTATAGACAGAGTCCTGCTGCATGAACCACTGACCCAGCAGACCCCCCGGGCATTTGAATTCTCCCTGTTACCCCTGCCAGCCTAGCATCCCTCCACATTATTTCTGCGTTGCTATTTCAGGAATAATCTATAGCTGTGCCCTTTCCTAATTGGAGAATGTTAATTTTGAGATGCCTGGAGCCAAAGCTGCCTGCAGAAGCGGATGTTAGGTCCGTGACCCCGAGCTGGAAGCAGCTTCCTGCTGCATTACCCAGTCACCATTCTCACTGTGCCCCCCATTCTCCCCTTCATCGTCGGGAGGTCGTTTCGGTATAAACAGCCCTGGTGCACCTGCGCGGAGCCCCCTAGTGCATCCTGGCCTGATGGGTAATCGTTCCCATGTGGCTTCGACTGCGTCATCCTAAGATCCTGGGACAGGTGAGATGATTTAAAGTGCTGCCTGGTGACTGAGCATGAGGCCCCACTCTCTTTCCATTAGTGTGGGATGGATTGTTCTAGAGGCTCAGAGAGGGGAATCTAGGTCACAATTATAATGCATCTCACCCAGCTCAAAACCTACACAATATGCTGTCACCCACCATCCATCATTCTCGATTTAGCCCTGTGTGCTGCAGTTTACAACACGAGAAGCAAGATTACTTTTTTTTTACAACCTCAAACCTACTGCTAGCTTTGGACACAGGGAAAGAAAGGCGTATGTAATAATAACACATATTAGCACTTGCCAAAAGTTTACCCAGTAACGGGAAGCAACTGACTGACCTTTAAGACTGTGCAAGGGAGCCATCCAGAGTGTGGAGGGTACTGGGGTGCCTTATGCAGCCCTTCACTACCTGCTCAGAACCAGGATGAAGGCGGATTGAAAACAGGGACCGGTGTTCTGGGGGGCTGAGGGGCCTGCGAGGGAACTGGTAGGCCAGTAAGCCCTTGGTGGGCTCTCCCACGCTCTCCCTTCCAGTCAGTTAGGGTCTCCTTAGTGAAACACAGGCTTACAGAGAAGGTTCGAAGGCGTCACGTGCACAATGCCCAGGGAAGCCGGGTTTTCATACACGGTAAGCGTGCTGTGTGATGGCTGGGTTCTGTGACCGGCTTGGGGGCCATGCACCAGGCTGGGCATGCAGTGGGAAGGAGCAAATTAGAGGACTCTGCACCGGGCCGACAAGCATGAGCGTCCTGGGGCAGGGGAAGCAAGGAGGTACCATGTCCTCATTTGCTCCCCGAGTTATCACTAAATACTTGAGCTGAAGGGGGCAGTAGGCTCCACCCAGACGAAGTGCACTGCCACACCACTGCGGGGGCCAGATGCCGTTCTGATGGATTCCTTCTCCTTTTGGGTAAAGATGTGGAACTTGGGAAGCTGTGTCTCCCCAGGAGGTCAGCCTCCCGGCCAGGACCACTGTGCTGCTCTCGGGGGCGAGGAAGGAGGAAGACTGGGGTAAAGCACGTGGCCCTGGGAGTCCGCTTGGTCAGAGGACGCGCCTGTGCTTTCTTGGGCCGCTTGGATTTTCAAAGCCTTGATATCCTCCTCCATGGGAGGGAGCGGTAGAGGGATGGCAGGACAAAGAGCACACTTAGGTTTCTGCAGGGAGGGGAAGGGGGCTCGGGAAAGTGCCAGTCACCTTGACGTCCCCACCCTGCTTCTTATCAAGCTGGTGTAGTTACACTGTTGGTGGTCGGTGGGGAATCAAGACTCTGGGGTGTCCGTGCAGAACGGGGAGCGGCGTCATGGCCTCTACCCACTGCGTGTCCACGCACACACACAGTTGTCACCACTGATGCCCCCAGGCGCTGCCCCGTGTTCCATCATGGAGCCGAACTGCTTTGGTTCAGGGGATGTTTCATCTGCAGCTGTGAGACTGGGGGCAGGTCCTGGCCTCCTGCTCCCAGGGGTCCCTGTGTCCGCGGAGCTGGGGCGAGAAGAGAAGCTGAAATGTGTGACCTTCAGCTCCAGGTGCAAAAGCCTCGCCTCTCATTTGGACTAAGTGACAGCCAGTACTGTGTGCATGTAAATAAATGTTCACAGAGCAGGAGCCGTGGCTCTGTGGGAGAGATTCCCTCCCTCCTCCCTCTGCTCCCCTATCTCTCCCTCCCCACCCAACCCCCCAAGTAGCAAGAGAACACATGCTACCGAGGGAGAGGATGCGAGTTTTCCTTGAGTAGGACAGGTATCGATTTAGTAACCCAGCTCAAATACCACCAGAGCATCACTGGTATGAGCAGAAAGGGTCTGAGCCCCGCAGGGCTGCGCCTGGGCCATCGGTCTTGGTAACGGCTAGCATTTTAATCAGGGTGCACAGCTCACTTGTCCTTTATTCGATTTCCTGTGACAAGTGCATACATCAGGGAAGTTTATTCCCACCCCAGAGTGTGTCACAGCAGAAAGTAGCACCTTTCTATTTCTGGAAAGAGCTTATGGAGTAAATCAATTCCTAATGAAATCTCTTCACCCAGGGCAAGAAATGACCAGATAATCGAGGGTGGGGTTAATGTGTCCGTCTTCCTCTGGCGGTTCCCGGGTGCGCACCCTGAGGGACGTCCCATGCACGCCTGCAGCTCGCTAAACCAGGGGGCCTGGCAGTTGCCAGCCCAGACACATCTGTCAGTCTTGCCCGGCAGTTTCTGCAGCCGCCTTGGCTTCTAAAAGGGTGTGCTCCTGGTGGGGATCAGGGCATCGCGCCCTCCTGCCGCTGCTGGACGTGCTGAAATCCACCCCGCGGCCACCCCTCAGCCTCAGCCAGCAGTGGCAGCGTGCGGCCCCCTCACCTCTCCCTCACCTCCCCCACCGGCCCCAGCTTCCTGTCCTGCCCAGACTCCATTCTTGCCCATCTGTGTCTTTATCCACCTCCTTCCCAGACCTGCTTCCAAACTAGTTCCTAAAGTTGAATCTCCCCAAAGCCATACATTGTTGCCTTGCCTAAGAGCATTGAAAACAACAGCGTCAGGTTGGAAGGCATTTTCAAGAAGGCCAGCATCAGAGGGAAGCAACGAGGGGCATGGAGTTTCTGGGCATCAGAGGTCAGGCTCCGTGATCTAGGTCAGGGCCTCCTGACGTGGCCACTGCGGAGAAGCACTAACTCTCCATCTGGACTCAGGTGTTCTCACGGGCTCACCAAAGTGCGCAAATGTGTGTAAAGGAACACAGAAGCACAGACTCCGCCCACTTGAGCAGAGGGGTCTGGACCCCCAAATGCGGGGGTAGCAGAGAGCCAAGGGGAGTGCTGCAGCCCCTGGTCATGGGCTCTGGGGCGTGTGTGCGTGAGGAAGGACCTCGTTCGTCCTCGCTGGGGGCTTTCCCGTGTCCCCCAGGCAAGGGCTCCATGATGGTCGGGGGTGGGGGGGGTAGGAGGGTACCAAGGATGGAGGGGCTCTTTCCTGCTGTTCCCCGGGGGGTGGGGGGAGGGGGTAAGATGCGGCTGTCCTGTCAGATTTTATTTGAAAAAAAAAGTTTTAAAAAACATTCTGCCCCCACAAAGGTTTAAAACTTCACATTGTCCTCAATGATGAATACTTAGCATGCGTCCAGACCCTCCTACGTCCTGTATGGCTTTTATAGAATGTAGTTTTATCATGTGTCTTCTGTAATATCGGCCCACAACCGGTACGGTGTTTCCCATGCGTCAGGGAGCACAGGGGTGCTGGCCACAGCGGAAAGCCCAGGCGGTATGTGAGAAGCCCTCTCCCCTCCCCCGCCGCGGCTCTGCTGCTCCGCGTCACCCTCCCGGTTTTCTGCGGTGGCTCAGCGTCCTGTCTTGCTCTCCCCGCAGAAGCTGTACAGGAAGGAGATCAAGCCACCATTCAAACCAGCGGTGGGCAGGCCCGAGGATACCTTCCACTTCGACCCCGAGTTCACAGCACGAACGCCCACAGGTGTGTGCCAGCCGTGAGTGCAAGCAAGCCCAGAGTTCTGCCAGCTGTGGGGGGGGGCCTCCTCCTCCCTGGCTGGTTAGGGATGGAGGCTCAGCCAGAGGGTCTCACGTTCGAGAATGCGTCCATGGAGGGTACTAGTCTGTTCTGTTTGACTCTCTCGCTCTCTCTGCTCCACCATCAAACTTTAAGTGAGAGAACCAATTCTCGGTCCTCCCCCCCAGTGACATCTGGTTTGGAATCACTCAGGGTTCTGTAGATCCCCTCTCCTGCTGCCCCTGTTCTGAGCTGCGATCCGGGGACCGCTTCTTTCAGGCACGCACAAGCAGGGAACCTCAGGCAAGGCAAATCTCTTACGCAGGTAGAGGATTTGGGGGAAGAGGAAGGCTGCAGACGACGTCTGTCGCTGTGGGTACTGTGGATCTTACTCATGCAAACTGCAAACACCTGTCGGAAAAGCTTGGTCAGCTCCTGGACGTCAGCACGGCGGACGACACGTTCCCTTAGCTCTCATGAAAATCGACAGTCCCTCTGAGGTCCGTCAGACTCAGTCAGAACTCGCCAGCTCCCTCCAAAAGTTACCATTTTGTGACATCGAGCCCAGAAGGCTCTGCTGGGTAGTTTTTAGAATCTGAAAACTGCGCACCACTAGACAGCAGAGACAGAAGCGTGGCAGGCGCCAAGCTGCTCCAGACCCGGGGCTCGGCTTGCTTCGCGCTGTCTGCCTTTTTCCTGCACAGAATTATGGCTTTGAGGTCTGCCTTCTCTTGAAAATCCCCCGCAGTACCGAGGGCTGCCCTGAAGGGCTCCACCAAAGCACAGTGGATGCATCAACCTTAAGCAGTCTTCAACCCCCAGGGCGCTTTGGCGTCCTCCCTAGGGCTTTAGATTTAAGAATTCCAGCTTGACCCAGAGAATGAGCCAGAGCCGTTGAATGGTCAGGGCAGAGCCTAGCCCGAGAGGCTCATTGACAGCCGCTGGGGAGTGTGTGTGCTTTGCAGGGGAGACCAGCCGGCTCTATTAACTTGAACTGATGCATTTTCTTTCGTGAATGGAGACTTTGCAGATCAGATAAGCACTGTCTCCGAACTAGGGGCACAGAGTACACCGCCATGCCTCCTGTAGCCAGGGCTGCCTCCCCCTGCATGGACCAGAGCAGTGGTGGGCAGGCTGGGGGCGATCGGCTGAGGCTCCCCCTGCAGGGTCCGAGCGGTGGTGGGCAGGCTCGGGGCAATCGGCTGGGGCTCCCCCTGCACGGACCGAGCGGTGGGGGGCAGGCTCAGGGCGATCGGCTGGGGCTCCCCCTGCACGGACCGAGCAGTGGGGGGCAGGCTGGGGGCGATCGGCTGGGCCTCGGTTGGGTCTTCATGGAGTCCCCAGCTCGGCTCACACTCGGTGAGGTGGCTGGCGGGCCTGAGGGGTAGGTGGCATTAAAAGAGTTTAACATGCTTGAGAATCATGCGGGGGATGCTGACTTTCGGCACAGTACTTTAAAAGCAGACACAGGGGTGAGATAAAAGAAAATTTAAAACTTTGATGATCCCATGACTAGTTTCTGACTAGTATGTTCGAGGGGTTCTTAAATCTTGGACGGGCCCCTCGCACCAGGCAGCACGCTCCAGTGGGCAGCTGACTTGTGCGCGTCCAGGGGATAGAAACCAGCTTTAGCGCTGGCTTAGTTTAAAATAAAGACTGTAAGCCTACCGCAAGGCATTCCCACTCCGCGTCCCGAACCCTCGCACAGGATGTGGGTTATCCTCTGTTTCAGAATCTCCTTGCTGTAGATACCCTTTAACACAACCACGCACTGAGCTCATGTGCTTAGAAAATTCTACCTTCCATTAATATCTAAATGCAGAGAGAACGATTTTCCTGTGTCCTTAGCACTTCAGTTACGACCCAGCACAAAGGCAAACTGTATAGTGTCCTAAATTAAGCAAAAGTGATGGAGAATTCAAACGAGGATCCCCTCCTGGAAGGTTGAATTCTCTCGTTGTTACCTGCAGACTCACCTGGCGTCCCCCCCAGCGCCAACGCACATCATCTATTCAGAGGATTCAGCTTTGTGGCTTCAAGTCTGGTCCAGGAGCCCTCGCAGCAAGATCTGCACAAAGCCACGGTTCATCCCATCGTGCAGGTAATCCCGCACCGCCCGGCGGCCCTCGGCCCCAGCAGGTGTGCGCGGGGAGGCGCCAGCACCCATGTCACACGTGGACTGAGAGCCAGCCTGGGTCCGGGGGTGCTGATGCCGGGGGTACCGACTCTGTTCCCAGCCTCTCGGGCGTTACTGCGTCTCATGGTGGCCTGAGCCGTGCCTCTCACCCCTGCTCCACGTGCATCCTAATGAAGGGGAGGGTTCTGATCAGAATGTCCCCGGGGTGTGTCTGTGGCTGGAGCCCCCGGAGGGGTCAGACAGGGGCGTCCTCACTGTGTGGATCGAGTCAGTACCCCAAGAGAGTGGTTTGGTTTGTGGGTACCGTTTCCTTGTTGTGAAATGTACTCTTTGGGAGATCAGGTCACGTGACATTTTTAGAAGGCGTTTTCCACCTACTAAGGGTAACCAGATCCAGGGAATTCTAAGGAGGAATTGTGATTACATTTTATTTAAGGACAAAGTCAGGGAAAATGAGGTGGCCTTAGATTTCCCTATTTCTCTTTCCCGGGCCTTTAGGGACCCCGTGGTGTGTCTCCGGGGGACACTTGATGAGACGGAGTGCACCATCTACTCTACAGTGTATGATTTGGTGGCTTGCTGTCTGCACTCTCAGTGCCTGGGGCAGAGGCATATGGGCAGACGGGGGCTGTGCTGGGACATCACGGGGGTGACTTTTACTTACACGTGCACACCAGGCACCGCTCTGGTCTCAAGCGTCAGAACCACACACCCCTATCTACAGGGCCTTCTGTGCTCTCATCTCCAGATTCTCAGACTCTGTGTACTATAGCCTAAAAATTAAGCTCATCCCCAGAAAGTTAGGATTTAGATCTGGAATCTTTGCTGACCAGCAGCATGACCTTCATGATCCCATTACCTCCTGGCCTCAGTGACCTCGAGTGCACCATCCAGACCCTCCCTTGCTGTCCACGTCCTGTGTGTCTAAGCTTGTCCCTCTGCCCGAGCGAGCTCTGATGGCAGTCTCTGCCCCGGGTCTGTCTCCGCAGCAGTTACACGGGAACAACATACACTTCACCGATGGCTATGAGATCAAGGAGGACATCGGGGTGGGCTCCTACTCCGTGTGCAAGCGATGTGTGCATAAAGCTACTGAGGCAGAGTATGCCGTGAAGGTAAGACCATGCGTGCGTAAGCAGCGCCGTGTGCGGCCCCGAGCACAACTGCAGTGCTCCACGTGCCTGACTCAGCGGGCTCACCGAGCCGGCCAGCTTCCTCCCTGTACACCGTCCCCCAAGCTCGCATATGACGGAGTTCAGTTGGCTTTGACACTAGGTCACCCACTCAAAAATTATTTTGCAGATGATGAATATCTGATTGTATCCAACATATAAGTACTGACCAGCTCTAGTAGCTTTGTATATAGTTGACCCTGGGGTAAAAGCTTTGGGTGCTCAGTATTTTGGAAAGTACAGTTGGGGGACAGGCACAGTGTTGTTTGAGGGGGCTGGAGTGGGGGGAGAGGAGGAAGCAACAGTCACCAGAAATTAACTCAAAGAAATGAATAGAGGCATAAACTGGTAATATCTGTGCAAACTTAAACATTAAGAAAAGTAAACACTAAAAATTATCTAGAATTATGCAGAATCCAATCTCTACAGAATACCTTTAGCTTCTGTAATTGTTGCTAGATTTGATATTTGATCTAGAAATCCCAAATACCAGTTTCTTGAGTTTTCTGGTTGGTGAAATGCAGACTAAAAGCTAAAGCTTCCAGCCGAAAGCATAACCGAGTTTCTGTAAAAAGCGTGAACTGTGCATTCTCTCCACAAGAGAGCCAGAGAGCTCTAACGCCGCTGCTTCCCCACGGAACTGACCTCGAGCCCCTCGAGAAGCCGGCTCCAGCCTGTGGCGTCAGCACGGCCGACCCGGTCACGTCCATGCCACGTGACACTGTGCCGGCCCCTCACCGAACATTTGGGGAAGCACGCGACCCGTCCAGCAGCAGCAGCGTAAAAGGAGCACAGCCTTCCACTGCGATTTTCCTAAGTCAGAAGAAATTGCTCGAAATGGTGCCTGCAGGGAGATGACCCCGTTCCTTCGTGGGTCACCCACGCCCCGTGTTTCTCGCACTGAGCAAATGTTCAACTCTGTCAAAACAAGACACCAGCCCAAAAACCTAGGCCCTTTGGTCTCGTTTGGTTTGGAAATTGCTGGCTTGCTGACAAATGTATCCTGAAGTCCTCAAGCAGGAAAGAACGTTTGGAATACGGAGGGATAGTCTGTGGGTTGGGCAGACTCCCGGTGCTCGGCCCACCCGGAGTCCAGAAGCCACAGGAGGGCGTGCAGTGCGGTTCCCGGGTGCGGGCAGGAAGGTGTGCGGCGCAGTTCCCGGGAGCAGTGGGCACACGCACTGGCACTGCTGTCAGCCCCGGCGTCCGACAGCAGCGGCAGCACGGGACCCCAGGAACACACGTGGTGTTGCCAGCAGTGACCGCTGCAGAACGGGCGTGCAGGGCTCCACGCGTTCCAAAGACCTGGGCTGGTGAGGAGTTTCGTGTCTCCGTCTCCCTGGGAGCGTTCAGAGGTGTGCGTGCATGGACGCCCCGTGTGCCCGCGCAGATGCTGCTCCCGTGGGCGGGTGCGCCTGACGTGGGTCGTGCGCCTGCCCTCTGCCCTGGACCGGGACTGCATTCCTGCTGCAGGACATACGGCACACACACCTCCCACATGCGTGGACTTCAGAGAACTTTCTGCCTGGGTCATTTCTCATAGCATTCCTTCAGCCGTTTATCGGGTGACCAGCAGCAATCCTAGAAACAATCCCTGCTTCCAGTGAGCACGGAGAAACGCGCCCATTGTTTGTCTGGCTCAGCGGCCACGATGCCCTTCGAGAAAACAGCCTGCCTCTGTCAGCTGCGTTTTGTGCCTCTGAAAATAAATCTCCCATTGACAGAGGCAGTGGCGTGTTTCCTTGTACTGTCCCCGTAGCCAGCTCTCTTATGAAAACACCGTCTGAATTCAGCTTTGTTCCATGGCTTTACCTCGGTCCTGTCTCTCTCGCTGAGGCCACGCTGTGCCGGGAACTTCTAGGGCATCTCACCCCAGGGCCCAGAAGCCAGACGCGTGGCTGCAGCTCTGTGAGGCAGAAAGCCGGGTCTTCCTGTTCTTTTTTCCAAGCCTTGAAGTTCCCTGGACAAAGGGAGCTGGCGGACCTTGTAGGACTTCCCCGCTCCTCACTGAGACCACTCTGGGTCATCATTTATCGTCTGGAAGGTGTTTAAATTCACCAAGTGCAGGGAGGAGCTGTTCCCCTTTACTGCACAGCCCCCGGGACCCAGAGCTGGGTCAGAAGCCCGTGTGGGCTGCCTGTTGCAAGGACAGCCATCAGGTCCTGGGTCCTGGCTTGGATTTCCTTCAAAGGCAAAGAACTGGCAGGAGTTTCAAGGCAAAGAGCTCCGTATTCAGGATAGGCCCATTTATTACTGAATGTAACATCCTGCAGATTGCACCTCTGTCCCGTTTTCAGCATTTTCCGGGTAGAACACAATGGAAATATTCTTTAGCCTTTGTCTGTGTCAGCTGACTGGTGGATGAGTGGCAGTATCCTCACTTAGGGATGGAAGAACTAGCAAAACGAAGAATGTCTTGTAACATAGCCTAGCCCTGAGAGCGTGGCATTTAATGACTTGGCGTGCGAGTTGGACCCCAGGTCAACAGACGTCTTATTGAGCCTCCACTGCCGGACTCAACCCCGCACCCTCGCTAGCACGCAAGCAGTTGGCAGACCCAGCCCTCCAAATTCCCACGTGCACGGAAAAGGGGTGTCTGTTTCGTGTTGAGAAGCGGTCCAGTCAGAGCCAGCTGGGGCCTCCTCACTGCACTGCATTGATTCAGAAAACTCGCCTCTGAGTAATGAGCAGAAAAATGTATGCAGCGACTTTGATGAACAGCGGGACTGCGGCCAGAGGGCAGGGGCTTCTGCCTGGGGCAGTCATAATGAGGGGCGCGGGGGGGCACTGGGGATGTCTGAGACACTCTAGTTTTCCTAGCTGGGGTGGGGGTCGCCACTGAGGCCTCGTGTGTAGGGGCCAGAGATGCTGCAGAACGTCCTGAACGGGACGGCTCCTCCCACGATCCTGGACACAGGATTACCCAGCCCATAATGTCAGCGCTGCTGAGCTTGAGAACCTCAGCCTAAAGCATCCTTTGCGGCGGGGGGTGGATGCCTCATGCAGATGCATTCCGGGAGGCTGACCTCTGGGAGATGAGGGTGGCGTGTGCCTCCTCCGACTCTTAGCAGCGGGACGACGGTCTGAGCGGAGCCCGGGGCTTCCTGCACGCTACTCAGGGCCGGGCAGGCCCTCTGGCGGACGGAGCTGGAAGTGCAGGGAACAGCCTTCCCAGGGGCGGGTGGGGCCCGCCGTCAGCGCCGAACAGACCCGGCGTCAGTCTCGGAGCACATGGGATATATTAGCTCTCACATCTTGGAAATATCACTGTGTTTTGCTTTAAGCTGATTTCTCTGTCTTATGGGAGCCTAATTTTGCCACTGTAATTACTCTGTCGTCACATTAATGACATTTAAGGCCGTTTTTAAACCTCTCCACCCAAGTATACTCCCAGTCAACAAGACTTGGTTTTGCGTTTATTCTTGGCTACGTTTTTCTGTGCAGCTCTTAAATTAGCGAGGCCAGGTCTAGCTACCACGTAACGAAGCCTTTAGCACAGTGCGCACACAGTAGGGACTCAGGGAGTGTTGCTGCGGAGTCTGAACCCCCAGGGTTTGGTGCTGCCCGCCCCCCAGCCAAGGCAAACAAGGCTGGATGGCCCCCGATCTTCCGCGGGGAGAGCCTGGCCTCAGGCCCTCATCCTCCTCACGGGCACCAGCTCAGGCCGACTCGGCATAGGATGTCCCACCAGCATGCCCAGCTCGTGCTGAGAGGGGGTAGGAAAACCATGATGTCCTCTCTTCCTCTCCCCTCTGGCGGGCGCATGGCAGTTGAACAGATGTGCCCTACTTTCTTAGCACGCGGAGCTGCGTCCGAGGGGCAAAACCGTGCATCGCTCCAATGCACAACCCAAGTTCGCCTTTGCTTTCAGAGCCAGCCCCAGAAGGCGAGGAGCGGAGGTGAAATTGTGCAGGACTGTGAGATAACATGACATAGAACTGCACAGATGGCCGGGCATGAGTGACTTTACATTTAAAATAAGGTTGACACGGAGTCGTTTACGATGTGCAGAAGGGAACTGTGACTGAGCCGCACTTGTTGGGGAGAGGTTTAGTTGAATAGAAAAATCATTAGTACTCTCTCCATCAAAGGTGCTGTACCCACTTTACACGAATTGCTTTAGAGGGTGGTTGGTTTCTATTTTGTTTTGGAGTCTTTATGGCTCAACATGATGAGGCGCGTGTTCTAGACAGCCCAGGAAGTCAGTTTGCATAAAAGGCAGGAAGGGAGGCGCACCTCGAGAGAGTTCCAGGGGTGTCTGCGGACGACTCAGATGTGTACTGCTCGCAGGGTGCCGAACTCACATGCACATCCAAAGTACTGCTTTTGCCACCTCGATCCTTGGTTTCGAAACAAAACATCAGTAAACTTCTAGGGAGCAAACCATACAACACCTGAAGTTCACGAGACCAGGAGCAGCAGGCATGAGATAGAATTCAGACTTAGCGCAAATTCTATCATCCCGTTATGACGACAATGGAGACAGCAAACAGCGTTCACTATGTGCCAGTCTTGCCAAACTCGAAATGCTCCGCATGTTAGGTCCGTTGATCTTCATGACACAGGATGTAATTACTGTCATCATTCCCTCGAGGGCACAGAGACCAACAGGTCAACAACACATACAAGGACACCCAGCCCGTAAGTGGGAGAGCCAGTGAGCGTCCAACCGTGCATGCCCTTGACCTCCCCGGGGCACTGCCTCTCGCTTCCATGGGGTGGGGCCCTGAGGCTCATCTCCAGCTCACTCCCTGCTTTCTGCAAGGCCCAGATCCTGAAGGAATGACACCGCCATGCAGAGTGGATGGGGCGGAGCCGTGGTAAATTTAAGCCCAAGTCATGGGATCTGCAAGGAAAACGTGTGTGGTTTTGATGACCATCTAAGCTCCCTAAACGTTACAGTGAAGGTGTAACTGGAGAAGCGGAGGTGCCCGTGACGCCGGATCCAGGTTCCTTTTCTCGTATGTTCCCTGCTGTTCTGCCACCAGCCCTCCGGCCCTGCCTTTGGGATGGGGTTCACTCCACCTGGCAATCCCTGCCTTCTCTTGTGTGAGTCTGTGTCACCCGGTCCTTGATTCTAGGGAGGAGGTGGGGCCGACACTCGTCTGCCGGGAGCTGGGCAGGCTGTCCTGACACGGAGCCCGTTTTGTGTTCTCAACAGACAGTTACAAGAGCATGGGCGCTCCTGTGCTCGTGTTCTTATGTGTATGTAAGTTGCCATCCAAAAACACAACAGGGTTGAGACAAATGTTTGACATGGATAGGGCTTATTTTTAGAAGGAAAACTGATCGGCATGGAAATTTTAATTTTTTCCAGCAGGGAAACTCAGTCTTCCCGCTGTGTCGTTTGTTTAAATTAATTGTACGAGAGAAGCTGTCTGTGAAATCTCGTGAACCATTGCGTGCTCCACTACCCTGTTCACATATGGCATTGATCCTGGGAACAAGCCCGTGGAAGTACCCCGCCTCAGGGGCCTGCAGCAAGCCTGTGAGCCCCTCCTCTGGATCACTGCAAAGCCCATTTCCCCGAGGACTCAGTGTCCAAGGAGGGGCACGCTAGAGAGAGCCAGAGAAGAGGAAGGTGGAGGGGGCAGAGCCAGAGAAGAGGAAGGTGGAGGGGGCAGAGATGCAAGAGGAAAGCGTGCTGCGGATGGTGAGGCCTCCTTTCCTCTCCCCTCCTGTTCCTATCTCCGCAGCCAGGAATTAAAATGCACAGGAGGGGCTCCTGGCTGGCTCAGTCTGTAGAGCCAGCGGCTCTTGATCTCAGGGCCGTGAGTTCAAGCCCTACATTGGGCGTAAAGCTTACATTAATTAATGGATTGATCGATTAAGAGGAAGAAAAGAGAAGTGCTCCTGACACGTCTGTCCCCACATGCTTCACCTGCAGAGAGAGTCCTCGTCTGCCCTCCGTGGCGTCCCGGGGGTGCTGACTCAGCCCCGTAAACGTGCGGCTTGTTGGAGAGCAACACGGCGGTGGGCTGTTTAAGGGCCATGGTGGGGGGCTGACCCCGTGCGGCGTCCTGCCCGCTCTCTGCAGCCGCTGCGGGATGAGAAGGACGGCGACAGTTCCCCTGACTCCTTTGTGGTTCCGCCAGGATCATCTGAGCACCAGCACGGCGGAGAGCCGGCCTTGCTCACTGCGCTGACCGGGAATTCCTTCCCTGGTTATGTTGCCTGAGGAAGATTATAAGTCAGTGTTGTTCTCAGAATAAGGAACGTGATCAACCAGCGCTTTCTTGAACTAGGAGCAAGTCTAACAATGGCAATCCCAGGAAACCGGTCCCACCGGGAGGAATTTCATTCCTTGACGCGTCTGAACAGCCTGCTCGGAACGTCTCTCTGGGCCCTGCCGTCCCTCCTGCCCAGACTGCAGCTTGGGCTCAGGGACCAGTAACCCTGCCTCCTGGCTCAGCGTCTCTGTTAATAATAATTCCAGAAAAAGATGTGTGGGCAGAAGCAGCCAGCGCTCGCTGACTGACCGCAGTGAGGATCTGACAAGCCCTGGGTCTGAACAGACCCTGCGGCTGTGCGGACCCCACGTCCCGCCTGCCAGATCCAGGCCTAGTGGAGGGCCAGCGGGGCGTCTGTAGGAACTGCGCCTGCACGGTTCTCCCGGATGCCTGCCCTTCCAGGCTGGGTGCCCCATCTCCCCTGCGCACCCCCCACCCCACCTCTCTGAGCCCGGCGGCCACATCGCAGCACCCGGCCTTGTCCTCCAGCTTCTGGTCAGCTTTGCCACGGGGAGACCCCACAGCAGGAAGGGAGAGCCCCCAGCTCCCGTTGGATGCATCTCTGTGCAGCTGCCCCACCCAGTCCTGTAACTGCCCCCC
>NC_048227.1:107585683-107608089 GCF_002007445.2 Ailuropoda melanoleuca | reverse complement strand
CCCCCCCGCCCCCGCCCCCGGGCCGCTGGCAGGAAAGAAAAAGCTTCCTGCTTCCAACTCCATTGTGAGGATGATGAAACAGATTTATGCTGACAACACACCACTTTTATCATGAAATTTTATTCAAAGAATGTATTTGTTTAATTGTTTAAAAATCCACTCATTTTTTAAGAATCTACTAATGCATTTTAACTTTCTCAGATTTCAAAGAGAAGGTCACAGCCCTGAGAGATTGAATGACCCCCGACGGCTGTTGGAGCAGAAGGGGTCCTATACGGGGCGCCTGGGTGGCTCAGTCGTTAAGCATCTGCCTTTGGCTCAGGGCATGATCCCGGTGTTCTGGGATCGAGCCCCACATCAGGCTCCTCCGCTGGGAGCCTGCTTCTTCCTCTCCCACTCACCCTGCGTGTGTTCCCTCTCTCCCTGGCTGTCTCTGTCAAATAAATAAATAAAATCTTAAAAAAAAAAAAAAGAAGGGGTCCTAGAACCCCGCTGGCCAGCACGCACTCCAAGCAGTGTATTCGACCCCACACTGCTGAAGACGCCTTCAGAAAGTCCCGCCCTTAGAACGCTGCACCATCTGCTAGCTTCTTTCAGTACTAGAAGCAACGCTGGCGTCCCCGCTAGAATTTTGGTGCAGTGAAATGTAGCAAAGGAGAAAAACGTGTCAAGAAAGGGAGCTTAACTTTGGCTTGTTTAACAGTGCGTGTCGCTGGGCTTGGAGTCCTGGGGCGCCAGCGTCATCGGAGCTCGGCTGCCGGCTTTAAAGTCGAGATGCAGAGAGGAGGAGCGCGGGCCCTGCGGTGCTCTCTCCTAACAGCGAAGGGGAGGGACCAGGGGTGTCCGGGGGCAGCATCCCAACAGTCTGTATATTAAACAAAAGAGATTGAGTTCCATGCAAAGCTCCACTGCGAGTCTGACCTGAGAGAAGGTCAAAGCCAATCTCCTTCCTGCTCCGTAGTCAAATTATGGCATTCTCCAAAGAGCACATATTTTCAAATTCAGTGAAACTGATGTCGAAAACAGTATGAAGGGCTCTTCCGTTCTGAGTGTTGTTAACGCACGTGCTTGGGATTCACTTGGATGAGGACCCCCACCCCAACGGTTCCATCCCCGTGGAAGTGGGAGCAAGCAGACCACCTCCAGAGACATCAGCCATTATCTGCCAACAGAGACCTCCCTGTTCAAAGTAGGCTTCTATTCGTGACCTTGTCCTGTCTTTGGAAGCTGTTTTCATGGGTGGAAGGACTATACCTGTTACCCTAAGACATGGGATACAGACGCTGGGTGGCGGAGGGGAAGGAACATGTGTGTCTCAGCCAGCAGCTGACTCGGCGAGCCCGCCAGTCCCGCCGTCTCCTGGGGAGAACCACGCACTCGGTCCCACTGCGGCTGGCGTGTTGCCGCAGAGTATGGGGAGAGGTGCACCGCGGGTGCTGGAGCCCGCTCCGGACAGCGCGACGAGCACGGGCCGCCCACTCAGAGCCTGCCTCCGTGATTGAGAGCACCTGCTGCTGTTTGCGGGTGCCTGTGTGAGCCCCCCAAACCCACCCTTCCCTCTCCAACCCTGTTATTTCATAAAATCTGTGTCCCAGGCTTGTGCCTGCTTTTTGTCAATGTCGCTCTGCCGCTAGTTGGGACAGAGGACGGCCGTGAACGTGTAGGCAACCGTCACTTATCCTGCTGGAGCGTGAGCTGGGGGGGAGGGGAGGGGGCAGAAGGGTCCGAGCCGGCCGACACCGTCCCGCGCCTCACGTCCCCTGCTCTGTGTATTCCAGATCATCGACAAGAGTAAGAGAGACCCCTCGGAAGAGATCGAGATCCTGCTGAGGTACGGGCAGCACCCGAACATCATCACGCTCAAGGACGTAAGTGGCCGTCACCCGGCACCTGCTTCGGTTCACGGCTCAGCCCCTGCTGCCGCCCCCCGAGTGTGTGCCGGAGCCCGCCTCTGCCGCCAGCACCTTGGAATCACCCGGCAGCTGCCGAGTTCCTGTCCCTCGGACACGCCCCCCCCACTCCCAAATCGGGTATCGCGGACTATGAGGGAGGAGGAGAAGCTGGTGCGGATTCAATCCAGAGGTGGTGTTCGGTGCCGTTCCGAAAGCCAGCAGAAAGGGAGTCTGGAGTGGCTGAGGCAGGGCTGGGTCAGATCTGAGACCCCAGACCGAGCTCTGGCCGTGGCGCTCCTCCCAGCTCCCTCTGCGGGGCAAGGAGCGGTCCCCAGCCCGGGAGACGGAAGGCAGCAGGAGCTCACCCCCTCGGAAGCCCAGCACAGAGCCCGGGGCTGTGGTGTCAGGGGCCAGAGGGGAGACAGACCTGTCCCCTCGCCACCTTTGCCCTCACACTCCAGAATGATTTCAGGGTCGTGAACCCAAACCCTCAGGATCTGGGGGCTGCCTCGACTTCCCTTTGGGCCCCATCAATTCCTGGAGCAAGGGGCCTGCAGAATGCCAGGTCACCTCGGAGGAAACTGTGAAACAATCCCTATGTTGACCCGCGCGGAGTGAACCGGCGATCTCCCCACGGTCCCAGGCACCTTCACGGTGCAACCCGGTCCTCCCGCCGTTTTGGTGTTTATGTTAAGGTCCACCAGCAGACGTCAGCTAACTTGAAAACTCCTAAGCTCTTCCAACCACTTTCATTATGTTGGGGTGAGTGATTCTGAGCCGAAGGTGCCATCGTATGCACATTCTCAAAAGTAGAGCCTTTTTTTGAGGCATAAACTGGAAATAAATACACCAAAATCAACTTTCTATCTTGCATTGAGCTCCGAGTCAGGCGAACTATTTTAGTGAATTGTTCTGGAAACTCAGTGATTCATAAGCTAAGAATTACTCATGTTTAGGCGCTCGGCCCCATTTCCACAAGGTCCTTCCAACTCCTGGACACCCGCGTGCAGGGTAATTGCTGTCTGCACGCACGTGTCATGGGAAGAGCCAAAGCAGAGGGCCTTGGGGGCTGTTGTTCAAGTTCAGGAGAGTGAAGCTGGGGTGACAGAGCTCTCTTTTTCCATCGCTTTCCTGAGATACGAGAATTGCTACAATGGGTAGATTCTGTCTGCCTCTGCCTCCCCTCCCTGCTGGACTCCAGGGTCTGGCGGCTCCCAGGCTCGTCCACGGTGCAGCGGGAGGGAGGGCCCCTGGGCGCTGGCTGGACATGACCCAGGCCTGCTGGGCCAGACGCTGCCGCCTAACGAGACCCCCCGGGGGTGTGCACACTGAAGTCTGAGGGGCTCGGCTCTGTGCCAACGGCCCTGGTTCCACCTCTAAAGATCTCCACGGCAAGGGGGGGGCTGGATCAGGACAAGTCATGTCAGCTAAAATCTCACCCTTGCAAGCGCCTGGCCTCGCTGACTCATTCTGTGCTTTGCAGCAGATTATTAAAGCTGGTTTTCCCTAACAGCCACGTCGGGTAGGACTGGGATGGCTGTTCCCTCACTTTCACCCGGAGCCTTGTTTTCACACCCTGGGGGGCAACGAGCCCCCAGCCTCTGCACTGGCCGCTGCCGCCTCCGGGGCTGCCCTTCTCCCCCATGGCAGGCAGGCCTGCGCAGGCAGGGGGGCCAGGGTGACCACGTGCTCTGTTCTCCGCCACCCAGGTCTATGACGACGGGAAGTTCGTGTACCTGGTGATGGAGCTGATGCGCGGCGGGGAGCTGCTGGACCGCATTCTCCGGCAGCGCTGCTTCTCGGAGCGGGAGGCCAGCGACGTGCTGTGCACGATCACCAAAACCATGGACTACCTCCACTCACAAGGGGTAAGCCTGCCGCCCTCCCCGGCAGCCTGCGGCCACGGGGGCAGCATAACAGCAGGAGAAACTGGCCCGGGAGGGAGTGCCCTGGCTCCAGAGCCGGGGAGCCCGGTCATCCAGGCTTCCTTCTGCACCACGGCCACCCCTCCCGTGCCTGAGATCATTGCACACACCGCGTGCCCAGCAGCTAGTGGGGAAATTCAGTGTGCCTGGACCAGTTATAGAGAAAAAGTGTTTGGGCTTGATAAACGGTTGTGTTGGGGTTCACCACTTGCTCTATTCATAGCTGGATTCCTTAGCCAACACAGGAATCCTGCAGATGACAGAGACAGTGGGAGCGCGCTCTGCCCCGGCCCTCACCGGGTTCCAGGTGCTGCTCTGTGCTCTTCGTCCCTGCAGCCCTAAGCTCCACGTTACGCCCATTTACAGACCGGGAGACTAGAGCAGAGAGAGGTGAAGCCTCTTGCCCACGGCTGGTTGCCCACGAGGGAGTGGCAGGCCGGGGTTCCCGCCTGGCTCTCCGCTTCCAGTCCCCATCTCGGGGCACCTCCCGTGAAGCACTGCTTCCGCGGCCGCCCTGCACATGTGGTCACAGGCGTTTCAAATGCAGCCACCTCCAAACGGGAAGATGTTCCTCCAGGACCACGCCACGGGCCTTTCTGTGGTGACCCGGTGGTCTGGGAGTGCAAAGCGTTTTCCCAGAACAGTCAAACTCTAGAGGAGACCCTTGGGATGACGGTCTTTCCAGATTGCCTTCTATTTAATGAGGGAGGTAATAGGCCTGCTCCCCTGCCTTTGGGGCCTGTGTAAGCCAAGCTGGCTGTGTGCGTGTGTCCCTTCACCTTCCCTCCATCTCCTGGCCCTGGGTTTTACCAGGACAGGAGAGACGTGCGGGTTCCAGACTGTGTGAGGGCACACGCGTGTGCTCACAGTCAGCCTCTGTGCCCATCAGAAGAAATCGCTGTGTGCCCCCAAATAGCTGCTTTGCTTTGAGGCATCAGGACAGCTTTCTCCGACCCCGTCCCTTGTGCTCGGAGCACCTGCACCTCCCTCCCCACCCCCCAGGTGCAGCTGTAGGGCTCCAGTCGATCGCTTGATCCCTGCCCACGGGTCACCTGCCTCACGACAGAGGCTGCGCGTCCGCCTCGCTCTCCGGTGAGCCCCTCACCGCGCTGGAGCATGCCAGGCACACAGTGAACATCTACCCATACAAATCCTTGTAGTCACGTCACCTGAACTCAGCGCCTCATTGCCTCATATGCAGTTCTCTCATTTGGGCTAGCTGCTTACTTACTGACTTGAATGACAATGCAAGAGCAAGAGAGGAGGGAAGACCTGCCCTAAAGAACATAGCAGCCGAGTCCACCGGCTTCTAGCGCAGGACCTGCTCAGAGTCACAATCCCAAAAAACCCCTTACCTTCTGAATGCTTCCCCTTTCCCTTTCCTGCTCCAACCCCGCCCACTGCCTTTCCAGGTGGTTCATCGAGATCTGAAGCCCAGTAATATACTGTACATGGACGAGTCTGGAAACCCTGAGTCCATCCGAATCTGTGACTTTGGGTTTGCCAAGCAGCTTCGAGCCGAGAACGGGCTGTTGATGACACCCTGCTACACGGCAAACTTCGTTGCCCCGGAGGTAAGAGCTCCGAGCCGGCGGAGATGAGCCCTCTCCCAGGGCGAAGGAATGGGTGGATCGTTTGGCCTCTCAGAGTCACCTTGATTTAGTTCAGTGGTCATGTTAGAGAGGAGAAACGAGTCAGAGAAAGAGCCAGCCACTGACCTTGCTCAAACACAGTTATTTTATCATTCTCCTATTTGTAAAATGTTTAGTGGTGATGTTTTTATGTAAAATTGTTACCATGCATAGACCATTTGGATCAGGTCCGCGTGTTTGCCTGGAGTTACTGAGAGATAATGCAGGCAGCCTGTCATGCCACCTGGAAGGGAGCTCACGGGTCACCTGTGTCACCTGGGATCAGAAATCTACCTTCAGGGGCACCTGGGTGGCACAGCGGTTGAGCGTC
This sequence comes from Ailuropoda melanoleuca, assembly GCF_002007445.2. Lineage (NCBI taxonomy): Eukaryota > Metazoa > Chordata > Mammalia > Carnivora > Ursidae > Ailuropoda > Ailuropoda melanoleuca. The sequence goes on along the minus strand of NC_048227.1, from coordinate 107,602,310 downwards.
TGCCTTCGGCTCAGGGCGTGATCCCGGCGTTACGGGATCGAGCCCCACATCAGGCTCTTCCGCTATGAGCCTGCTTCTTTCTCTCCCACTCCCCCTGCTTGTGTTCCCTCTCTCGCTGGCTGTCTCTATCTCTGTTGAATAAATAAATAAAATCTTTAAAAAAAAAAAAAAAAAGAAATCTACCTTCAACAACACAGACGGGGGAGACGGCGTTTGCGGATTCCCCTTGTGCCGGAGCTCTGCTCCAGACCGGTTTCCACGGCAGAAGCAAGCCAGCGCTGTGGGAGTTAATATGAGGGCCCGTAGTGTTCTGCAGGGGGGCTCTCAGCCCGCATCCAGACTCGGACAATCTCGGCAGCACCATCTTGTACGTCTGCCCCTTCTCAGGCTCCCTGGGGATGGTTTCCTTAGGCTCTGAAGTCAGTGCTGTTTATGAAGCAAACCCACTGTCATGCGTTAAGTAAGCAACAAAACCTGAGAGGCCGCGAGAGCCGGACCCGTGGCTGGTGGGATGCGGGGTCAGGAAGGAGAGCAGACGTCGGAGTCTGTGCGGACCCTTCCGGCTGTGGGTGAGACTAAAGTAGAGCTTCAGTGAAGAGCACGGCAAGGCCGAAGACAAAGCGCCCAGCTCGATCTCGGCTCAGATCTTGAGCTCAGGGTCGTGAGTTTGAGCCTGCCACTGGACTTCACACTCGCCATGGAGCCTACCTGAAAGAAAGAAAGAAACGAAAGAAAAAAGAAAAAAAGAAGGCCCCCGGCACCTGGTAGTGGGTCTGCGAGCTGCGAGTAGCCCCCACCAGTGGTCGTGAGGAAGGCAGCAGGGTGCTGAGCGAGATATGGAGGGACCCGCACAGGTGAGCTGTGAGGCCACTTTTAGGTTTCCCAGATGCTACCTGTGGCCCCCTTTAACATAATCTGCTTATGAGCCTCTATTATTGCCTTACTTGATCAATACTAATATTGATAGCATTGATTCTGGTGATTATAGAGTATCTTAAATTGGTCTATTACTTTACCATTTACAAAGCACTTTTATTACCGATAGTTTTTACTTGTATCTTCATATGCCGTATGAAGTACGCAGGGTACATACTATTAGCCACACTGAGTGGATTAAAAAAAACAACCAGGTCCAACATGTGCACGTGACTTTTGAAGGTCACTCAGCTGGGGACGCACGGGCTGGAACAATGGACATTCAGTTAATCTGCCCGCTTTGGCTGCCACGAAGCATCAGTGATACAACGATGGGAGGATGCGCCCCTCGCCCTTGTGTCTAAGAAGACTGAACACAGGTTTTCTGACTCCGTGTTAATGCTAAATCCAGCGACGTACAGGAACCCATGAGCATTTGTGCTGCTGTCTGTACGGTTATTCCACTGTAAATATATCAGAGGACCGCCCTCCGCTGAAGCATGTAATCCCAGGACACATGCAAATTCTTCTGTTTTAACTATTCCTCAGAAAATTAAACATAGCACTACCATGTGACGCAGTAATGCCAATCCCCAATGTCACTGAAAGCAGAGACAGGAGCAGCTGTTTGCCACCCCCTCCCCGCGCAGCAGCATTTGTCCAGCGACGGCTGATGGGACGAACGAAATGTGGTGTATTCGTACAAGGAGAACTGGTCTAAAAAGGGAAGAGATCGTGTCCCACGCTGCCACAGGGACAAACCTAGAGCACGTCATGTCATGTTTGACAAGCAAGACCGAAAAGCATGATTACTGCATGATTCCATTCATAGGAGGTCCCTAAAGCAGCCACACCCACAGACAGGAGGAGGGTGGGAGCCGGGGTTGGGGGAGGGGCGTGGGGAGTGACTGTAATGGGGACAGTGTCAGTTTTGCAAGAGGAAAGAGATGGATGGAGATGGTTGAACAAACAAACTGTGCTCCTAAAACTGATTACGATGGTAAATGTCATGCTATGTATACTTTGCCATAATTGTTTTAAAGTTCTGCCTTAAAAATCAAGTGTTTCCAAGCTGTCTGTCACGTATCTAGCAAGAGCAGTGGTTCCCGTGTGTGGGGCCTTCGGGGGAATCCCACTGCAGGGCATCACGGCTGACTTGGCGTTAATAAACGCTACCCCCTGTTCCCCCACCTGCCCAGCTCATGGGCCCATCAGAACAACACACCGTGAACTCGAACTTTCTTACCAAGCGCTTACCTGTTGTCTGCTTTCCCTCCTCCAGGTCCTGAAGCGGCAAGGCTACGATGCAGCATGTGACATCTGGAGTTTGGGGACCCTGTTATACACCATGCTGGCAGGGTAATGCACACCCTCCCATGGGCATCAGCGCACGATGGCCCGCGTGCCCGAGACATCCTGAGGCAGACGTCTCGGGTGGTCCCTTCAGCCCAGGGTCAGCCCTGCCCTGGCACGGGTGGGGACACACTCACAGGACTCGGGTGGACACTTCTTTAGCACTTTCAGGACAACTGAGGAACAGGGATAAGGAAGGTGGCCATGTGTTTTCTTTAAAATATATCTCCAGAATTAGGGAACTGGAGCACAGGCCTCAGCTCATCGACCAAAAACCCACGCCTCTGACCACGTGTCCACATTCTCCCTGGTACCATGCTGCCCCCTGAAGAGGTTGCGACATCTTCTCTTAAAAACATCCTCTTGAGTTAAGAAGCACCCCTAAAAGCTTCCTGGCCAGACAGCGCCTCGAGGAAGGTGGCCAGGTAAAGGCAGGTGACTGACTTGCGTCGCCACCAGATGAGACAGCCGGCGTTTAAGAAGGAGGGTTGGGTCTGCCGTGCACACATCTGCTTCCAATCCCAGTCTGCCCCTCACCAGCTCTGCATCTGGGCTGGACTCCTTGACCTTTATTGGCTTCACGTCCCTCACTTTTTTTTTTTTAAGATTTTATTTATTTATTCGACGGAGACAGAGACAGCCAGCGAGAGAGGGAACACAAGCAGGGGGAGTGGGAGAGGAAGAAGCAGGCCCATAGCGGAGGAGCCCGATGTGGGGCTCGATCCCACAACGCCGGGATCACGCCCTGAGCCGAAGGCAGACGCTCAACCGCTGTGCCACTCAGGCGCCCCCCTCATTTTTCAATGAGAAGAGGACTCTCTGTGGTATTTAAGGCTTCCAGCCTTAAAGGTCTAGCATCCTAAGAAACCCAGGGAGATCTACGTTTTTAAGTTCATTAAGGGTTTGCATAGAAGGAAGAAAGAGCTCTAGACCATTGAGTCCTGCTTACTGTAGCAAAACGGACAAGAAGCCCTCACAAGAATGAATGCGAGTGGCCTGCTTTTTGTGGCCTTAATGAGGCATCTCGTGATACATGAGTAATCAGTGTCCATAGGGAAAGGAGGGGGACACGTGAGCCTGGAGCTGGGCCTTGAGGACCACAGTAGCAGGGAAGGCATCCAGGCCCTTCCAGCCTCACACCGTAGGATTGCCCTGCGATTCTTCTGATACTCACGTCTGTGCATGAAGCTCAGATCACAAACTTGGCCACCAAAGGAAGTGCCATGAGGATCACCGAGAGTTCCTTTTCTAGCAGGCATGGATCGACATGCCTGGTTTATGTTGGGAGCTGAGAGAATAACTCACAGGGGGGCAGATGCCGATGGCATCTTATATGTGTCTGTGTGGGTCCCTGCAAGTGTGTTATTCCACCCATTGTGCAATTGAGTTTTCAGAAGTTAATATGTCAAAGATCCAAAGTTGGTAATAGATCTACCATGGGTCTCTCAGACTTCAAATCTCAGGCCGTCCCCCGTTATACCACAATCTCACTGTGGAAACCGAATGACCGGGCCAACCACTGTAGCACGGTCACCAGGGGAGCCCGAAGCGGTCCAGGGATGTTCTCGTGCTTGAGTCCGCAGAGTTTTCCACACTTGCCTTATTGGCCTGCACCACTGACCACGTAAGGAAGATGGACATAGCCTAAGAAATAAGTGACACTTTCCCACAAATCCTGAATTTGGAATGTGATGGCAAAGAAAGAGCTATTCTTTTTAACAACAAAGAGGCAGGGGTGCCTGCGTGTCTCAGTCGGTTAAGCGTCTGACTCTTGATGTCACTCAGGTCTTGCTCTCAGGTTTGTGAGTTCAAGCCACATTGGGCTCCATGTTGGTGTGGAGCCTGCTTAAAAAAAAACAAAAACAAGAGGCAATAGCAAGCTGTGAACTCTACTGTTGGTCGTAAAATGGGAGCTCATAACCATGCATTCTCATTGCGCAGATTTACCCCCTTTGCAAACGGCCCGGATGATACTCCCGAGGAGATTCTGGCAAGGATTGGCAGTGGGAAGTACGCCCTTTCTGGGGGGAACTGGGACTCGATCTCCGATGCCGCGAAGGTGAGTGTTTCCCACTGCTCTTGCTTCGCGCGTGTGGCGACTTGGTATCAACAATTGCATTTGCGAGGCAGCTGGAGGGTACCTTTCATATAAACAACTCATGTATTTTACCTCATAGATTTTTTTTTAGCTTCTCAATTAAAAAAGGTTTTTTTGCAAAACTCTTCTTATAGCACTTTTCACATTTTCTGCTGTCTTGGTGTACTAGGGTTCTCCAGAGAAACAGAGCAAATAGGATGTGGATAGAAGCACAGAGAGAAAGATTTGTTTTTAAGAATCAGTTCACGAGATTGTGGAGGCTGATAAGTCTAACACCTACAGAGTAGGTCAGCGGGCTGCAAACTCAGGCAAGAGTTGGCATTGCAGCCTGAGTCCAAAGCCCATCTGCTGGCAGACTTCCCTTTCCTTGGGAAACCTTGGTCTTTTTTATCTTAAAGCTTTCAACTGATTGGATGAGGCCCACCAACATCATGGAGGTCATCTGCTTAACTCCAGGTTGACTGATTTCAGTGTTAAACTCATCTAAATAAGACTTTCACAGCAACATCTAGGCTGGTATTTGGCCAAACACTGGGGACCATTTCTTAGCCAAGTTGACACATAAAATTAACCACCACACTTTTAGTGATGTTGCAAACTGAGTGCCCTGAATGATCACAGACTGATCAAGAAGAACTCTGGGACAGAGGTGTATTTCTGTTACTTTAAAACTCTTTGCACTGGGGCTTCCCTGCAGCTTCACTCTTTGTGACCAACCTCATTTAAAGAGACATCAGACTTAGTCTTTTTCAGATGAGATCATCAATTCCTCTCTAATTAAATAGTAAATGCTATTTACTGCTAGTATGAAGCAGCATCAATAGTCTATTTCCTGTGTTACCATAAAATGACTGGAAGAGGAGTAGACCATCTGGGGTTCTGACTCTAGTGCTGCCATCGTCATCACCGTGTGACCTCATACAGAAATACGGAGGGGATGGTGGAGGAGATGATAGAGAAGGTGATGGAGCAGATGGTAGAGGAAATGGTGGAGGTGATAGAAATGATGGTGGAGGTGATGGTAGAAGAGATGGTGGAGGTGATGGTGGAAGTGATGATGGAGAAGATGACAGAGGAGATGGTGGAAGTGACGATGGAGAAGATGATGGAGGAGAGGGTGGAGGAGATGACGGAGGAGATGGTGGAAGGGATGGTGGACAATATGGTAGAGGAAATGGCGGAGATGATGGTGGAAGAGATGACAGAAGTCATGGTGGAAGTGATGATGGGGAAGATGATGGAGGAGGTGGCAGAGGGGGTGGTGGAGAAAATGGTAGAAATGACGGTGGAGGTGATGATAGGAGAGATGGTACAGGAGATGGTAGAAGTGATGGAGAAGATGATAGAGGAGATAATGGAGGAGATGGCAGAGAAGATCATAGAGAGGTAGCAGAGATGATGGTGGAAGTGATGATAGAGGTCATGGTGAAGGTGTTGGTGGAAAAGATGATGGAGGAGATGGCAGAGGGGATGGTGGAAAAGATGGTGGAGGAGATATGGAAGAGACAATGGGGGAAATGATGGAGGAGATGACGGAGGGAATGGCAGAGAAGATGGTAAGAGATGATGGTGGAGGTAATGATGGAGTTCACGGTGGAGGTCATGGTGGAGAAGATGGTGGAGGAGGTGGCAGAGATGATGATGGAAGAGATGGTGGGGAAGATGGTGGAAGAGATATGGAAGAGATGGTGGGAAAAAATGATGGAGGAGATAACAGGGCATGGTGAAGGAGGTGGTAGAGGGGATGGCGGAGGTCATGGCAGAGGTGATGGCAGAGGAGAAGGCAGCTGGCATTTAGCGAACACTTCCCATGTGCCAGACCTTGACGCTTCCAGGGCTCCCATCCATCCACTCTGTCTCAAAGGAGTATAGGAATTATCTAGTTCTGGTCCCCAAAGTAGACCAGGACTTGGATGCTGATGGTTTTTTATGAGGTGACATTGGAAGCAGAGTGGGGGGCAGAGAGAAGGTGTCAGGAAAGCAATCAAGCCAAGTACCAGGATTGCTGCTGTAGGCAGAGGGCTTCACTGCCTCCTGGGACCTTGACGACTTCTTCCTGCCCCTTCACCACCGTATCTTCCGCCTCATCCGCCCTGTGCCTTTTCCCCTCTCTGTGTTCACCAAACATACAACAAAACCTCCAGTTCTCCAAAATCAGACAGTCTACGGATGTGTGTGTTGTTACTGCACACCTTGCATGTTCTGCATAGAAACATTGCTTTACTATGAGATCTTGAGCGAACAATACAGGTCTCTCTGCTTTCAGTCTTACACGTGGAAATGGGAACAATACTGCTTCTAGGAGATACTTGTTTCGAGAAGTTGCTAAGATCAGTGTCACCAAATATTAAAAGGCATTGGATTTCTCTATTTAAAAAAGGATACTGGATTAGTCTATAGTATTTCTCTGTTGTGGTTTACGACCAGAAATTCTGCTGAGTACATCATCGTCATATTATGTACATACGCTAACTGCCTTATTTCCCTGTGAGATGCCACGGGAATACCACACAAAGGTGAGCAGCCTAGCAGGAAAACACGCATTCTCATCATGGCTCTTCCTTGGACAATTGTTTGATCACTACAAATGTCAACGTCTTCATCTGCAAAACAGGGGTGGTAACATCGGCCCTCTTTCCGCCAAGGACAATCCCGATGACTCTCTCAAGAACAAGCACGTCACGCGTGTGCAGACAGCATCACGAATGCCATGCAGACGCAGATCACAGTTGTAATTGTGTGTGTGTGCACATGTGTGCACACACAAGTGCGTGAAGGGCCATGTGTGAATGTGAAGTGGAGCTTTGTCTTTAAGCCACAGTCGTAGGAATCTTTATTGTGATTATCTTACAGTCAAATAAGAAACTCACCCCATGGGACATTAGCCGGTTGGACCACGTAATGGCTCCAGACAGACAGTTTTGTAGCTGGTCATGATTTGTAGCCAATGTTTGTGGACAGTGCTAATAAAAATGTCACTACATGCATTGTCATAACTGGCTTATGTCTGTGGGACAGTCGTTATCTAGTTTCTCCCTTTGGAAGGATATCATTTTTACTAAAATAGCAGTTCAGTAAATTACACGCACCATTCAACATTTCTACATTTGATTTCTCCTTGCATGTAAAATCTTTAATACGACACAAACCTGAGGTGAGGGGCGCCTGGGTGGCTCAGATGGTTAAGCATCTGCCTTCAGCTCAGGTCATGATCTCAGGGTCCTGGGATCGAGCCCCATGTTGGGCACCCAGCTCAGCCGGAGCCTGCTTCTCCCTCTGCCCCAGTTTGTACTCTCTCTGTCTCTCTCAAATGAATTAAAAAAATCTTAAAAAAAAAAAAAAGATTGCAAACCTGAGGTGAGCCAATAAGGTGATGATAATTAAAATGCAAAATCATTCACATACTTTTAAAGCCGAAAGTAAACACTGACCCCCAAATGCAGAGAATCAGTGAGACCAATGGTGAGGCTTGCCTGAGAGGGAATGAAGGGGTTTCGCTCAGGAGGCTCTCTGAGCTGCTTCTGCTGTCTCCCCCGTAGGACGTTGTGTCCAAGATGCTCCATGTGGACCCTCATCAGCGCCTGACGGCAGTTCAAGTCCTGAAACACCCATGGATCGTGAACAGAGAGTACCTGTCCCAAAACCAGCTCAGCAGACAAGACGTCCACCTGGTGAAGGTGAGGACAGGGAGTCATGAGAGCAAGATGCGGGGGCGGGGGGGGGGGGGCTGGGAAAGTCTCCCTGATCACCCCCGGTTACCCCACGGAACCGCAGGCTGGGAACCAGATAGCGAAGCAGTAGGAGGCACGAGCGGGTGTCCCTGCCTTACTTGCTTTTCCATGTCCTCACCTACGAGCGGTCACACAGAGAGCTGAGTAAGCTACAGCTTCTGTTAACAGTCACGAGCGGCTTCACTGCGTGTGCAGGACACGCATGCGTGTGCGATGGAGACAGACACGGAAGGAGGAGGGAGACAGAGAGAGTAGGACAGACAGACAGACGGGGTGGAGAGAGGTGGAGGGAATCTCGCCGCACACCACGACCGTCTCACTCCATTTTCCGGAGACACTTTCCAGGGCACGCGCCACGTGGAATCTGGCTGCACAGCTTAGACTAGGGCACCCTGACCCCCGGAGCCCCCTGGCAGAGACACAGCCTTGGCGGGAACAGAGGTCAGGACACAGCGGCCATCAGTGAGGTGGTCTCACTCCCAGGGAGCCAACGGTTTTAAGCTAGAACAGCTGCTCATTACACGAGCAGATCTTGGCAGGCCCTTGCCATCCGACCCCAGCCTTGCAGTGTCTGACCTTGCGGTACACTGTGGTCAGGGGCACTGAGGCCAGGCGTCATCAGACCTAACTCTAGCAAGGCAGTGGCTCCTGGCCACCTCGGTCGTGCTACACCAGCACCTGTGATGCAGTCCGGACAGACTGACGGACAGCCTGAGGACTGGGGGGTCTACACCGTGGGAACAAGCAGGTTGTGCCTCGCATGCTTGGCGGAGGCTGCTTGGAGCTTCGCGGGCAGGACTGAGGCCACACCACTCCCGGGACTCAGGGTCAGTCACGGAGAGTAAAACCTATCTTCTAAACTCCAGCTACTGTGGTAACGTACCGTAGGGCAGGGGACGTGTGACCTCATCCTGGGGCTCCATGAGAGTCTGAAACACCCAAGTCACATGCACAATTCAAGGTGGGTGTGGGATGGAAACAGAACCAAAGTGCCATTATTTAGGAGGACCCAGTGTGTGCTGGACACCGTGAGCTCAGGGCATCCTAGCCCTGGGGTCCTGCAGGCTGGTCGTGCCTCCCCTCTGTGCATGCGCTGACCTCGGAGAGGTCCCAAGGCTGCAGGCCCCCACTCAGGAGTGGGTAGGCACCATGGTCACCCGCCCTTTCCTTCCCTTCCCAGGGTGCCATGGCCGCCACCTACTTCGCTCTGAACAGAACTCCCCAGGCCCCGCGGCTGGAGCCGGTGCTGTCGTCCAGCCTGGCTCAGCGCAGGGGCATGAAGAGACTCACGTCCACGAGGCTATAGTGCGAGCAGCCCCTGCAGAGCGTCCTGGGCTCTTGGGCGCCAGCTGGGGCTCCCGTCCTGGGCACTGCTGGGGTGACCACACCTGACTCGAAGGCCCGGGTGCCTCTGCTCATTCCACGTTTTCTTGTTCAGCCTGGATTGGATCCAGATCGGTGACCTCCCAACGCCTCGCTGTGCCAACCTTGCCGCCTCCTTACCCCGAGCAAAGCCAGACACTCATTTCACCGCACACCACCATGCCCAGTGCCTGTAGGGTTCCTTCAGACTCTGTAGGTCTTTTACGATCATGGCTTATATTTATATAGAGAGATATTTTTTCCAATGATAAAGCCAGTAACTGGGTCAGGTTTCCGACACACGCGTCCTAGTGACTCGGGTGGGCGGACGCGCTGACCAGCTTAGGGCACAGCCTCCCTGGGAGGGGCTGGCCTCTGCGGTCTGGTGTTGCCAGAAGGACGGGGTCAGCACATGGCACCCAGGAGTAGATGCCAGGTCCCCTCCAAATGATCCAAAGAGCCCTTGTCCCATCGCCCTTCTTTCTGACTGAGGTGCCGGGTATTCTCTCTGGGTCACAGACCCATGTGGGGGAAGAACCCAGAACCGGCAGGCGATATCTGCCTTGGGAGCCTCTTTTCACAAGAATGGCGCGTCCCTGGGGAGGATCCAGCGACAGCCTGTGCCCCCTACCCTGTGTCCTTGTTCCCCCCACGGCCGGGGCTGCAGGGCTGGGGGTCCACGCTCCTGCCCTGGCTCTAGCCATCGTCAAGGCCACCCAGAGGTTTCAAGAGAGCGCGTTGGGCCTGACGGCTGCCGCGGTCTTTGTCAGTCTCATGTGCTTTCCCAAAGCAACAGTTTTGCTGTGTTTGCCTTCCCCTCTCTGGTCCGCGGGAGATCCGTGAGCACTGACAACCCTGAGCTCTGTTCCCTGCCTCAAGGCGTGCTCTCTGTCCCACTGCAGCTGGGAGGGGGACGGGAGGCCCTGCGGCCACCCTGGGGCCTGGAGGGGAGCCAAACGATGGGTCACCCAGGGTAGCCATGCACTTTGTAGAAGCTGTGCTTTTGTGTTGCATTTGTGTGTCTGTTTCTCACCTGACCTTGCAGTGACATTTAACGTTTCCCTTAGGGCGCGTGCACACAGGGGGACGCCGTGCCGAGGGAGGGGGCCGTGCGCTTCTTGTCAAATGAAACCGGGACAGGCTCGGTACCAGTGCCCGGGCAGGAGGGGAGAGAGCATGTGGCCTTCCGTGTTCTCCCACCGGCCCCACCGGGGGTGCCCCCAGGCCGGCCCAGGACTCCCTGCTGCCCTCTGCCGGGTGGGGGGTGCCTGTGGTCCTCCCCCAGATCTCACTAAGAAGACGAATTTCATTTTTCCCTTCATCCCCCATCTCCACCAACGACACCACCTCAAAAAAGACAAAAAAGCAACATGCCACATTCTAAGTGTAACTCCCTAGCTTGGTCCATTGTGTTCAGACCTTAAAATGTAACCTTATTTCAAAAGCTTTCATTATTCTATGGCCTTTCTCCCCCCTCAGACAACCATGAGACCTAAAGGTGGGGGCAGGTTCGCAGACCGGTTTCCAACAAACCCTCATTAGGCATCTCCCATATTTTCTCACTAGAAAATGCTTTTCCCCGAGGCCACAAAGACTTGGTTCACAAGAGTTTTGTTTTAGGTCTGAGTTATTTGACCTATTTGCTTAGGAAAAACTGGAGAGCCCTTAGGTCATGGGTTTGCCCTCCTAGGAAGCCACTGAGGTCATCACACCTTCCATCGGCCACCCGGGGCCACGGCTCCAGGGCTCCCTGGCCAAGGTGTGCCGCCTGGCGGCTGGTTTGCTCGCGGAGAGTCGGAGCCCGGAGGGACGCAGGCCGGAGGGGGGAGTAGCCCGGGAGCAGCAGCGAGAGGGGCTAGCGGGTGCTCTGGGTGCGCCACTGCTCCTGCTCGTCCTCCCTCGGTGCCACCATGCACGCAGCCCCGCCGCCGCACTCTGAGATCGGGGCTCACCTCAGCCCAGGGCGGGAGAGCGGCAGGGGCGGCAGAGACCCCACGGCACCTGCCCGGCTGGACCAACTCTACTTGAATGTCTGTGAAATACCTCTGCTTTCTCACCTTCTCCAGAACACAGAGATACTGGAAACCCTTCCAGAAAGTCAGCCTAGAGAAGTCGATACCATATTTTAAACTGAACTCCGAAGTCTTCAGTGAACAGCCAGCGGCTGTTCGTTCTAAGCAGCAGTCAGGCACCAAGGAAGGGGTCATTTCTCGTCTCGCTTCCCCATGCGGCGCACCCCTGCAGGCCGTGAGCGGTCCCAGGGCTTCTCACAGGCGGCCAGTCCACAGGGAGTCAGATCGTTGCCCCTCAGAACCCATGGAACCACCTCCCCGGCCCGGATCACAGCCCCACAGATCGTGGAACCGCTCCCCCGCCCCGGATCAGCCCCACAGACCGTGGAACCACCCCCGCCCCGATCACAGCCCCACAGACCGTGGAACCACCCCCACTCTGGATCACAGCCCCTCAGACTCCCTAGAGAAAACCGAGCCCTGGCCCTCAGGCCTCCTCCCCCACCACCGTGCGGTCCCCCCAGGGAGCCCACTGCGGTCTTGCCCCACCTGCAGGCCCCCCTGTTTGACAGGAACACCTGACTCATCCCACCGGGGTGAGGGCTCTGCCAGAGGCCGCCCCCAAGTCAAATTTGGGCAAGAGTGAGATTTCACCTGTATCCTTAGGTCAGATTGTCCGTGATTTTAATCTAACTTTCTGTGTGTTGATGCCTGGAAGATTGTCCTACGTTGTAAGTGATAATAGTACTTAATGTTAGCCAGTATTGTTCATTAAACGGTGTTATTCCTCAAGCCGCACGTTGGGACTTTTGCCTCACACCTGACTGATTCTCTCAAGCACATGACGAACTTGATTTGCACTGTTTTTCTTTCCAAATGGTTTTGTTGCCCTTCACCTCTCCAAGAGTCCGTAAAGTTCTAGAATGGAAAAGGACACTGCAGGTCCCTGGGTGGAGAGAAGACTGGAGAAGCGCCCAGCGTGGGTTCACAGAGCTCGGGAAGAAGCGTGGGACACTCGAACTCGCCACCGCTGTCGCCCGTGGAGCACGCTTCCAACCCAGACCCCCACCCAGCACTTTGTTTACAAGCCCGCATCTGTGTTTACAGGTCATTCTTCTGTTCACGCTTCGTATTTTATGTTGGAGGTGGGCGGCCACTATACAGATATTTATTACGCTTTCCAGACTTTCTGAATAGATTTTTTTGAATAAACATGGGTTTTATGAAGTGTAATCTTTTTCTAGGATAACAATAATTTTTGGACTTTCTGTGTTGTTGCCATTATATAACAGTCGGCCGATAAGCGTCTTACTCCTCCCGTCCCCTCGCTCTGTCCTCAGGCTGCTGCCAGCCCCACTGCCCCAAAGTGGCATCTTTGTAGGGAAGGTGGGACCATGTGGCCATCCACTCCGCACTGAGAGCTGTGTGTGTGGCCACGCCGGTGCCTCTGCATGCATGTGTGGTTGTGAGTGTGTGTGTGAACATGTGTGTGAATACGTGCATGCATGTGTGACTTGTGTGTGCACACGTGCATTGTGTAGTGTGCATGAACATGTGTGAACATGTGCATGCATGCGTGACGTGTGTGCGCACACGTGCATTGTGTAGTGTGAACATGCGTGTGAACACGTGCGTGCATGTGTGGCTTGTGTGTGTGCACACGTGTAGTGTGTGAACATGTGTGTGCATGTGTGATGTGTGTGTACACGTGTGTTGTGTAGTGTTATGAACATGTGTGAACATGTGCATGCATGTGTGGCTTTTGTGTGCGCACACATATGTTGTGTAGTGTGTGAACATGTGTGTGCATGCATGTGTGACTTGTGTGTGTGCACACGTGCATTGTGTAGTGTTGTGAACATGTGTGTGAACACGTGTGTGCATGTGTGGCTTGTGTGTGCGCGCACATGTGTAGTGTGTGAACATGTGTGTGCGTGCATGTGTGACTTGTGTGCGCACACGTGCATTGTGTAGTGTTGTGAACATGTGTGTGAACACGTGCATGCATGTGTGACTTGTGTGTGAGTGTGTGCGCACATGCGTTGTGTGGTGTATGGGTGCACGTGTGCGAGCATGTGCTTGCAGGCGTGGTGTGTGCGCACGTGTGCATATTCATGTGTGTACATGTATAGTGTGAGCATGTTTGTGCATCTGTGGCATGTGTGTTATGTGCATGTGTGCACATACGTGCAGGGTGCGTGTGGTTATATGCATACGCATGTGTGGTGTATTGTGTAGGCATGCTCGTGTATCTGTGTAGTATGTGTGTGCGCACGTGTGTGTGCCTGTGTGTTGTATATTTATGTGTGTGCCTTGTACAAGCATGTGTGTATATGTGTGGTGTCCATACATGCACATGTGTGTGCCCTGTACGTGTGTGCACTCCGCATGGAGCCTGGCCACGTGATGGCATGGGCGCTGGCAGGAGACGGTGGCTAGTGTGTTGGTCGCGAAGCACGTGGCCCAGGGTGGGCTGCTGGAGGCCGTTCCTGCTGTAGCTCGTTCTGTGCACGGCCACCTGGCCTCCTCGTGCGCATCTCGTCTTTACACAGAAATCAAACAGAAGCTAAGCTCTTGCTCTTCATCTCTCCAGCTGATTTCTTCTTCCATTTGGTCAATTCCAGACCACAAGCGAGAGACACACACACGTTCACGCTTTTCTGCCACCACTTACTGGGCTGCTTCCCCAGCAGAGTGAGGGAACTTTCTCTTCTAAACACTTCAGGCTCACTGTACAGGCAGGGGTGTTGAAAGCACTCAGGTATTCCAGAGCCATGGGAAACGCGTGAATGTTCTGCCCCTGGCTACGGTGGGGAATACCTAGAACACACCCGAAGCCAGCCACGCCCCATCCCCTGTGTGACAGACCCCAGGGCACAGACCTGCTGGGGTGTGATGGCCATCCCTTAGGTCACAGGTCTGGAGGTCAGAAGTCCCAGGTGGGTCTTGGGGGCTAAAGTCAAGGTGTCGGCAGGACTGCATTCCTGGGGGCTTTCGGGGACAGTCAGAGCCCTGCCTTTCCCGGGGCCTGGAGGCCCTGCCTTCCTGACACTTCTGCCATCCTCAGAGCCAGCCGCGGGGGGTTGAGCCCCGTGTTCTCATCTCACCCACCCCCCACCTCCTCTTCCACTAATGAGGACCTTTGTGGTGACACTGGCCCACCTAAACACCCCAGGATACTCTCCCTGTTTCAGGGTCAGCTGATTAGAGGCCTGAACCTCACCTCTATGTCACCTGGTGCACTCGGACATGACGTCTTCCAAGGGCCCACTCTTCTGTCTACCACGCCACACAGAGCGAGCCTAGATCCTCTTACAGTCTTCAGGCTGCGTGTTTGTTTGGGTGCGCGAAGATTCGGACGCCTTGCTGACATGTCAGCCTGGCTCAGTCTTGTGGGTGCGGATGAAGACACGACGCTTGGGGTCAGAGTCCCCGGCAAACAGTGCGGCTCCCCTCACCCCCGGGTCTCCCGGGGTGACAGAGAATGGCACGCACAACAGGCTGGGTCACAGCTGGGCACCCTGGCTTGAGAAACCCCAGTCACTTATAAGGGCTGCCCGCCCTTTGCCCCAGAGAGGGCACCAGCTCGGTCTTCCTGGGCTGCCCCAGCAAACGTCTTGAAGAGAACCGTCCAGTGACTACTCACACTTGCACCAAAATGCAAGAGCCGTGGGGATTCACCTCCCAATCGTAGTGGCTCCGTTCTGTATCTGCCGCCCCCAAACGCTGACTGTCATCCAGGAGACACCCCCAGGGGGCCGAAGAGGTAAGTGTGTGTGCTCTGCTGCCCCTGTCTCCTGGGGACATCGTCCCAGCTCACAGGCACAAGTGCATCCGCGGATGTAAATATCCATCTTTTGTAGGACTTCAAATTGTCCTCCAGACACCTTTCATGCAGAATATTGTGCATACATTCTCAAACCTGGCCTATCTCTTGCCGAAAGCACCGTCACCCAGGCCATTAGTCACGTGTACTTCCCAAGATGCTGGAGCCACGCGCCACAAAGGAGGCACAGGCCTGGCTCCTGGCTCCTAGCACAGCTCCAGGGCCACGCCCATCTCGGCGCCAGCAAACCCTGAGATTTCATCTGGCCCGTGACCTTCTAGGTAAGATGAGTCAATTCTGTTTGCAAAGGCGAGCCCTGATGTAGCTCACGACTCACAGCCCAGAGTCAGAGGCCCCATGTCAGATGCGGCTCTGCTCCCGCGAGAGCAGACGTGCCCCGCCCCCACCACTTCCCCCCCCACCCCCCACCCTGTCCCCACAGCTCAGCTTGCTCGGCCTCACTAAGGTCCTTGGCACCCTCCTTCACGTAACTGGAACCTCGTGTTTTTTCAGTTTGCCAGTGTTTCCACGCATAGTGACATAATTCCATAATTGGTGCATGAAAAAGCAGAGTAAATGAGATGATCCCTCATGGCAGAGATCCAGGCATTCAGAAAACACATTCTGAGCACGGACCACAAGCCCATCACAGTCCCAGGAGCTGGAGCTGGAACGGCAGCCACGCGGAGCCCTGCTCTGGTAAAGGCAATGCCCTGGCAGAGGGAGAGAGAAAACAGACAGGAAGCAGTAAGACGCATGAGACAGACAGCAGTGCTGGGAGGGAAAGCCGAGCAGCGCAAAGGGGTAGCTACTCTACTCAGGAAGGGGGTTCAAAGTACAAACCAGTCCTTAAGATTTACCAGATCTTGAGGTCCCTGAGTGGCTCAGTCGGTCAAGCGTCCGCCTCTTGATCTCAGCTCAAGTCTTGATCGCAGGGTCATGAGATCAAGTAGGCGTGGAACCTACTTAAAAAAAAAAAAAAGATTTACTGGTTCTCAGCAGCAGGTCTTACCAGCCTTTCAGTGCAGAGCTTATGAACTTCATAGTTTATTTCATTTTTCCCAATTAATGGCTATAATTCAGGACCTAAAATCAAAAGCACTCCTATCCTTTATCCAGCAAGGCTGTCATTCAGAATTGATGGAGAAATAAAGACGTTCCAGAATCGCCAGTCATTAACCAATTTCGTAACCACGAAACCAGCCCTACAGGAGATATTAAGGGGGGTTCTATAAAGGTAAAAAGGCCCCAAGAGTGATACAGAGCAGAAAGTCACAACCAATACAAAGACTTTACTGGCAACATGGCATCATTAAAATCATATCTCTCA